>NW_008238347.1:451259-476281 GCF_000691975.1 Corvus brachyrhynchos
CAGCAGGAAAACCCACATGAAATCCCCAATTAGCCTCACCAGGAGAAATATGGAGCATCACAAGAGAGGAATGGACACAGAGTCTGCTGACTTACTCTGCTCAACATACGGAAGCTGATTTAGACTGGAATTTTAACAGCAGATGCAACTCACTGCAAATAATAATTAAATTGTTTATTAAAGTGGAAGTCCTCCATATTATCTATACTCCAAATGCAGAAAGGATATGGATGAGGGTATCCTATTAGTTTCTTTAACTCTTTGGGATGACCCACACTCCGTAGAATTTATGGATATTGCAGCCAGGTCTCCCTGTTACCTACATGGAGCAAAATAAAACCCAGCTCTCTGTAAGTCAAACTGGCACCAAAGCCTTTTAACTGGGTACAAAAAGTTGTCAGTCACAATCAGAAATAAATTCAAGTACACCATTTCCTCTCAACATTGTCACAACCTACTTCTGTCTCCTAGAGTTTATGCTCTTGCCAACTGATTAATCTTTTATTACCGAATTTGGCATTATGAAAGTCAACTATTCCATATATAATGACAGGAAACTCAAACCCAAAGTTTAAATAATGAGTAACAGCTTACATTATCTAAACAGCTGTTTTCAAACTCTTTATTTTTCATTTCTTTAGTAATTTTTGATCCATACAATGTGGCAGTTTTCCAGCAGGACATAAGCAAAGCAATTATTTCACCCAGTAAAAGGTAACAGCTTTTGTGACACAGAGGTCACACACCATTACCACCATTGCTTTCTATGGTCTCAAAATCATAAATATTTCGTTTCATCAAGGAACAGGTCAGGCTGAAGAGGGAGAAGTTGGCAGCAATAGGACTAAGCTGCAACACAATAAATTCTATACAGTTCTGCTGGAGTGTTCTCACTGGAATAGGGATTAATCAACCCCACTGGGTAACCAGGAGACAACGAAAATGTAAATGACAATTCCATGGTAAAGATAATGAAACCTAAATAGTAAGAAAATAGATAGAGAATAGCTGGGCTAATTAAAATTACATGATATTTAACTAATCACAAAATACTCTCACAGCTCTCATCTGTAAGAACAGTCAAGTCATGCACCAGCCCTGAAGGTGATCCTGCTGGAATTCTTCCAAGAGATTCCTTAAGAACAAACCTGTTTATAGCAATGAGGGTCTGCAAAGTTTACTAAAACATTCTGTACAGATGGCCTTTATCAATACCCAGACACCTGCATGTGGCAAAAGCACATTAATATCCCAGGAAGATTGATTATTAATGGGTTCTGCACCTCTCCCCACATGTGGCTCCATTTCTCCAGGTGGTACAAAAAACCCTGTAGTGCTCTCCAACACTTCTGTGGCACAAAAACAAGTTCCAGGCCAGATGTTCTCCTGCTCCTTTTTCCTCACTACAAGGTTAATTAGTAGCAAGATATTAATAAGAAAAATACTTTCTGAAATACTGTGTTTTGTTGCAATACTTTAGAAAACAAGAGTTAGCTAAGAATTTTTGGGGCTGTTACTTCATTGTTAAACTTTTAACTACAGGAATTCGGACTGCCATCACACCTTTCCTGCCCTCCCTCCCAGCACTGTTCCAGACAGGCCACTGGCTTTAAAATATTTCCAACACTGCAAGAAGGATGCAAGAGGAAATCTCTCAAAATGAGAGTTTTAAGGGTTAAGACAGAAAATATCAAAAAACCCACCCCCTTCTAGGATAAACATTTACACATTCTCAGCATTGAAGATGAACAATAAAATTTTATAAGGTTGCACTAAAACGAGGCCAGTAGCTAATACTAAAAGCTGGCATTTTACCAAGTGCCAAAAGCAGATCAATAAATAACCACCTTAAACTAGAGAAAAAAGGCTGAGTGATGTGTGATCAGTAACCTGGCAGCCAGGGGAAGGACAGCAGAGGCACAGGGTGTGGTGCTGAGGCACTGGGCAAAAGGAAGGGTTCTCCACACCCAGGACAAGCAGTTTCCTTTGCTGTCACTGGGGTTGACAGGTACATCCCCACCCTGCCTCCTGTGAGTGGCCATCCTGGGAAGGTGGGAAGCTCCCAGCTGCTGGAGGCTGGGAGGGCATTTGGAGGACACAGCTGGAGGTGCCCATCTGGTTCTGAATTCCTCAGGCATCCACTGCAGGAGCTGCTGCTACGTGGAGCAGCCTGGAGAGTGACACCTGATAGGGGATCTCCCACCTCATCCAGCTCAGACTGCAAGCGCTCCAAAGGCAGGGGAGCATGGAAGGGCATTTAGCAGGATGGGATAAACACAACTGGGAGAAGACTGTTTAAAGCCAACCTTAACCTTCACAAATGAGGCAAAAACAGCAACAGCTTCCTATGCCTGAGAGCACAGAATTTACAGAGGAAAAAAGAAAGCTGGAAAATCTACTCTAGAATAGGCCATCCTAGAAGAGACATACATGGGGATTCTAATTTAAGGAAGCAGTTTTGAAGGATTTCTGGTGCACAGGATGATCCCTAAGCTCACACAGCAGCAGGGAAACAGACTTTGAGCAACCTGGTCCAGTGGAAGGTGTCCCTGCCCATGGCAGGGTGTTGGAACAAGACTGTCTTTAAGATCCCTTCCAAGCCAAACCACTCTGGGATTCATTTCCCAGGCTTTGAACCAGCAGACTTCCAAAGCATACAGCTAAAAACCAAATCCCTAAATAGCCATCAGCACAGTGCAAGGGAATATCTGTAGTGCTCAAAATGAGATCCCCTCAGCCAAACACTGGCAAACATTCCAAGGCTCAAAAAGATCCTGACACAAATCAGCCAACAGGAGGTGAATGGACCAGGAAGAGCTTTGTGTTGATGGACCAGGTAAGAGCCTGAGCACCAAACCTGCTCTGTTAGGCAGCATTTAAATGTTCAAATACATGGTGTAAAACATAGGAAATTATGCTTTGGACATTAATTTCTATTTTTTTATTATTATTATTACTTGTTAATTAGAAAGTAAAGTGTTTTCATTCCCAAATTCCACTGTCCCAGAAGTAGGAGCCCCCCAAACCAAGTCTGAAACACAGAAAGCTCAGCCTAGAACTACATTGTTTAACACACAGTAAGGATCAGGAGTACTTCTAGAAGGATCAAAGCCATTTGGCCCAGCATGGGATGATCCCTTCGCTCTCCTGCACTCCCTGCCAGGCTGACTAATTAGTTTTTTGAATGACTCAAGTGTTTTTGTCACATCCACCTAAACTATTCTACACTTTTTAATTATCTGGAACAAAATGAAACAAAAACCAAGTGAATTACCCTGAAATACACAGTGAAAACAGAATGAATTTGCATACCAAGATAATAAAGGTGCATATTGTGGAGTTTCCACAAGGTCCTTGAAAAGCCACCAGCCAGAACAGGAATAAAATGTTTACTGGAATAAGAAGTTCTTTTAAATACATCTTTTAAAAAAAGAGATGGATGCTAAGCAGAGAATAAAAAGACAACTTTAGCAAACAACATGGGGAAAGGAGGTTTTTGAATAATTTCTCTTTGGAAGACAAAGGAAACCAATATTGCCTCTGAACCTATTTGAGAGGTCCTGTAATAGCTCAGAAGTCAGATGTCCAGGTAATGTCCCATTTCCCATGTTAGGGAAGTTGGGACAGTCCCAAGTGTCAACTTAAGTCTCTAATTTCTAACATCACAGATCAACCACAAGGCTTGTGAGACCTAAGAGGCCTCTCAATGTGACTTAGGAGTGTGTGACTTCAATATAAGCAAGTGAAAGAAAAAGCCATCAGCATGTGTCAGAGAGAGGAAGGTCAATATTGCATAATTCATCAGCAAATAGACTCAGAATTGGAACTTTTTGTAAAAGTGGTCTTAAAGTGGTTTAATCTTGAGTCTCTCTTAAAAATGTAAAGTAAATACAAAGCCCAGATATAAAGCCCAATAACAAACATCCTCACATACTCTGTCAGCATCACACTAATAACCTGTCTTCACCAGAAAGTCAAATACCCTTTGCTGAAGCCCTCACAAAACTACTCAAGTTTGACTTGGGCTGTAACAGCACGAAGCAGAATGAGAAGCTGACCTGACCATGACAGCTGCATCACCACTGGGCAAACCAGATTTTAGTCCATGTACATTGTGACAGCAAAGAGAGCAACAGGAAAAGCTCATAAAGGTCACTTGTTCATTTAAAAAAGCCCCCAAAAGCCCACGCCAAGGGGCAGGTGGGGCAGGAAGGGCCTCCTGTGACACCATGCAGTAAGAAAAGGACATTATAGAGACAGAACACAAACCACCAACTTCAATTTCATTGCTTTGTGGGTTTTAGTTTAAGGCCCAATGTTATCTTAATGTGCTTCCTGGCTCCCATAATTAAATTCACTAATCCCCAGTCTTAAGGCATCAGCAAGTTAAGCTAATTTAAAGTTAGTACCTGAGCCTACATCCGTTGGTTGATTTTTTTCCCTTTAGCAAAGAAACAAAATTAAGGAACCCTTTCCACGGCAAGGAGGTATTTTTGTCTGTGCAATTTTAATGGCTCTTTCTCCACAGTCCTCATTCTGTACTTGAAGGGTTACAAAGAAAGCTTAGTATATTCATTCCTGAAGATTTAGATATGTCTGGGTATTTAACCAAGCGCAGAAGATATCTCACAATATCCCCACTGCACAGCTGCTTGATACTGTGAGTATTTGATACTCAGCTATCAGTATTTGATAGTGAGTATTTGCAAACTCACCTGTTTCATCTCATTTCGTTGTTTTGAGGAGGAGGAGTTCCTGAAGGTAACACCTGCAAAAATCAGCATGTCAGTCACACCTACCAACACTGTGACCCTGACAGAGCTCACAGGCAAAGCAGGACCAGTTCCCCATCAATCTGCACACTGCAGACAAACACAATTACCAGATAAAAATCTCCTGGAAACATGACTAGCTGGAAAAATAAATTTACCTTGCTATCTGCAAAGAAATCACCCAAGTTTCTCCATCACTTCAAAATAATGTACCTGGGTCATCTTTTTAATTACACAGAGAACGTTTCTCAAGTATTTCCAACTATCCAATCTTCCTCAGGCGTTTTCCATCAGCAGCATTAACCATCCTACGGCCCATTTTTACCTTTGGCAATTGTTTGTACTCTACTTTAAACTCCTTTTTGCAGTTCCAATTATCCCAGTACCATTTGCTTCCTGTCCCAAACCACGGCATCATTCCACATGATTTCCAGAGCCACCAGCTTTTAAGTAATGTCCCACTTTCCATGTGGATTTTTCCTTGTTAGAAGCCACAGTTATCCTTGTCCTGTTCTTTCCCAGATGCTCCTCAAATGCAAATTCAGTATCTATTCCAATGATAGTTACCAGCAATAAATGACATCAAAATATCTATAATGGAACACCTGCAATGGCATTCCAAGTGAATATGGAAGAGAATTAGCAGCTCTGGATGAAAAGAAAGACTTTCCCCACTTATCCTTGCTGGAACAGCTCTGGCTCCAGACCACGCCCTCCTGCTGGTTTTTGTTAGTGCCAAACCCTCAGCTAATGGACGTGTCTGGATGAACCCAAAATGATGGATTACAAATTTACACACAAACAGCAGTGTATATGTATTACAATCAGACATTCTGTTTGACTGCTATCTTAATTAACATCTTATCTGAGCAGAACCAAGTGTGCAGCACTAACTCCACAGCTCTGCCCCCTTTTCCCTGGAGGTGTGGGAACATCACTTTGGCAAGGGCAGGATCTTTCCCTCCTTGCTCCACCAGCATGTTCCTTCTCCAGAGAGGGGAATAAACCACAGGCAGGATCTAAAAGCAGGAGCCCATTTTCCCCTGCCACAACAAACAGGAACTCAGGGCTGTGTGCAGGCAGTGCTCATCCATCACTCGAGCGGATGGCTCTGCTTGTTAAACTTGGGCTCAGCCCACCACTTTCTTCTTTTTTTCTTTAACATTAATTAAGCTTTAGAAAAGGCAGTTAGGATAAGAAATTGCAGAAAAATTATGGCCGTTTTATTGTTTGTTCCCTAATTGCACACATAATGAGGCAAATTTAAAGTAGTGCACCTCAGAAGTTGCATTTTAATGACGCGGTTACTGTGGTCTGAGTGCTAATGCCCTCATTTATATCACCAATTGCTGCTCCAGTGACTGCTCAAGAAAAAGTCTTGTTAAGAAATGCTTAAAAGGCATAATTATATATTGTTCCTACTCAGGTTACAGTTAAAGAAGCCAAGAATTTAGTCTATGAAAATACTGTGTATTACAGTGTGCTGGTTATAGTCTCTTAGTGCTGTACAAGGTACAGAGTCTTGGCAAAACCCATTGTGAACAAAAGCTATTATCTTTCCCATTTAAATAACAAGTGCTAATTCAACAAAAAGGGATGCTTGGCTGTTCTTCCAACTTGAGATGCATCTGTCTGTCCTTAACACATGAAACACCAGCAGCCCTTCTGCCTGTTCTCCAAGCAGGAAGAGCATAGAGTTGAATTCAATAGCATTTCAAAACTAGGGTTTAATTACAGCTCTGTCTGCGTTTCTAGCTTGGTTTCCATCAGCTGCCAACAGGAACAGGTTCCCAGATGCACTCTCAGGTTGCCTCCAGATCAGGCTGGATGAAGCTCTGGGTAACTGGGATAGTGGAAGGTGTCCCTGCCCGTGGCATGAAGTGGCACTGGATGAGCTTTACAGTTTCTTCCAACACTCAGCATTCCATGATTAATTCTATGATTCTGGAGTTCTTTACATTCTAGAGCACCTCTTTCCTGCCCCACAGAAGAGGGATATCCCCTTCCTCTGCATCAGTACAGACAAGGATGTCTGGAAAAGCAGCACAGGACTTGCACACCGCCCCTGAAACAAACACAGAGGCTCTGAAGACAAATAACTGGATTTTGAATTCTGCTCTCTGCAGTGAGAAAGCTTTACTTAATGACAGACTTATTAACATAACAAGTGACAGTGGAAAAATTCATGCTTGCAATTGAAATTATAAATAAAATCTTCCTTCTTGCATGAAAACCTCAAGAGTCACAAGTCTTTTTTTTGAATATTCTTTTCTATCTAACTACTTCTGCTGTGCTGGACAAATATACATTTAACCTAGTAAAAATCTATGGAAACTACTCCTATGGAATATTCCCAGAAGCCCTGAAACATAACTAGAGAGAGATTGTAAAAAACAATAAAGAGCCATTCATTGTACTGGGATATCATTCCTGAAACTGCATCCTGAGCTATTTCCTCGGGCCCCAAGGAACCCCTCGTTTGCTCAGGCAGGCACAGATCCTTTCAGAGACCCTGAAATTCTTGGCATTTTGCGTTCATAGTTTAAAGGTGCCTGCAAGGTATTTCTGCTAAGGATGTTCAGTTGCTGTAAGGAAATGAGAAGCCAGTGTTTAAGTTGAGTGTTCTAACGAGTTCCTTCTTTGAGTTCAGCTCCTGCCCCATCCCTGACCACCCCAGAAGGTCATGGACCATGCTCAGCTAACAAGGCTGAGAGCTCCAAGCAGGAAACAGTAAAATCATAAACAATAATTTACCTCTCCTTCATGCTAAACTTCAGTGAGTTATAATTTGGCTTTCTCAATATAAGGTCTCAGCAGGAGACAGCTAATGACTTTTTCCACCTCAAAATAAGCTGTTCCACACTGTGCTCACTTAGCTTTGTGTGGGAAGCCTGAAGTCAGGTAAAATAAGCTTCTTATGCCACAAAAGAGAAAAAAAAGAATATTTCAAAACTAAAATTAGTACTATGGCTTGATATCCAATTTTTAGCATGTACCATCAAGGTTTTTTACCCTGCTTAGCCTGCACTGGGAGCATGTCACCATGAAGTGGGGATAGTCAAATTTAGCCCTAAGCAAGCAAGGAAAACTATTTTAATAAGAAACCAGAATACAAAATGTAACAGCTCGCAGTGATTGTACACAAAATCCATCACTCCAGAGAACACTGCCTTTGTTTTTACACTGCTTCAGTCTCCTTCACTTAACACCAAATTTCCCCAATTTCAAATTTAATTTTATGTATGTACAGAGCTACACTGCTTCAGAGTAGGGGTCCAGCAAATCTGAAAATATTACAGGATTAACAATCAACTTTTTGTTATAGATAAAAAGACTGGATGACTTGCAAAGACTGGAAACATATCCTTTCCATTTTCTAACTCTTTTAAACATGAAAAAGAAAAGGAGATAATTTATAGCAACAAACTAGAACTGGATAGTAGGATTCAGTGGCTGAAGTGGTCAAGAACAAAAAATAACAGATTATTTTAAAAAAATGAAACCAAAGCATATTTTAGTAACAAATATTAGGAAAAGAAAGCTATGTAAAGACAACAAAAGGACCAAGACCGGACATTGCTGATAACCAAGAGTTTTCACACTCCTGTTCAACATGCTGCTGACAACCCAAGGACAAACCCTGAAAGCCAGAAAACACATCTGTGTGCAGCAGAATGAAGCCTTCCTCTGGGAGGAGATTTAAGTGTTCAAAGACAAACCTTAGACAGATTTCACGTGTTGGGCCAGAGTTACTTAAAGGGAGCTGTGGTGATTTTCTAGCCCTGTGCACACTTTGCCTGCCAGCCCCACGCTGAAGCAGTGATTGCCTCCTCCTCTGGCACTTGCACTGCTGCTACTCCATCCCACAGGAGCAAAGCCCAGAGCATCCCTGCCTGCTCAGCATTCCCAGCTCGGGATGGGAGCCTCCTCTGCACACCAGTGCCTGGGCAGGGGAGCTTCATGCCAACAAAATCCAGTGGGAATTAACAGAAGCTTTGAGCTCACTTCAGAGCTGTCAGATGTGGCATCCCTTAGAATTAATTACAGAATCTCAGGGTGGCTTGGATTGGAAAAGATCTTAAAGATCATCCCATCCCACCCCTGCCATGGGCAGGGACACCTCCCACTGTCCCAGGCTGCTCCAAGCCCCAATGTCCAGCCTGGCCTTGGGCACTGCCAGGGATCCAGGGGCAGCCCCAGCTGCTCTGGGCACCCTGTGCCAGGGCCTGCCCACCCTCCCAGGGAACAATTCCTTCCCAATATCCCATCTAAACCTTCTGCCTTTCAGTTATGAATTCCCACAGCTCCAAACAAAGGTGGCTAAAACTTACTGAGACAGAGGTAGAGGTCTATTAATAGCACCACAATCCTTCTGTCAACCAGGCTGTTCATTACGGTGTCAGAAAATATTTAGCCCGCCACACTCAAACGAGGTGTTTTATTCCCGGTGGAAAGCTAAAAATAACTTCTCACGCCTCAACACAGAGTTTGTCACAACAGTCCCATTTCCAGGGCCAGGAGGTGACAGCAGACAGCAGCACTGCTGATTTTGTAATGGTTACGCAGTGCAGGCATCAGTGCCGTGACCCAGCTAAGGAGCTGTGTGTTCGTGTGCTCCTGCCCAGCTGCACTGCTCTGACACCCCACCAGTGCTGTTTGTGCAGCAGTTGCTTGGAAATGTCTCCTTCTGTGTAGAACTTTGGGAGAAGCAGTTCACTGCTCAGATCTCAGCTGCAGCCTTGTACCCCTGGCTGTCAGCAGGGTGGCAGCAGGGACAGCATTGCCCCAGCTCAGAGACCCAACACCCACCACTGTCAGCGTGGCACTGCCACCTTTCCCTGCCCATGGACTGGGAAAGGGCACAGACCCAGCACAGCCAGAACCACCAGGTAATTCATTCCCTGAGTGTGTGAGGTCTGGCCCGGAGCTGAGGACTGAGCCCTGCACAATGTGTGTCACTTTGAGGTGAAGGAGAAAGCTGGAAGGAGCAGGAGCAGCTGGGACATGTTTTGCTCCTGCAAAGTGCACAGTTTCCTTTAATAGAAGAAAATCTCTCATTTTGTGTTCTTTCAGCACAGCTGAAAATACTTGGACTGGTTTGGCTGCTTCACATATTTTGAGCTGAAATAAGAAAACCTTTCTGGAGATGTCTCCATAGGTCAGTGACACTGCAGCAGGCGTGACCATGTCTGTCTACAGCACAAATAAACATACACTTGATGAGTGCAGGACAGGAGCATTTACACCAGAAACCCAGAGCTGCTCATCCCCTGAAATGTTGGGAAGTAGTTTACCCTCTGCCCACAAACATAATTTAAAAATAGTTTAAAGTTGGCAACTCATTCTGACAGAAAATACATTTTGAAATTAACATCAGCTCAGCCAAAGACATTTTCCACATATCATCACCAGGTCTTAAAATTAACACATAGAACCTGACAGAGCAAGTAAGGGAAGAAGCTGATCAAGCCACAAATACAGTGACCAGCACAAATCCAAAAATTGATTGTCTGAATCATGGAAACCTCCCTCAATTCAAATTCAGACTTTTAGCCTTACCTTCTCTTTCCCATCTGCCAGCAAGTTACTAATCCATCTTACACTACAAATAAAAGGCTTAGTTTTTTTGAAGGGACCTTGCTGAAAGTGCTCTGAAAAAAATTAATGCACATATTTTGACTAGACCACCCTTATCCACACATCCATTAACTCCTTCAGACAAATCTGATTTGCCAGGCATGAATCCCTTGGAAAGTTTTATTTTCCTACTATTTCATGCTTATATATGTGTCTAATAATCTTTATTCTCTCTCAGTGAGCTGGTACAGAAGCCACACCTGTGGTTCCCACATCACCTCTCCTACTCCTTCCCACAAAGAACATCCTTTTTGTCTCCATAACACTGAGGCTGATTTAAGTGACAGGTTACTCCACAGTTAATAGCCCACATTGAAGTTCCTTTTTCACCAAGGATGCTGCCATCTGTTCCCATCATTTGGTTCCTTTATTGACTGTTTTGACCATCTCCTCCTGACACATCAATTTGTGACAGTTCCTGAGACTATTCCCACAGGAAAAGGAGCTGAGAGGGAGCCTCCCCAAGAAAAAAACCCTACACTGTGTGTCAAGGCAAATCCTGCATTTACTCTTCTACTGTCACATTTCTTCCCTTGAATGTAACTTGGGTGATCGTTTGGTACTTTACCATCCATTACCTATTAACTCAAAACAGGAGAGCCAGGCCAGTAAAGCCTCATTTTCAGAGTGTGTGCTTTGCTTTTTTTTACTAAGCCTGTCAATGCCTCAGAATTTTTTCAGCTTTTCTTGTGATTTTAAATTTAAATTAATCAGAATGTGTGTTCCTTACATTTTCCTTGTATTCTCCTTCCCTTCATTTTCTAATGATGTTGTTGGTGTCCTTACCAAATCATTGTGCTTGAAAGCATTATACTCTCAGTTGTTCCTTTAAAACTACATCTAAACAGCCTCTTAGGTTAAATGCTCTACTGTGCCAGATTTATTGCTTCTCCCAGGAGGTCAAATTTGAATAAAATGATGACAAACCTCATAGCAGTATCTTGAATCACACCCTGTTCACTATGCAGGATTAATCAAGACTTGCTTTGCCTTTTCAGATGAGGTTATTTATTTTGCTGCAAATACCAGAGGTTTGTAAGATTTAAAATCTTATCTTCAGCCCCAAATCCAGCCAATATACACCCATAACTGCAGTCTAATTTCTGCTTCGGCAACTTTTCTAATCTCTCTTAGCTTTTCATGGACACTATCAGTTTATCATGACAAAAGCTTCTATCATTGTCTCATGATTATAATCATTCTACATAACTTTTTTTTAATTCATAAAATTTCACAGCTTCTTTTGATGCAATTTAATAATTTACCCTATTTGACTTAGAACTGTCTTGAATGAATATATGTATATCACAACTCCTCCATAGTATGTTCTGCTCTACTAAATCTATGTAATTTTTACTCTAGAAGAAGAACATCTAAGTAACTTCCCTTTTAATCTGGAGAATAGATAGAAGCATACAATGTTTGCCTAAACAGGCAATCACATGATGTGCAGTAATTTAATTCCGTTATCATGCACACAACAGTTCAGCCCTGAAAACCCACGGAGATCAGGGTACTGCACTTACACAGCCCCTGGGCACAGCTTCCAGACCTGGCTGTCACAAGGGAATAACCTGCACCTCTCTGGTCTTACAAGCAGAGAGAAAAAGAAGAAAGGCCCTTTCCTGACATTTTTTTTCCTAAATAATCAGTTTTTATCAACCGCCACAGCTTCAGATGTTGGGAGAAGGAAAGATGGGATCCATCAGCTCCTGGTTACAGAGCCACATCCAGACAGAAAACTGGGGACGGATCTTTTCCTCCCTTGCAGCTTACGAGTACGCAGCTGTTAAATCACACCAAGTTCCCTTGACTACACACATCAATACAAGGACCATGGATACTTTGAGACTGTTTGGTATCTGCTGATGATAAAAACTGCTGTTAAAACCAGCGTCCTGTTCTGAAATACACCTGGTGAAGGCACCACCTGCCCTGGGAGCAGGACACCAGGCACGCTGGTGCTTCCCCGCCCAGGGAACGAGCCCTGCCAGTTCTGGAGCTCCAGCTCCAGTGGGGAGGTGTTAACCTGGGTGTCTGCAGCCAACTTCCAGCCAATAACAGCCACAGAATTTCAAATGCACTTGAGCACCCTCGTTAACTCTACAGCCAGAAATACGCTGCTGTAACTCTCAGCAGCATGAGGGTGCAAGTGTCTGTCAGGTGTAAAACTCCTCCAGACACTAAAATAAAATATTTCCTCAGCTGAAGTTTCTTTATATCCTCTGGGTCATTCTCTCAGAGTTAACGGTGTCCCGTAAATCTGATTTAACTACAGTGCATAAATCTAACATTTCAGTGACAAAACCTTATGTAAACTGATCTCCATTCCCCCACTGCAGGCTGGGGCTAAATGAGGCACAGATTTAGGGTTTCAGACAAACTGAGAATACTTACAGGCTCTTCTAAATAAAGTCTGGGATTTAAAAAACTGTTGTTGTTTTCCCTCAGGCTGCCATATTTCTGTCTCAGCACAGAAATACTCAGCCATGCTCTGTGCTCCTGCAAACACCCCCCACACCTCCACAGGCAGTGGATTTACGGCTCCTGCAGCTCTGCCTGCTGGGCTTCCCGCACACAAACAGCTTCCCAAGGGGACAAGACATCAAGAGAAAACACTCAGGGGCATCTTACAGGACATGACTTCTGAGCTCAGGTCAGATGGAGAACAAGGTTATTTTGGTTTGCGAAATGTTTTAAATCTAAATCAAATGACTACAGATTTAAAAAGGCAATTTGTGTTCCACTGAAATTCTTGTTTGGATCAAACAAGAATTCTTATGTCAAAAAAACATCTTATCCAGAGGCACCTTTGAGCACCACATTCCTATGAAATCCAGGAAACCTGGCTCTGCAGGGAAGTGGTGGACTCACCATTCCTGGAAGTGTTCAAAAATCAAGTACACGTGGAACCTCACGATATGGTCGACTGGACACGGTGGTATTGGTTCAAAGGCTGGACTTGATGGTCTTGCAGGTCTTTTCTTAATGATTCTGTGAGTCTCTGATCTAGGTCCCCAAGCAAAAGCCTCAAAGACACTGCCATGGGGAGGTCCTTCTCTTTGGCTTCCTCAGCACAGCCGTGAGAGGAGAACCCTTTCCCTGCGGCAGCTGGGACACTGCTCCTGGCCCAAGCCGGGGCTGCTGCTGCCCTGCCCAGCCCAGCAGCGCTCGGCTCCCTCGCCCCGTGTCTCCCGCAGCCCCAGCCCGTGGGTTTGTGCCCCCCCTGCCGCGCCTCCGGCCCCAGGCGGGGTCGGCGCCTGCCCTGCCCAGCCCAGCAGCGCTCGGCTCCCTCGCCCCGTGTCTCCCGCAGCCCCAGCCCGTGGGTTTGTGCCACCCCTGCAGCTCCGGTGCCCGGGGGTCTCGCACAGCCCCGGGGGCTGCCCCTCGCAGCCAGGGCAGCACCGACACGCCCCGGTGCTCGCTCTGGTTTGCTGGCTCCTTCTCACTTGCGACTGCTCAGCATCAAAGAGGAACGCCAGAATACTTGAGAGGAAGACCTTGCTCTGTTTCTCCTACTGAACCTGTTCTTTTTTGCATAAATGAATATTCAGGAGACACACAATTAGAATCCAGGCTCTCTCCGTCTTTGTCCATCCCAGGAGTCCTCTACCCCACTGGCTATAATCGCTCTTTTCCATCACTTCTCTCTCAAAGACCGAGTTTTCCCTAATAAGTAGAACAACTTCAGTAGAAAAGGTTGAGAATTCACTCTGTAGAATACTCCTTAGCACGGTGCTTAGAATATTTATTGGCTATTACAGGAAAATAAAGAATTGAGCACAAATCCCATACTAGAAGAAATTAATGATGTGTATACAGGACTTTTAGCACTGAGTAAACTATTTGTACAAAGCAGTCCCAAAGATACACAGCAAAGGCACCATGAAGAATGGAGAAGAGGGATTTGTACCCACTACAGCTACATACAAAAATGTATCACTGATGTCCTGCTCCCCAAAACAGATTTTCCCAGAATCCTCACCATTCCCATGAGACAGACCAGCACAGGAGACTGTACCCCATCCCAAATTACTAAATCCAGGCAGGGAGGCACTGCTGAGAGATAGAGCCCGTTCGAGCACCAAAGAATCCTGACTTGCCCTGAGAATTGCCACCATTGCCCCCCCAGCACAGGGATCTCAGTTGTGGGGCTCTGGCTGTAGGGAAGGAGCTCACAGAGCCCCACCTCCCCACACACTTTTCTAGGACCTTCTCTCATTCAGTGGAGGCAATTAAAGCTGCTATCAAAGGTAGCAGCTACATGTTTTAATCATCTAAAAGGGAATTATTAAGAATAATAATATCTGAAGGAGCTTCCAGGCAAACAGTACAATAATGAACAACCCATCCCCTAAAACCATTAGCAGCTTCCCAGAACACTGCACCTATCACTGATGAAGTGTGCTGTCATCCACCAAACTGTCTTGGAGATTTATGCATTCCCTCCATTTCACTGTTTCAGTACCTTAGTAGATGGATAAACTGATTTATTTTTTTCTACCAGCTTCTCAGAAAAATTGATTCAGTACACAGATAAACCTGCAATTCTCTTCTGCCATCTTGGACTTCCTCTTTTGATCCACAGTCCCAGCTAGAACACTTCCAAGTCTTCCATGGGATACTGTGCTTCTAACCTGGCAAGGGCCATGTTTAGTCCGTCCTTTCTGGCATTACAATTTCAGTAAGTGGTAAAAAGAGGAGCAGCAAATACTCAGCAGTTCCCAAAACGCCACTCATTTTCTGTAATGGCTTTGGTAACCTCTTACACTGAAAAAGCATAAAGCCATTTACATGATTTCATGATTTAAAAGTAGAGACAAAGAAAAAAACCCAGATATGCTCAGATTTATAACTGCTTTTCTTGGTATAGCCCTAAACTTTCCCTGCATCTGAGGGCAATAATTTCCAGAACTCTGCATTGGATTTTCACTGAAGTGCCTCTTGAGAAGGCTGGATTTATTAGTGAAAACAGACTGAACCAGTGCTAAAAACACATGGACTTGGTTCATCCGTATCAAGGAACAAGGCCAACAGTCACTGGTGTTTAATCCAAATTGGACCCCTTTTCTGCAGTAAAATGGAAAGATCATGAAAACAATGATTCTGTACAAGTACTTTGTTGGGGCTCTCTTTTCTGCTTCCCAGCAGGCAGCTGGCAGCACCTCATGGCACAGCTGCCAGGTACACACAGCACCAAGCACTGACGGGAGCAGCCAGAAGAAACGCTGGAACAAGCTCAGCAGGTCAGGAAGGGCTGGGCAGCTCCACAGCTTCCAACCCAAACCACTCCATGATAGTCTGAGAAGTGCTGGCACAAGTCAGGTGCCCACATCACATGAGTTCATTGGGAGCTATTTTCCTGTATCTAACATAAGTATACTTCCCCTAGGAACCCTAGCTGGAATGCAATTAGTTAATTATGTAGAGGACTTTAAAACCCAGCAAGCAGCAACCACAAAATGGAGCTGAGCCTGGAGGAGAAAGCTTCGTATCAGACAGAAATGCAACAGTAATAAATCACAGGGGTTTCATCCTGGAAAATTATTATTGTGTTCTGTTATTTGCAACAAGTACCCTCAACAACTACAGCCAGAGAGTCCCTGCCTTTCATTATTTCCCAAGTGTTCAGTGATAACAAGCCACATCTGATTAATCCTCCTGCCTTTGGGAGTTATGGACACTAAGCACAAACCAGTCCAAGTTAGGGCACTCTGGCCTATCTGACAAAAAACTGCTGCCCAGTGCCACTGAAAGAGACAGAAAATATAAATCTGGAAGGACTCTTATACCCACAGTTTGATTAATACTTTCCTTACCCAGTAGCAATTAGAATGCCATATACTCAAGAAAGCGAAAGGTGGCAAGGGGAGACTGCTGTGATGTTTTTATTTGTTAAATGAGACAATGCAGAAGCCAAGCTCACCCCTAACAGCACACTAGTCAGAAGGCCAGCAATCAGCTACCAGAAAGGACCTGCTTTTCAGAAAGGCCCCTCCCCTGGCTCTGCCTTTCTTCTTGTGTGCTCAGCTGGAGCAATTAAGAGAATAATCTATAGGAAGCCTACCCCCAAAAGCCTCTCACAGCTTTCTCCAGCTGTTTCCTTCTTTTTGTTGCCCACAAACCCAAGCTCTGAAGAGATGATTCACCTCAGCAGGACTCCAAACTCTACATCTGCTCTGGGGGTATAATCTTTGCTGGCTATATGGAAATGGTCTTTAATGGAGTCACTACACTAAGCAAAAATCCTCTTCTCTGAATCCACACACAAAGGGTTTATTGTCAATTTTATTTCTAGATGAGCATTTTCAAGATTATCATCTTTCTTTTTTAATCATCATAATGCTGCTTTGCAACACACATTGCTCCTCTAAAAGGACCTTACTGCGCTTTATAAATGCAAATCTGCATTATCTTTTTGTAGATTCAGACAATTCTACAGTGGCTTGTCCAGCAACACAGAAAATCCCTAGAAGAAGTGGAACTGGCATTCAGTGACCATCATAAGCTCTCCCAAACCACAATGCTGCCCCAAAAACAACAGAGAGATACAGAAATGTGTTTTAAAAATGGATTTGAGCTTCCCATTCACCAAGAAAATAGTGTTCCACCTTAATTACAGCAAGTGATAGGAAAAAAGCTGTGTCTGGAATTCCTGTGAAGTATGGAGAGTGTCCCTAGTCCAGGGAGAAATCCACAGTGAAACTGAGATGGAGGGAGAGGGCAGAAGGATTCCACAGGTGATGAGGAAAGTTTCAATTTGTTGCTCCAAAGGAACTCCACTGCTTTGGAAATCATGGAGGGTTTTTTTGTGGCTCCCCTTTTTGTGCTTCCATGTAGGAACACATTAATATAGGCTGAGGAAGGGAAAAGGTAAATGATTGTTTCCTATTAATACAGAATGAGTACAGATACTTTCCTCCCAGGACATATGTGGAAGTTTCTGCAACTCAGTACTTTACTGGGAAACACCCCACTATTGCTGGTCACTCCAGACATTGTCCAGAGAAGCTCCTCTGGTATAAAGCTGAAGGAAACTCACGCTGAATTTTACAGTTGGTAAATACAATTTTTCCACCTCAGGAAAGAATACTTATTTTCTGTGAAGCCCAGAGAAGTCAGAGAAATGCAGAATAAAGTAGTAATTTTCATCACTCCGTGGTTTCCTGACTTAAAGAATTTCCTATGGATAGCAGAAACTTCTCTCACAGATGCTGAACAGGCCCATTTCCACTCTCTGGAGACCAAAAATTCTCTTTTGAATGCCTGGGATTGTGAATTGTCACTCCTTCCACATTCATTACCCAGCTACCATCTGCCAGGAACTAATAAAAACAACAGTTACCTCATGGTCCTAAGATAACTAATCTCATCACCTTTGGAGAATTATTAACAACAAATAAATGCAAGCTTAATAATCCCTCCCTTGGGATTTGGAGCGCTGGGCATGTATTATCATAAATGAAATTCATTTTTGTTGTATATTCCAGAACACCGGCTTCCATGTAAGACAGAAAAACTAAAGACTAGGAAACAAAGCTTGGCAAAGTCATGCACTGTGCTTTGCTTCCCCAGGGAGGAGAGCATGAAACGTGGTCCAAAGCTCAGGCTGAAACTTTAGCTATGCACCAGCCTTACTAAAATAATTCAATACAGAAAGGGACCCCATAACCCCAAAAAGAACATGAAAAGGACTCTTAGATTGTGTTCTCGCTTCTGA
The DNA here is from genome assembly GCF_000691975.1 of Corvus brachyrhynchos. Lineage (NCBI taxonomy): Eukaryota > Metazoa > Chordata > Aves > Passeriformes > Corvidae > Corvus > Corvus brachyrhynchos. The sequence goes on from NW_008238347.1 coordinate 469,389, forward strand.
AGCGTAACAGAAGCTACTCATTGTCACAGCATAAAAAATGATTCTCTCAATAATGAATTTGCTGACTCCCACTCTAGTAGACACTGTTAGCCACAAAGAGCTCAACAATCTGTTGTTTGAAATGCTTACAACATCTGCTTCTGTGTTTGTCATAAAAACATTGAAGTAAACAGGCAGCTAAAATCAAATCACAACATCCTGGACTGGAGGAGCCACCAGCCCAGCCAGGCAGGGTCACCCTCCTCCACAGCCCTCCAGCAGCTCCCAAAGCTCCACTCAGCTCCTCAACATTAAACCTGCTGCCACCTTCAACTACAAAGCAGAAAAGTTGATTTTTCCATAGAAGAAGAAAGTTTTCAACCCAAACAATGACATAACAGCAATGGATCACAAGGAGAAACAAACCTTCAAATCCCAAATTCTGGATGAAATTCGCCCAGCTCCAATCCCACAGGGCATCAAGGGCAAGCAGAGGAAAATAGTTTCAACAAATTCCACGTTCTGTAGTGCTAAGGCTATAACCATTTCCCACAAATCTCACTTCTGTTATGGTCTCTGAACTACCTTTTAATAAAATCAACTGATAAAACTGAGGTGGGGTGGAAATCACAAACTTTGAAGATCTAAACCCTGAAGAAACACTGTTGCTGTACCTGTACTCCCAAAAGCTGCTTGGCTATTCTCATCCTTGCAGACAGCATTACTTAAAAGTAGTTAGTCCACAGTCCTCATCAAATCAAACTCTGCCTTTTGCTTAGTTCATTATCAGGATTTGAGGCCCTGCTCGCAGTCCAGAGTGAAAGGAAGTCCCAGGGAATGACATATCCAAGCTGACAGCCTCCTGTGCCAGGGCTCTGCACCCACTCTCAGTTGCTCTGCTCTCTCTGCCAAATGTACTTCTCGGGACCAGAATGGCCTCATTTACTGCTCTGTGTTGGCTATTTCTGTTCATAGCACAGCGCTTAATTAGGCTCTTGCAACTAAAATTACTTCTTTGGACTAATTTGTATTAGAGAATGCTTTACTAAAGGCTTAAAAAATGTTACTTATGTTCCCTAATGCCACATCTTAGCTACACTGGTCCCTTGCTTCATATCACTTGTTTTAAGGAAATCTCCTTCCTTGCAAAACTCTTGTTGCCTTGCAGGCTCCATATTTTTTTGTCACAACCAGAAAGCTTGGGTCCAAGTTATCAAACAGCTGATATATTCTTTCCAAATAATTTAAATCATAATGTTGGGAAAAGCCTCCAAGATCAAGTCCAATGTTTGACTGAATCCCACCAGGTGCACAACACCACAAAGTGCCACATCCACTTGGTTTTGGAATAAAACATTAGTGAAATAATACCCACAGCATTTTTCATGCAGATGTTGAAGTGAGTTCTCCCCTCTATCCCCTGAAGTCCCACACCTGCCCAGCTCTAGCTCTGTAGTCTTTCCTAGCCTGAACTTGCTTTCCAGGTCTCCTACAAATTCCTACCTGAAGAAATCCCAGTTTTCCCATGGTTCTGTCACTTCCTTGCCTTTCAGGCTCTGGCAGTACAGCCTTTACACAAAAGTTCTGGAAAAGCCACCCACAGTGGCACCCATTCCAAGCCCCCCAGTGCTTTGTGTTTCCCCCTGTACAACTCCAGCAGCACCATCAGCAGTCGGAGTTCACTGTGGTTGTTACTCCCATACGTCTCATCCCACTGGAGCTGCAGGATGAGACATCTCCCTTTGCAGGAAAAGCTGCCCACCACCCCAGGCTGAGACTGCAACTGGCTACTGAGCCATGGACTGATGAGGACCTACCTAAACATTTAGAATTAAATTCAGTATTTTTGTTTATGTTCAGGAAGACCTCAGTTCTCTGGAGTTCCCGGCACACCTTTAGCACGACAGCAGGTCAGGTGTCTCATCCCACAGCAAATGTTTGTCCTTTATGATACCAAGCAGAATGTGAATTCTGATCTATAAAATCTTTAATTTCTACTCAGTGAAAAATCTAAGCCAGATGGGAAGCAAGAAGGAGAGTCAGAGAAACTCATTATTACAGAATATGAATTATTACCCACAAGTCTCTTAGGTCACCTCTGCTCTGCTGTGGAACACAGACTCCTTGCACAAGGCTTATTAAAATACAGACTATCTGACAGAATGGGGCTAGTTCTTACCTAGGCTGAACAAGATCCAGGCATCCCTCTCAAGCACTTAAATCAAACTCATACCAAAAAGCACATTAGCAAAGCACTAAAATTAAGCAAAGTATCTCAGAGTCCAGGTTTTAGCCCATCATTCCCTTTCTGCTGTTTTTGCTGCTAAACATGGCAAAAATAACAATGTGCACAGGATCACAGCTGGCAGCTCATTGTCCCTCAGCCCATGTCTCACAGAGCTGATGTTTCACCAGCTGCCTGGGCTGCTCCTGCCCTGGCAGTGAAGCTGCTGTTCCCAGGGCCATGCTGGCCAGGGCCAGCCCAGGGACATCCCTGCCATGACCAAATCCATGGGACACAGGCACCCCCAGAGAGAAAAGGCAGTGCTTGCTGCTTTGTGTGCTACAGTGATTCCTGACAAAAAGACCAGAAAAATTGGAATTAGGATTTTCTCAGACACTCCCAGAAGTTGCTCAGCAAAAAATGTCAAGTGTGTTCCTGTTCTACAGCATTGAGGCCAGGCTGGTCAGGGCTTGGAGCAGCCTGGTCTGTGGAAGGTGTCCCTGCCCATGGCAGAGGGGTGGAATGAGGTCCCTTTAAGGTCCCTTCCAACCCAAACCACACTACAATTATCTGAATTTTTTTTTTTCCATCTAAAAGGTCTTTAGCATATCAGATTTAACTACTGAGTTACAAACTTTTGCCTTCTTTTATTTCATGTACATGAGCTACTCTGTTCCCTTTCACACACACAACCCTACTGAGAAGTGCTCACTTCTTACCTCCTTCCTATCTCCAGAGCCTCTTCTTCCCCCCGGGCATGTTTTTAATGGCCTTACCAACTGGCTGGTAATTAACTTTTCCTCTAGTTTAGTTATTGACCATTTCCCAGGATAGATTATGCAGAAAAACTCTTTCACCCATAGCACAGCTTTATCCAGAGGTAAAACATGATACCTAGGAACAGATAAGTCTTTTTTCCCCCCCCTTCTGGGAGAGTAAGTAACCATGGATGCACAAGAAACAATGCCTGCAGATAAAAGGAATGCCTCTAGATAATAATGTTTGTCAGAAGAGATTTGCACATTTCTTTGAACTGATATATTTATATCCTGCTAATTATTTAAGAAAAATCTCAGAGGCCTTATCACAAAGACAGTCAATGCCACAGTTATATTTTTTCCCCTTCAGATCTAGGTTTCTTTTAAATGTATCCCTCAAACTTTCAAGTTGGCTTTTCCAGTCATTTTAGTAACTTACACCTATGCAAGCACCCCTCCCCTAGAGCACTCCTGTACAATTTGTCAGGAAACATCTCCAGATTTGAAGTCCACTGGAATTTTTCCACAGCCAGCCTAGGTCACATTTTGACTTTACTGTAAATACTCCCTCTCTTGTTTTTACTCTGCTTTCCAGGAAAAGCTTGGGACGCTGCTGTTACTGCTCAGCCAACACCACGCAACACACCTGACACACAATAAGCTGTACAAGCAGGAACTAAACACAGGTAGGTCACCTCAGGGTCTTTCTTCCCTTATAGCCTCTGGAATGGCAATTTAGAGAATGTTCTGCGCAGCAGCTTTTCAGCTGCTGGTTTTCCCTTGCCCCTTAAAGGCATAAGGGAGGCCAAATATCATAGGAAGGCTTTGAAGCAACGTGACACCTGGACTGGAGGAACAGCCAAGCTCAAGGTCATCTCCCTTCCCAGAGAAAACGGGGAATAAAATATTGTACAGTTGTCACTGTTGTCCACAGGGACAGCATGAAGAGCAACACAGAATCCAAGTCCAGGACAAAATGGGATTATTTAATTAATTACAGACTCCCTTATACAGCTGTGTTCTCAAGAGTGGCACAACATCATTGGGTGCTTGACCATCCACCTCCCAGAGTGACTGGCTGAACGGTGTAACACCCATTTCCAAATATTTTCTTCAGTGTACCATAACAAGAGTGTGCATAACAAGTTTGCACCTGTGAGATAAAGTCTTGGTTTGCAGAAACCTCTTCACTGTTTTCAGCTAGCTTGTGTGAGGAAGGAGACTCTCAAGCAGCTGTAAAAAGTTGGGGAAATTTCTCTGCCAGCTCTTTTAGCATCTACATACAGTCACCTGCAGACCCCTCATTTCACTGTTTGAGTCACCCCCACCTGCCCCCGGGTGTTTCCTTCAGGACACTGCAGCCAAGAGCACACTCCATGGAAAACCCCAGACAATGAGGGGATGTGAGATGGGAGCTTTTGCTGGTACCACTTCCCAGCTTTTCCCAGAACTTGGAATTACAACAGCATTGCACTAAAACTACCCTCACTTCAGAGACAGGACAGCCTGTTAGAGACAGCAGCTGTCAGATTTGAAGCAGTTCTTAAATTTAAATTCTCATTTTTCATCAAATGAGCTGATGGAAGTTGATTTGGCTTCAAGTTACATCAAACACCCCAAGCCTGAGCAAGCTGAACTTAGATCCAACTGGGGAAAAATCAGCTCTTCCTTAGAAATGCCAGGAAACGTCCAGCACTCAGTACTGCACCATACCCATCTCACCCACTGACACCCCAGGGAAATGATTCCATCTACAAAAGCAGCCCTTATTATAAGGATTTAAAGACATCCTAAGCTACAGCTGCTTCTTCACCAGCAGGGCAACGCTGGCGAACAGAATTTCAGCCCACAAATCATGTCACAGGCAATGTCATTATGTTCTCCTGTGCCAGTGGAAGCTGACATATTTCAAAAATAATATGCTTGAAATTGTTTCACACCACCAAATATGCAGAGTAAGCAGAAATTACAGATGTCTTCATGGAAGTAGAGATACCTCACACACACACAGAGCAATTCCTTTTTTAAAGCTCAGTGTCAGTAATTCAATTCCTATTTTGTTTAAATGCTTAAAAGTCTTTTGCATATTACAGTACTGAGCACTAGGCTACAAATCTTACTTGACTAAAGTAAAATTTTACTTTATTATTTCACTCAAAATTAAGTGAAGCAAAACCAATGAGTCATGGGAAGCAACTCACAAACAAGTTTATATGAATATATTTTAATTCCTGTAATTAAACAGCAACCAATCTGATGTCCCTTAGTGGCAGATTCTCAGCTGGTGTCAACTGTCACAATTCTCTTGATCTCAGTGAGGAACATTTGGATCACCTGAGATCCATTTCTCTTTACAGAGACAAATCACAATCAATGGTGATTAACCAATTAAGCTAGTCCAACAACCATTTTGTCATTTGCAAAGAGTCTGACTGCTTGATAGAAAACAGGAAGGTTATATCTATTATGAAATAGGGCTCTTTTCCCCATGGGGTAACAAATACATGCAGACACTGCCAGCACAGCAGAAGCTGCTACCAGAGTCTGATTGCAATGGGACAGCTCCTACTGCTTCCCTTGGACAGGCACTGGGACTCCAGGGATAAAAGCAATCACTTGTCTCTTCTAAAATTAGTTAGGATCCATTAAATAGCCACAGATCCAATTTGCAGCTTTTAAGGCCAAAAAATGCCATAGCTCATGTATTCTGGCCTCCCAAAAACCAGAGTCCATTCCATTTTACAATCTCCTCCCCCTTAGGAAGAGCTGCATTTGTGACTGATGGCAAGGGATATTGGAACTGAACCTGCCCAAACCACTGGGTTTCTCTAAGGGATGTTGGAAATGCAAAAGTAACTTCTGGCTGCAGCTCCTGTGAGCAAGGCAGCTTTTATTTCCCCTTCTGTTATCTCTCTCTCCCGCATTAAACAATTTGTGCGCTTTGTTTATATTGTCAATAGCACTGTGTGCCAGTTGTGATAGAAAAATTTACTTAGAATTTAATTATGTTTCAGAAGCCCCCGGGAAAACAATGGAAAGTGGGAGTGTGAGAAGAGGGAGGGAAATGTTGTCAGAGTAGAAAGTTTTAAGCTCTCTTCCAGTTTTTGGGGTGTTTTTGTTTTTAATGAACCTTGGACATGAATTACTTAGTCAAATTCCTTTACCACATATACATCCTTCTCAGGTGACTGGAATGCCTAAAACAACCACATAAGCATTTCATGATCCCAAGCTTGTGTACCTGCTTAGATCCTGGAGTCACTTTGGGAATATCCCCTCTGCACAGCCCAAGCCTGAACAGCAGCATCTTCACTCAAACAAAATTACAAAGCCATGTGAAAACAAACCCACTGGTTTTCTGTTTGTGATGAATTTAGTGAAAGAACTGCAGCAGCCAGGTTTCTGCTTGAGTTGGTGGCCCAGTGAAACCCAGCACAAACCAGTGTGGCTGCTCTGCATTTAAATTTCCACAATGAAGAGGACAGAACAAACCTGATGGAGGGCAAGAGTGGGGAGAATAAATCCAGCATACAGCTCAAAGCACTGCTGAGCTCATTATCACAGCTATGAAAGAAAAAGTATTTCAACCCTAACAGAAAACATCCTAAATCACACTAAGATTATACAACAGAACTACAGGAAACACAAAGTCTTTAAATGACATCGTGAAGGTAGAAGACAAGAGCAAACTGAGATAAAAGGCCACAGGAAAAGGTAGATACTATGCAAAAAAAAAAAAAAAAAAAAAAAAAAAAAAAAAAAAAGATTCTGGCTTTGTTACTTTCTATAAAAATCTTGTCAGAGTCTTTTCCCTGGAAGGAAAGCGTCTGTCAGAGCAAGCAAGAGGAACTGAGAGCGGCAGATCTGAGTCAGGGGAACAAAAGCACAGCAGCAGAGTAGAAAGAAGTCAGCAGCCAGTCCCCCACAGTCTG
>NW_008238347.1:476496-490201 GCF_000691975.1 Corvus brachyrhynchos
GTCAGCAGCCAGTCCCCAACAGTCTGGCACACAATAAAACACACCAGCAATCACAGCTTCGGTGAGAGACAGTGCAGGAGCTGCAGATGAGATGAACAGATGGAAAGACAAAGCCAATCAGGAATCAAAATGCACAGTTCCAGCAAGGAGACTCCCCACCAGTGTACATTTTGCAGGCTTTAGTTCCATAACTAGGTCAAGTGATCTTTTTTTTTCTTTACCCCTTAACTGCTGCCTGAAGTAAAAAGTTCTAAAGTGAGAATGGAGCCTAAGAATCCCCAAAAATACTCTGAGCATGTATGGAAAATAAAGCAATGGATGAATATACAACATGCAATGGCAACAAATCAGATTTTAGCGTAAAATTTAACTAGGTTACAGAACAGGGCACTCCATGAAAGTATATGGAAGGGAATAAAATACAAAGTGATTTTCAAAATAACTGGAGAGGTTGGGGACATATATACACACAACACTGACAGATGGCAAAAACCCTTGGTAATTGCATTTAGTTTTCTTATCAATAGGAATTACTTTTCCCCCTTAATCTTAAGAGTTTCTCAATACTCTGTTATCAAACTAAATTTGTAATGCAACAATAATACACTTCATTCATTAGAATTCCAGGACCACAGGTTTATGAAGGGATCAACTAAAAACTCAGGAGCAGCCCCAGGGGTTGTCCAGGCACATGTACAAAATACAGTCACTACTAAATAATCCATCCCTGGCAGCAAGCACCACACAGACACCACCAACAAAAGGCTTTTCTCTCTCTGCCCCCCTGCACTGAAATCATTCAGATACTGCCATCCTGGCATATGTGCAGATAATCCCAAACAGGGACGAATCCAAATGCTGAGCACACTTTATCTGGACTGAGTTGGAACACAGACTGGCCATTGTGCCCCAGTCTCCATGGGATGAGGCACAGCACCCTCACACTGTCTGGCATGACACATGGCCCATCATTTCCAAGAAACAAGAATTTTGGGAATATTTGATCTGAAACCCCCTGAACACCACAAAAATGACAAAGGTGTTTAATGCTGAAGATGATGCTCACTCCTCTGCAAAGCCAGGTCTAACCAAAAGGCTGCTACTGTCAAGGGAAAGACTCCCAGCACCTTTCCCAGTGTTTGGCTGGAACACAGAGGGAAAGGAGAGCCTTGCTGGAGCCAGGGGTGAGGAGAGGCACGGCAGCAGCAGGTCTGGGTGCTCTGCTCAAGCTGTGCCACTTTGGCAAGGAGATTAGGATGCACTCAAAAGACCTGAATCCTCTGCCACATCCTGCTGGGGAATCTTTGATGAGTCATTTGTCCTCTGGCCCTCTCTTCTCCTGTCCTTCACTCATCCCCTTTCTGAAATTCTCCTGATGTGGTTAAAAAAGTAAAAAGCACGGCACACTGAAGCTGCACGGCCTCTGCTGACACGGATCAAGGCCCAGGCCTCTCTGGATTCCTGTTCAGAGTTTAGCTTCCCACTTTTATGTCCTGTTGGCCAAGAACCAACATTTGGTCTCCTGCCAGCCATCTGCACTAGAGCTGAACAGAGACACAAACCCACTGAGAACATCATTCCAGTCATGGCTTTGGAACAGACACCAGGAAGGACACACAAGTTCACGTTTAGTTCAAATGGTTATAAATTTTTTTCACTTATTTCACAGGTTATTCCTTCCTTTTCCTCAAGTGAAGAATGTCTTTAGAATGACTGGAGTATACAAAAACTTTTAGACCAATAAAATTCAAGAATAACTGAAAAAAAGAAAAGATGTACACAGGTAAAACCTCACATTCACTCTGAAGAAAAAATTATAAAAAGCTATAAAATTGGAATGACAGTATAAAATATTTATTATAATAATGGAGACATTAGCAAACAGTATTGGGTTGTATTAAGACATAGAAAATTTAGATTGAATATTACAAAATTGCCCTGATAAAGTACTATTGATTAAGGAAGTAACATCCCATGTGAATGGAAGGAACCTCTTCAACTGAGAAAACAATTCTGGCCTGAAAATAGGCCCAGTCTTTGGGTCCTTTTCCTAACATCACAGAGGCACCAGGACGTTTTATTTCAGCCTTGAGTTTATCATCAGTCTTAGAAGCCAGGAAAGAGCCATTACACTACAAAGCACAGGCACAAGTGGGACAGGTGAGCACCAGCTTCTCACACAGGGTGAGCCAGCAGCACAGCTCCAGATACACTGGTATCTGGAGAGGAAGGAAATTAACCTCATCACCAGATTCTTCTGCCCCTGTGCCCACTACTGATGACTTTCAGGTCATTCATGTGGAACAGCAGAAAACGAGAAAAAGGAAGACTCATGAGATTTTTTAGGGGTTAGAATGGCATCCTTAAGCAGAAAACTAGGGAACCCTGCTGCCAACCCTAGTAAAATAGGGTTTATTGAAAAAAAACCACACAAAACCACTATTATTGTTTCTTCAGAGGTACCCAAATGTATCTTACAGGGACAAGAAGGACCACAATGCTTAGTCATGGCTACTACACAGTCTAGTGCCAGTGTCATGGAAGCAGTCTCAGATTTTGGCAACAAACAGCACCGACTGAAAAGTCTTTCCCACAAATATTTGTTTTAAAAGGGACGTTCTCCAAGAACACGTTTGCAGCCTGAATTTAATCCCTTCCCAATGGATGGCAGCAGATGACAGTGCAGCACACCAACAGCGTCCAGCGTCCCTGGCACAGCCCAGGTGAATCCCACGGAACATTGGGAGAGGGAGGCTCAGCTCAGGGCAGGGGGGGGTATTCTCATTCCTGAGGGGCTTCTCTCACCAATCAGAACTCCAGCAGCACATCCTCCAACAGTTATAAGCCACAGCCTGCCTCTGCCTGACAGCAGAAACTAAATTACACTTGGAGGTACAGGAAGGTAGCAGCACTGACAAACTCTTAGAGCCTTCACCCACACCTGTCAAACACAGGCACAGCCCCCCAGAAGAGAACAAAGCCTCCCGCAGACATCCAGGCCATCTCGGATTAACAGGGAAACAAAGCACTCTGCAGCTGTATCCCTCTGCTCTCCCACCCACCTTCTCCAAGAAACACTTTGGTATTCAGCAGACAAAAAGGAAGTTTTTCAGCATTAACAGCTCTGTGCTCTGGTGTGCCCGGAACGCAGGGCTGTACAGCAGAGATCCAGAGAAGGGCTTTCACACCAAAAGCCTTGTAACTCTGACAAATGAGAGGGATTACCTGTCCCTACCAGCCTTGCCTCACCTGAATCCATACAGCACCTAGCAGGAATACAAGGGGATTCAGGTTTTGGGATAAGGATTACCATTTTTAATATTCCCTGGCTAACAGAGATCAGTGTTGCACCACTACTGTCAGGGATGGAAATGATGCCAGCCAAAGAGTTGCCTCTGGATTTCTCTTCAGTGAAGCACAGCACAGAGCCAGCGACTAAAACCAAAATTAACTCTAGCCCAGCCAAAGCACACATTAAGAAATGTACTCTGCATGCAGGATGGAAATGAAACTTCCCAGAGCTGACAGAGCACTGCAAAGCAGACAATCATTTTAAATCTGCTTATTTTCTCAACGCACACCTTGCATGAAGCGAGCTAATAAATGTCGGTGTGTTCTGCGAGAGGCCACCAAAAGCCTCGGGAAGAAGCGTCTGTATTTTCCCAGATCCCAGACCTTCCCGCAGGCTCACCCAGCACATGGAGCAGCATTGCATCGCCATCTCTTGGCAGATGTCTAGGTAACAATGTAACTACACACGAATAAATTAACATTAACAAGACATTAGAAGCTATAAATATAGAAAGAGACATGTATATCTGACAACTCAAACAACAACAGATTGAAAGTCTAGCCGAGGAGTCTGTCTATATCCATTTTACTTTCTTGACTCTTAAGACTTGTACTTAATGTTAGATACACTTTAAAAAACAACTAAGAGTTAAATATGGTCTAGCCCACTCCCCCCATTTTTTACGTTCTTGTACAAAAGACAGTAACTAATTTTTACAGCCAGCTTATATAAGTAGCACATAACCACTATTCTGAATTCAAGATTTTACCACTTGATGAAAAGAGTATCAAATTACCATCAGAATTGTGGGGAAAAAATATGGTTTAAAGTTCTTGGTTCTTTGAAGTGTATAAAATGACAAATAGCATTGAGTTCCTAAATAGTTCCCAAATTGAGTTCCAAAAATCCTAAACAGCAGTGTAGTTGGGTTTCGTTATTTTCTGAAAACCTTAGTCAAGCCTTTGGAAAAGAGACTCTTTATCCAACTCAGAACTGTAAAATCTAGTCTAAGAGCAAGTCCCTAAAACAATTTGGGAATTTAGTCCTACTGAAATCCCAAGGAACCTGGGAGACTCTTACAAATTTCATTCATGATTTCTGTAACTATGTGCAAGTCATCAACTAAAATATACAACAGAAAGTCTTGGCAGGCCCAAGAGAGTAACAGCCCTAAACCAGAGTCTCCAAGCACTGGTTTTTAGGCAGACAGCAGCCAGAAAGCAGTTAACCAACAGCTCCTACAGAGCACCAAACCCTGCACCAGGCTCATTTACCATTATTCCATCTGAGTGAACAGAAACAATTTGCAGCAGTTCAACATCGAGCCCATCAAATGTGGCTCTTTGTGATGTTATAAAAGAATGACAACAGCAAGATCTGTAAAAAACCACCCAGAATTATGAAGTTGCAAACACTGCAAGATAAACAAGGTCACTGACTACTTCCTCAAGACGCAGCTATATGGATTTGACCTTTCTGTAAAACATGGTCATTTCAGGGAAAACAACCTTTCAGTTCCAAGGGAAAAGGGAATAAGTAATGTCTCCTGCCCTGGCAGTTTATGATGAAACTCCCAGCCCTAATTTAAAGGTCACCAACAATCCTTTGCTTTTCACTTTGTCCATGTTTCATGTGATATGGTCAGAGCTGACTAGTCCACAACAGCAAAAGCACAGCTGCCTGGCCAAGCTCAGCCCTCCCTCCAGTGCTTATCACCTCTTTAGACACACCAAAATGACATCAGAATAACCAGTAGGACTGCTGGCACAAACAATTATTTTGCTGATCTGTATTACAGGAGTTCTATCACTATTTTCACTGTGGTACCAGGGAAAGGAACCGAAGACCTTGCTATGCTGCACTCTTTAGAGCCAGCTAACACTCCACTGAAATCAGAGCAGACTCTTCCCACAGCACTCCAGCTGTTTTCCAAGCAGGAACAGCGTTTGCTCCATCTCTGCCTGCTCAGCCCTTTGTAATGGGGGCTGTATGCAAAGGACACGCTCATGGAGGTCAGAGGCAGAGCAGGACGAATGATCTAGGGATGTATTCCTAAAAAGTTAACTTCCCACATGAAGACTGCCCAGAAATCTCCCTGGGATCCTCCCACTGGCAGTTTAACATTTGATTTATATGTTTGGGAATACCTGTGAGTGCTGGCACTGAACTGGCCTTGCACACCTGGAGGTACAGAGTGAGGCCATTTCTTGTGGCTCCCAGTTATCTGCACTGCACTGGAAGCATTCCCAAGACTGAGATGTTTTCATAGAATCCCAGAATGGTTCCATCCCATTCCACCCTCTGCCATGGGCAGGGACACCTTCCACTATCCCAGGTGGCTCCACACCCTATCCAGCCTGGCCTTGGACGCTTCCAGGGATGGGGCAGCCACAGCTGCTCTGGGCACCCTGTGCCAGGGCCTCACCAGCAAGAATTTCTTCCTAATATTGCCTCTAAACCTACTCTGTCAGTTTAAAGCCACACAAAAACAGTGTTGCTTAGAACATTAAGACAAAAATTGAGGGATTACATCAAAATTAATAGCTCTGAAGGATAATTAGTTTTGAAGAAACTGAAATCCTACATAAGCTAACTTTTTTTTAGTAAGGCATTATTTCTTTTTTTCCTTCCTAAATTTTCTTTGAGAAGGAACATTTAAGCATTATGCCTTTGAGATAAATTGTATCTAAAGGTTACAGTGCAAAACTACATATCTCAGTCCTATACAAGATGGTTTATTAATTGCCCTGGATACACACACACTCATAAATTGGTTTGGGTAATTTGATGAGGGGAATTGATTTACTATCACAGTGAAATACTACATTAAACACACACATAATTCATTCTTTATACTGCTCCTCCCCCCTTAAAAGCATCCTGTCTGACTGCAGGCCACACTGAATTATTATTCTGTAATCATTAAGTGATTTATTTAACCACAGCACACACAGTTAACATTAATCTATATTCCTATTCTAATCTCACCTTTATATTTTCTGTTGTCCTACCAACAAGGAAAAATTATGGATTTCATTTAAACCAAAGTACAGTTATAGAGCAGCAAAACAAGATAAGGGACATTTTTAGTCTCAAAACATATCTTTTTCAACAATGCAAATGGAAAAAAATGCAAAACAAAATCTTTTTGAAAGCATAAACAGTACTGAATCATCACAGTGAAAAATTTGTGATATACTAAGCAAACATTGCTCGTGGAGGGAAAAAACCAAACCCTAACCCATTTTTATTACTGTTAAATCATTTAATAAAGGAAAGGCTCAGACCAAGACACTACATGTGATGAGAACTAGAAGGACTTTCTCCATAATCCTTCATGCCTGACCCAACATTTGCTCGAGAGAAAAGTGATTATTCCTGACTCAACCTTCTAGTTATTCACAAAGCACTACGATTTTTCCATCAGCCTTTGCTTCTGTGCATTTTCAGATGACTTGCATTCCAGTACTTCTTGAAAGACATTAACCAGCAAGATGAAACACTCACAACTGACAGGAAACCACCAAATAGAACCACTCCAACAAGAGTATTTACAGGCACTAGGCCACACTAGTGACAAGAAACCAAGAGGAAGAAACAACATTATTTCTTTTAAAAAGGAAGCTAAAAAAATAAGAAATTTTTGTTATAGCCTACTTTATGAGGTATGGAGGTGAGACCCAGGAAAAAAGGAAGAATTTGGATTCTCAATTCTGAGAAGAGAGCTTCAATCAATACAGTTCTTTGGGGCAAGTTGAGATGAAAACACTGTATGAAATGTGTATATTCACACCCCAAGGGTGCACTGATACACAGAGGTACCCTCCAGAACACTGAGGTTCACACCTGTGACCCAATCATCTCCAGCAAGGAGGGCAAAGAAGTTTTGTCTCAAAGGAAAACAAGGTGGGCTCTGAGGAATACCCTGAATAATGGGAAATACACCTTCACAAAACAAACCTGCAGACCCTGGCACTGTGAACCTTTCCTGCCGGTGTGCAGCACAATGCTCTGGGAAGGTGCAGTGAAAAGGCTAAGGAAACCTCTGAAATAAACATTACTACCACCCAACCCAGCTGTGAGGGGTGGCAGCGAGGCTGTGAGCAGCACCCTGGCACCATAGCCACCTTTGTGGCTGCCCCAGAGAGCTGCTGACATGGTGCCACTGTCACTGCCAGCTCTAACAGGGGACTGACACCTCAGGCAGCTAAGTGTCCCACAATACAGGGGTCACCAACACACAGGACCTTGGCACAACCACCTGTGTGTCAAGGAAAGCACTCTCCAGGTGACAACAGAACTCGGGCTGCTGCAGTCAATCATCTGTGGGACTGAAAACACTGGAAGCACAGCCTGGTAAAAATGCAAAAGCCACCATGTCACACTAACCACAACCCAGACCCCCCTGCACAGGCAAGGGCAAAAGGAGCTGCACAACACTCATTCTGGGGGTGGGCAGGACAGCAAATTCATGGGGATCCTCTCTGAGCTCCATTTACTCTGGCAGAACAGGCAGTTCTGCCTCTGGCAATCAGCTGAAAAGCAGCAGCACATTAAGTGAAACCACCAACCACAGTCTGCAGCAGAAGTTTGCTGCGCCTGCTGTAGCGGTGATACATCCAGTTAAACACTGCCTTCAATCCCCTGGAACTGCCCATTACATATGTAGTCCATAAAAGACTTGAATGGTGTGCAAATACATTTCCCTCATCCGGAGGGAAATGCCAGAGGTCACTGATGTCAAATGAAGTTTGTTCATACAAGGCAGATGGGGAGCACAGAAGGAATTTGATGTGCACTTCAAAGGGAAAAAATTTGTCCAGTCTGGGAGGCAATTCTGTGTCTCACTTGGTAATGAGTTTCTTTACACAGAAGTCTGTTTAACTGGAATGCTGTTCTATGGCTTTCTCTATAACAAAAATGGAATAAGACACTCAGGAAAGATTCCCTACAAAACATGATACAGTTTTAGCTAGGATAGAAGTGGTCCATCTACTCTTTGCAAGTGGCTCACCTGCTGCTGCCAGGCCAAAATACTTCATAGGTGTGAATTTAATTACCTGAAATACATCCCAAAACGAACTCACACAAAAATACGTTACTATTAATCAGGAAGCAATTTGCATGGTGAGAGCTGAATTGTTCCCATTGCTCTAACTTGCTTTGCTTACATCCAAGGATGTGACAGAATGTTAAGTTATAAAACTTTTTTACTCATCTCAAAGTCAAGACTTTGTGAGTGCCCATGTATTGGCAAAGAGATTTATGGTTCCTATTACCCAATCAATGCTGCAAGAGCAGCACACGGGGAGGGCTGAAATGCAGAGCCCCTGTGATAGCCAAGAGCTCAACCACTGCTTAACTTCTTTCATGTATCCCTGCGTCAGTTTTCTTATCCGTACAAGAAAGGAAACAAAGTTCATCTCTCTCTGCAAAAGCACTCGGAGATATTTTGATAAACTCTGTTATTCAAACACAGCATTTTCCAAGGTCAGCCCTCTCTGCACAGCTAAGGCATGCTTAAATAAACTGATCTTCAACTTCTCCTTCTCGGAATTTACAAACATCATTACCAGCGCTCTCATTGCAGCGTGCATTCCTTGCGGAAGATTTAGGCAGCTCATTAGCACGCAGCAGGAGCCAGCTGCAGCAGGCAGGAGCCCGGGCTGAGCAATGACCCTCCCGGTGCTGCTCCCAGTGCAGCAGGGCCGGGGTCACTCAGCCAAGCAGCCCCATACTCCAAACCTCAGCCAGAGGGCACTTCCAGGGACTGCACAAATGGGCTGAGCTGTAAACGGACAAACCCCGGTGTCCCAGCTGCACAATTAGCAGTGAGTGTTAATGTGTTTATAATAATCAGCTGCAGAGAGGAATTGCACCGGTGGTCAGTCAGGTGTTTGTGACCGGCTCTAAAGCACAAGGAGCACCTGATAAAATACTGCAGACTGCTCTGAGAATGGTTCAGAAGTAGGAAGCAAAAATATGTGGTTTGGTTCCCCATTTTCAGTGGCAGACAGCTGAGGCAGGTGGCTGAGCTGCAGGCATCACCTCTACGGGGCAGGCATCTCATACTGACAAAAAACAATAAAAAAAAAAATTTTTACACCTGATCTCTCCACAATTCTCTGAGCACTTCAGGACAGACACTACTCTCTCATGTCAGATTGCCCCTGTCTAAACATCTTGTCTAAATCCTCTGCAGAACACTTATATTCTACTGTTTTACTACTAAAAAACAATAAACTACAAGTGTTTTAATAAATCCAAGCACCTTTTTGCATTATAAGCACGCTTTAAAATGTGGATGTTTTCTATGAAAACACACGAACAAAACCCTACTAGGATGTGGTTTTATCTCACCTTCCCAGCCAACCCCACCTCAGGGTGCAGACGCCAGCCTGAACTTGCCCAGCCTTACAACATTGTCACTTCACTCCACTTAATGGGACATTGACTTTTTATACTTCACTCTCTGCAAATCAATATTCTAATAGACACAAAAGAGACTAGCAAAAGGATACAGAGTACCTGCCCACCGACCTGATGGAGAGGATTATCCATAAATGAAGGTCAAATCAAAGGAAAATTTAAACCTGACATGAAGAGAAGAGCAGCACAAAGAAGAGTCTTTAAATAAGGGAATTAAAGAAAAAAAAAAAAGTATCTAAGATTAACTACAGGAGGAAGGAGACACAGCCTAAAGCAGGCATGGATAAGGCAGTTAAAACTCTCAGCCAGGGAATGACAGACTAAAGTCCCTTTGGAATGTCTGTGCTCAATGCCACGATTTAAGAAACACTTCAGGAGGCATCTCCAGTACATCGCACAGGAAATGTGCTTCCTTTTAATGTAAAATAGCAACTTTCAATATCTGAAAAGTATCTGAACAGGCTATTCAGAACAAAGGCAGAGAGAAACCAAGTGCAATGTAAAATAAAACACTTAAAAGGGATACCTTATTCTTTCAGAGATTAGTTCCATAGGAAACTAGGAAGCTAAAGGGAGCCTTCAAACAGGCTCCTTTAGCAAAAGGCTTCACTCTCCCTGGGAGGCTGCTACAGCCGTGAAACCGGGACCCTTTGGGGCCAAAATCAGTTCAAGAAAGCCACAGCTGAGCTGATGGAGAAGCGGCAACACTCCCAGCTGGAGAAATGGTTGCACCAGATCCCCAGAGTCCCTTTCCACCCAAGAGCACTGATAATGGCACCACAAACACATGGAATCCCCGTGTTTATCACTTGGGATGGCTTAGCTTCCACCACACCGATATTAGAAAGGGCTTCTTTAATTCCTGGGCCTTTTGCCTACCAAAAAGACAGGGAAGTTTTAGATCCGGTTTCTGCTAAACTAGGATTGTACCGAGTTTTCTGAGTGCATCTCCCTTGACTGCAGTTGATGAGTCACAAGTTCACACCCCCGCCGCGAGCTCCACCGCCTTGTTACAACGCACAGCCTCAGCCACCAAAATTCGGTGGCGCGAGGTAAAGACGCAAACTCACAGTTCAGGCACAGTTAATATCCCAAATCCTAATTATCAACAGGATATTAAGAAATCCAAGGAAGTACAGAGAAGGATCACAAAAATGATTTATGAGCAGAAAGCATTATTTATATAGGGAGAAAACCCAACAGCCTAATGCATGCAGTGTAACAAAAAGGACTTGCAGTCTCATCCTAGAGGCAGTAGAATGAATGTACTGCAAAAGAAATCCCCAGCTGCACCAGGTGCCTCTGTTCAGCACCACTAAGTTCACCTCCAGTTCACTCTTCCAGCTCCATTTTAAGCTTTCCTTCTACAACAATTTTACATAACAAATGGAAACGAGCTTTCACCCATTTTTCACCCATCCCGGACCTCTCAACAGTTCAACCTATTCATAGCTTAACACAACAGAGCCCTGGGTGGGATAAGGAGGAGGAAGACACTGGATTTTCCATGACCTTTTGCAGATTCCCAAACCCCTCTCCTGTACATATAAGCAATCTGTTTCTTCTACAACAGAGTAATGACTTGCTACTTTATTCATTTCAAAATGATAGAGAATTCCATCTGGCACTATGGATCAGCAGCCAGGTTACAGTGTCTTGAGCTAAAGGTCAACTCAGTAACAGCAGAAACTCCTAAACTGAAGTACATTTTAATATTGCCAATCACTCAGCATTCCAGCATTTCTCATGAAGTTGATCTGCCACCTTCCCCACATTGGGAAAGGCTCACGGGACAAGAGCAGCCACCCCAGGGAGGCAGGGCTTAGAGGCACCACAAGGAGCAGCTGTGGGTAGACAAACCCAGAAAAACAGACCATGTTTAAACCCTTCCACCATGTACATTCTGATCAGTTATTGTGAAAAACGAGGTTCACTCTCCTGTGAGAATTTAAAGAGTTTAATATAAAGACAATAAGGAACACATAAAATAAAGCAAAGAGGTAATGGCCGGGTGCCTTGGCGCTCTGCCAAGAGCACACCTGATGCTCAAGGTTAGTCCTTTCTATACCATTTTTACTGTCTGTTCTCTATACATATTCAAACTTTTCCAGGAGCTGTTCTGCATGGCCACTCCTTGGTCCCGCCTTTTTAGAGCATGCGTATTCTTCTGCCTTGTGGTTTTATTTCTTTTGATTCTTGGGCCTGGGCTCGCTAGGTGAGAGTCGATGGTAGGGTGGATCTCTTAATTCCCCAGACAGTCAGGGCTGATTGCAGCTTTGGCCTCTTTGTCCCCCGGGCCGAGCAGTGATTGCAGGTCTGGTCTCCCTGGGACCCCGTTCTCCGGGCAGAGCAGCCTTTGGGGCCTTTTGTTCTCTGGACAAAGTGTTGAGCAGCAGCTTCTCGGGCCTCATCCTCTGCTGGCTTGGAGGTTCTCTTACCTGCTCACACTTGCTAACATTCTTGGAAAAAGAAAGAAAACTACATCCACACAGCAAAAGCATTTCTAACATTATATAATATCTACCTTAATACTTGCGAGAAGCCAATGTTACAATATACGTTTATAACAGTTACGAAGCACTAATGCCACAAGTTCAAATTGATGAAAGTCTTCCCTAAAATTACACAGGCCAGATACTAGGAGACACTGACCTCCAGAAGTGCCTCTTCCATACCTCCCCTTCTCTTACACCTCAGTGCAATAAACAACCCTTTCAATTATCCAATAAACAATACTCTCAATGTTTTCCCATCAATTATCTATCTGCATTATCCCCCATAAATACAGATTTCACTGTCTAAACTCACCTGCAGCTCTCCTGCTATTGCTCAGCTCCTTTTCCCAGGCAGGAGAAAGAGAACAAAAGAGGCAGCAACTCTTTCTATTTCCTAAACGTTGCAGAAAGAGGAATCAGAAAAGCCACATCAGTAACCATCCCAAAGAAAAAGAGACAGAAGCAGCACCTTCTTAAAGGAGCACAGAGCACACTCCAAAAACGTTTAACTCCCAGCTCTGAGGGGGGCCTTATTTATGGGTGTGCTAATTGACTTCCAAATTGAAACACATGGTGCATGCAAAGCAGGTGAAATGATGCTAACAGCTTCCTTAACCACAAACCCAAAACACCTGAGCCAGGGGGTCAATACAAAAGCTAATGCAACCCCCAGGATGGGAACACAAGCCTCGCTTTGTTTTCCCAAGACACGGGGCAGTTTCCAGCTCAGAAGGAGATTGCATTAGATGCTGTAGAAGAACGTCATACATTGCACTGGCAGGACCCCCCTGAGCCAGGTTTAGATGAGAGACTGGGAATAAATTCTTGGCTTTGAGGGCAGGGAGGCCCTGGCACAGGGTGCCCAGAGCAGCTGGGGCTGCCCCTGGATCCCTGGCAGTGTCCAAGGCCAGGCTGGACATTGGGGCGTGGAGCAACCTGGGACAGTGGAAAGTGTCCCTGCCCATGGCACGGGGGACACTGGATGGGCTTGAATGTCCCTTCGAACCCAAACTGGTCTGTGATCCCAAGCCAGAACTTGTTTCCATGGATTTGTGTCTCCCATCATCCAGAACACTGATTTGGCTGGATTATGTCCTGCCAAAAGCCATGGCCATGGCTTTTCCCATCCCCAGGACAGGAGCATGTGGTGCTGCTTCCCCTGCCTGAGGGCTCAGGTTCCCATCTGCATCATCAAACATTAATTTGTTTAAAAAAAAAAAAAAAAAGATAAACAAAACCAAACCCGCAAACCCGAATACCTTCAAAACAAGCAAGGATTGACAGCCACGTGAAGAATTAAAACAACTCCGTGGTTTGCGATTAATACTGACAGCTGGTGCGAGCACTTCACACATCGCATGAAACCGCACCGGGATTGGGAGGAGCAGCCCCGGGTAGGGAGGGAGGGACTCGAGGCGGTCACACCGCATTGCCCCATACCCTGCCAAGGGCAGCCGCATCCCCGGAGCAGAGCGGGGGGGGGGCCGGG
>NW_008238347.1:491495-512733 GCF_000691975.1 Corvus brachyrhynchos
TGGCGCTGTGGCCGCCCGGGGAGGCCCCGCCGGCCTTCCAGGTACCGGGGAGACCGGGGAGGAGAGGGGAGCACGGACACTTTCCACTGCAGGCCCGTCCGACCGGGCCTTGGGCACCGCCAGCCATGGGGCAGCCACAGCTTCTCCGGGCAGCCTGTGCCAGGGCCTCCCCATCCTCGCAGGGAAGAATTTCTCCCTAATATCTAATGTAAACCTGCTCTCTTTTAGTTTGGGTCCGTTCCCCCTTGCCCTGTCACTCCAGGATGCCTAGGAATTTTCTTCAGTGGTATTGGTCTTTACAAAACACATTGAAAAAGCTTCCGAAAAGCCTGGGGAAAAAATAAAGATGTGACCCCTATAGACCCAAATATCCCGGAATTACGTGGTGTGTCCGTATTTTACCGAAATGGGAAAGGTTGTGGTCGTTGAGGAACATTAAACTGGGTTTTGAGTAAAGCCGAGTGACTGAGAAGCTGATGTTTATAAAAAAAGAAACTTGCGAATGCACTGTCATCTTTCACAACACCCAGAACTTGCCAGGTACAAGCTGCTGTGAAATGTAATATTTAGTGATAGCACATCCTTCCGGCTTTTAAATAAAGCTGAATGCTGAGAAGGGAATGAAAATATACCCGAGGCTGTTTTTATATCTTGGTTTTCAAATGTTGCAGTTTCTATCAGGTTTTGTTTTGTAATAGTCCGTGGTTCTAAAACCATTCACCTGCTGGGGGCATCAGTGTAATTTTGAGAACCTGATTTTCTAGCGGAGCTAGGAGGAAGTTTGGATGCAACTTGAATCGTCATTTTTAACATAAATGTGTATTTGAAATTCTGTGGCTTAGAATAGCTATAGATTAACCTCAGGAGTAACTTACTGAGAATTTTGAAGTCTGGGGAGATTACTTTAACAATACCTTGAAAATTCTGCAAATAAATATATCCATAAATAAATATCTTTGGTATCTCTATAAATGAAAGCCATACATAGTAGAGCTAATTAGCTGATTTTTTTCTGCCAAGCATTTTTTGTGTCTGGGGGGCTATTTTGAGAAATTCAGACACTAACAAGACTATCAGTTGTTTTTTGGTCTATATGAAATACCTGATTTGTGTTCTTTTAAACACTTCAGACAAGTTTGAGTTGGAAGTTTACAGGAAAATGAAGCATTCATGATTTGAGTTTTGGGATCAGTCATGGGCAGACACAAACTTTAAAAGCTCTGGTTTTGAGCACTGACAATACCAAGGCTTTGACCTCTGTTCTCTCTGCAGTACAGCCCCGACAGCGTGGCCGGAGCAGACGGAGAGATCGACCCCACTGAAATCACCTTCCCGGGCTGTTCGTGCCGCAGCAGCTCCTGCGTGGCTCGGGCCCGGGGGGAGACCCACACCGCCAGCCTGTGCCTCAGGCTGCCAGAGCAGCACGAGCAGCACTTCTCCAGGCCTGTGTTTGAGTGCAACAGCCTGTGCCAGTGTGGGGACGGGTGCCAGAACAGGCTGGGGCAGCGGGGGCTGCAGCTGCGGCTGCAGGTGTTCCGCACGGAGAGGAAGGGCTGGGGAGTGCGCACGCTGGAGCCCGTCCCCAGGGGCAGGTTTGTGTGTGAGTATGCTGGGGAGGTTCTGGGCTTTGCTGAGGCTCACAGAAGAATCCAGGCCCAGACAGCACAGGACCCAAACTACATCATAGCAGTGAGGGAGCACCTGCACGACGGGCGGGTCATGGAGACCTTTGTGGATCCCACCCACATCGGGAACGTGGGCAGGTTCCTGAACCACTCCTGTGAACCCAATCTGTTTATGGTGCCAGTGAGAGTTGACTCCATGGTGCCCAGACTGGCGCTTTTTGCAGCCGCTGATATTTCTGCTGGAGAGGAACTTTCATATGATTACTCTGGAAGATTCCATAATTTACCAGGAACTAGCAGAGAACACAAACCCCTGGAGGAAGAGAACAGGCTGAGAAAACCTTGCTACTGTGGTTCCCACACGTGTGCTTCCTTCTTGCCTTGGGACAGCTCCCTCTTTTCCACACCAGCAAGTTCTCCATAGCCTTTCAGCCTTAAACACACCTAAAAAGTATTATTTCCTCTAGTAGTTAAATAAAACTCTTTGTGTTCGACAAGGAAGCACATGTGGGTTTGAGTAGCAGCAAAGAGACAAGGTTTCAAGAATTTCATGGAAAAACCTTTTCAAGGACTTTCCAAGGTGCATAGTACAAGGGATTATGGAGCTTCAGGATGTTCCAAAATCAGGGACTAGGCCAGGCCTGGTGTTTTTGTCTTCTTGTCCTCTGGCAGCTTGCTGTATGTTAAAGCAGCTCTCTTGGTTTGTACCCTTCAGAAAGAATTTGTACCTTTAGCACTTGTACATGGACAGGACATGTGATAACAGCAAGAAAAGTCACTGACAATGGCACAAGAAAATGACACCATGAATCATGACACTTGCAAGGAAGGCATTAGGTTTCTTAAAATCCATTAAATTATTGTTTTCAAATTACTTGCTGTAATTTTTTTTTTCTTCCACAAAGCATAGTAACTACTTATTATTGATGTAAAAGGAAAGAGTAGCTTTAATACTTTGTGTGTCCCATGTAGCTGCATGCCCACAGCAGACTATGACTGACTGGCTATTTCACTCCCATTTAGCTTTGTGGAAGTGGTGCAGGACTGCAGTCTCTGAGGAGCACAACATCCCATCTTTTTAATCACCTCAGCCTCGAGGCTGCTCTGATCAGATCTCTGCAATCACAGCAAGCAGCACATCTGTTACTCCCCAGCACTGTCAGTACATGCTCAGGAAGCAAATCCAGCCCCTGCAGCATGGAGCAGGGTGATGCTGACAGTTGACTGAAAGTAGAAATACAGAAGTACATCTGAACAACAACAGATTTGTGTTTTTGTGTTGAACAGCTGACAGATGCACGAGGGTTCTTTCAGCTGCTAACTGATCCATGTTTTCACTACTCCAGGGCCAGGCAGCATTAAGCAAGGCCTGGCCTTTCCCAGCACAGGGAGAAAGTCCTTGCATCTTCTTTGCATTGTCCTTGTCCAGCTCTTAACAGCTGTGCAGGGCTTTTCTGAGCACCTCCTTCCACCAGGGATGCACTGCCAGATGGGCACATTCTGTAACTGCATGTTCCTTCACTTCCCTGCTGCAAAGATCAAATTAAGGCAGCTTCACACAGGCTGGTTTTGATATTTAAGATGGATAAACTGCAGTGCAGCTTTTTATTCATGTCACATTGTGCCATCAGCAGCACAAACCCTCAGTTATTTGCTCTGGACAGTTTGATCTTTACCTGTTTCCATACCCTTTGACATAACACACACAAGGGAGTACATCTCGTGGGGATCAGCTGTTCTGGAGGCTATCAGTAACTTCATTTTTAAATTAAAGACAACTTTGATTTGGACCTGAAAAATTGGTGCCACTGAAGGACTGAGCTGTCACTCCCAGCTCAGTGTGCTCTTTCACAAGGAATCCAGGCAAACAGCTAAAAACTGGGAGCTCTCTGTAATTCTCTCTACTCTAAAAGAGCAGAAATGATTATCAATATTTCAATATTCATTGGGAGATTTACTTTCCTATTGAAATATGATCAGATTGACTCAAGGATGCAGCTCTGAGCAAACTGAAGGTCTCCTGCTCTGGGGAGGGCTTTTGGAACAAGATGAGCTTTAAGGTCCCTTACAACCCAAACCTCTCTGTGATTAACCTGATACTGACCAGGGATAAAGGACATATTGCTATTTGCTAAACAAAATCCTACTTGGTGTTTACCTTTGCTTCCTTGATAAGATGCAGTTTAGCCTCTCCCATTTAAGTGCCTTCCTGCTGCTGTTGGGGTTTACACACTGCTGTGGGTTCATATGAAGATAAACATTACCACATGATTCCTCTTAGGGTTAATCATTAAGTGTCATTTCTGTCAGTGCAGAAACCTTCCAAAGGGTTTCAGCTGCTTGTCAGAATTAGTTTACAGGCTGAGTGACCATTAACTTTACTCCTTGCCTGAGGGTTCTTGCTGCTATAGGAGAGAAGCTCCCTGGATCCTGTATCCTGGAATGCACAGGATTCCAGAGCACAGCCTGGACTGCAAGGTCTCTTGTGTAGAGTCTTACCTGGTTTTCTCCCTGAAAAGGCATCATGCCAGCCACTTTCAGACCACAGGGCTGGGAGCAGATGATCCAATCCGCTTCGTCTTTCCCTCCTGAGAAAAGTTTCAAGATTAGTTTACAGCATCTGCACTCCTCATTTTCAGGATGACAGCACAGTTTGTTACCTTCCTGTTATGAATATGCACTTGGCATGATTTTGAGTAGTTAAGGAAGTGTAGATTAAAAAAAGCCCCAACCACCTTTAGTAGTATCTAGTCCTTGATCACAGCCTTACAGCAGGAGCACAGCTGAGCCCTCTGTCCGTGCAATCCTATCCCTCAGCCCATGCCAGTGCTGCAGCCCCTGGCAAGTGAGCTGATCCCAGTTATCTGCTTAGAGCAAACCTCCCAGCACAGAACAGGAACACAATGTTGGACTGCTCAAAACAGCCACACTGAAAGCCTTGCAAAAACAAAGTAATAGTTACTGAGTTCTAAACCACCCTGACAGTTGTTAAAGGCTTTTTTCCATACAGCATGTGCACTATACTCCACCATGCCTTGGCACTGCAGCTGCCTCGGGGAGTGGACCAAAATCCTACTAAAATATTCCCTATCTAGAAACTAGAAAAAAAAAATAGACCCTTTCTTGTATCTGCTGAATTTCTGTTCACTTTCCCCTTCAGGCTCCTTGCAGTTTCAGAGCCCCAGTCTGCCCCTCACAGCTCAGTGTGCTCTTCCACAATGAATCCAATCAAACAGCTCAAAAGACTCTTGAGTTTCCTCTCATCCTCCCTCCTCCTTTCTACTCTGAGTGCAATAATCATTATCAGTCTCTCAATATTGTGCCACATCATGCTGTGTCCTGGAATAGATTCTTCTGCCTGCTGGACTTACCTGGACCCCACTGGAGGCTGGTGTTTGGTGGGGGGCTGCCCAGGCATTCTCCTGTGTCATCTTTTCAACATGAAACCAGTGCAGAAGGAGCTGGCAAGTGATGGATTTGCATTAAAGCCAAATCCAGTTTTCTACAGAAAAGACAATGCTGGCAAGGACCAGCATCAGTGCCAGGGCTTTTGTTAATCCACTGTTACATTCAGATCCCAAAACAAGGTTTTTTTCAATTACCCCCATTTCCCTTCTTACTTACTAAAATTCCTCCCCTTTTCAGTGAGGAATTTTATTTTCAACAAAACAGTTTAGAAATTTACCCTATTAGGCCTTAGGGCTCACAGTTCCATCTGCCATCACTTCCATGACTTTGATTCAAGTAGAATCATTCATTAGCTTCAGTTTCTAATGAGGCGAGTTTTGCATTTTCCAAGTCCCTAAAATAAGCCTACGCTGCGTCCAAGAAATTCAAAGGAAATTGTGGTTTTCCATCAATAAAAGTCTTTGGCATAAACAAAAGCTTGATATTTTATTCAAATACATACAAGATTTATAATCATCATCACCCTGAGGATCATCACCCTCAGTTGCAGAAGGCACTTCCTAAAGAGCAGCAAGTATCTCCCCAGAAGAAGCCCATTTCTGGACATGATTTTCACTGCAAGTGGAATGTAACAGGCTGTGCGAGCTGCCTGTAGGGAGAGCTGTCATCTCCCAGCCCTCGCTCTTGACTCCTTCATTCTCTCTTAAAGCTGCCTAGAATTTCCTAACTGCCTCAGATTTCTTTTAAAGCTGTCTAGAAGTTTATAAAGTCTTTGCTTATTGCATTTGAGTGTAGAAACTCTATATAAATAGAACTAATTAATAAAGATCTTGTCTAAAAGAGCTGTTGTAGTTGACAAGGTGGTGATCAGTCAAGGGTTGGACTCAATAATCCTGGAAGTCTTTTCCAGTCTAAGTAATTCTGGGATTAAGTAATCTTTGAAAACATGATTGGCATGTTTCTGCTCAGTTTTGTTCCAGTTGAATCCAAAACACTGTGGTCAGGATTTAAATCCAGGCCAGGTTCCTCATGAACATGAAGGTTCTCCAAGCACTGTTGAGTAGTGCTGGTTTTTCTTCCCCCAGCAGGAACTTGAAGCAAGGTTTTTCCATTCTGTGTCATCAGCAAGGGATGCTGCTCACATTTCTTCTCCCTGGGCTGGGATCCAGCCCTTCCTGTGCCCGAGGCACATCCCTGTGCTCAGCGTGGCCCCGGGGCGGTGTCGGCAGCGCAGCGGAAGCCCAGGTTGGACGCGGAGCTGTCGGGGGTGTTCTGGCTCCGAGCTGCACAGCGGTACCTGTAGCAGTAGGACTGCACAGCAACAGACAAAGGGAACTTCTTAGCACAGCTGGGGCTCCTCAGGCAACGGTTTGTTAGGTTAGCAGATTAATTAGGTAGATTAACACAGCAAAACATTGCCATCGCTTAGAGACAGATCAATGAGCTGATACAGATGGAAATCACTGCGTTAGAAATGAGGGAAGCCTACACAGACACCAGCTGACAAAAACTAGACTGAATGGCAAAGTGTCTGATAAAGTGTCAGCCAGTAAGTGTCAGTCTCTCCTGCTCTGGGCAAAAGCTAAAACAACCATTCAGCTTCCCTTCAGAGGCTGAGCTGTGTATCCGTGTGCTAATGCCCCACTGGAATGGACAGGTACTGGCACCTGCCTGGAAACATTTCCCTGAATGAGATGCCAGACTTCTGGGATGGGATGTAAAAAGATGCAACTTCAGCCTCTGTCAGCTCTGAGAGGGAGAAGAGCATCAGCACAGAAAGATCAGTCTGAGCAGACGTCAGGCACCTCATAAAGAGCCCTTGTACTAACAGTATTCAGTGGGGTTTTGCCTTGATACACAGCCTAGTTTTATCACCTACAAAAAAAGACTAGGGCAGACTAGAATCTTCACAAACCCTCAAAATGGGTCATGTTATTCATCACTGAGGAGCCTATTCCACTGTTAATTTAATCAAAACTGCTAATTAACATCTGACATTGATTTCACCTAAGAAGGAAATCAGTGTAGAAAATGGGATCTCACTGTAGAAAATTTAATCTAATTATGGGAGTGATTTGCCAGCCACAGGCTTTGCAAGGGAAGAAGAGCAGGACAGCTTTAATGAAACAGGAGGTCTACAATGAGGGGTTTTAAGCACTGCATGAGCAGAGTTTAAGACATGATTTTGTGTCATGAACAGCCATCGCTCTGTGGTCACATCCTGGCTGTTCTGAAGGATTTTCAGGTATGCCACCAACTCAGCTGAAACACTTCATCTCCCAGCCAGCTCTGCAAACAAACACCTGATATCATAGAACCACAGAATTATACAAGGATTTTGGATTGAAGGGCCTTTAAAGCTTATCCAGTCCCGACCCCCTGCCCTGGGCAGGAACACCTTTCACTAGACCAGGTTACTTGGGAGCTCCATATCCTTTCTGGATCAAAAGCCATTCTAAAACTTAAAAAACAAAGTCACATCCACACTTTCTACTCTGACAAGTATCACTCAAGCTCTCTCATGAAAACAGCATTAGAAGCCCACATCAATTTGACGTTCTGTGTCTAAAACCCACACTGAGGAAAAAAACTTACTTGTTTTGATTCCAAGCTAAACAAAAAGAGATCCTTAGGAACATCAGGTGTTGCTCTTCATAAATTCCATGAAACCCCTTGACAAGCATCCAGGCTGCCAGGAAACTCTGTCAGAGGATCATTTCATGGTCAAGTGCTTTCAGAGGGAAGAGGAACATGGAAACACCACGTTACCTTATGGCACATGTAGGATCCACCCTTCTTCACTCTGTCCGTGCCTGAGGATGGCCCTTTCTGGGGAGGGGAGGACACTGGTCAGTACTCAGGGAATAATTGCTAATTAGAGAGTAAGGAGAAGGATAAGGAGCAATCATAAATATTCCAGGGGTGTAACAAATGTCAGTGGTGTCTGAACCAGACAGCTTGAAATAATTCTGCCATGCAGGACTTGCAGGTGACAGTGACTGTGCTCCCTCCCCACTGCAAATATTTAACATTCCAGTTGCTGTCCACCAGTGCCTTGTTTCGGTTAATACCTGATAACAGGGAGGTTCCTAAAGAGGATTTTACCAAGAAGAAAATGAGCTCCAGCTTTCCTCAGTGACTACCCTGCAACCAGTCGGGCCACACCTGGCATGGATCTCACTCTCCTACCCTGTCTCAAGGGGTACAGTTGTCTCCCACCCAGGTCTGCATTAGCAGGGAGTGATGTCCTAAAAGAATCTACCCCAGAGGAGCATTTGTAACTGAACAGAAATCCCAGGGACTGTCAGAAAATCCTGAGAGATGACACTGGTACTCCAGAAGCTCCTGCCTGCACCCCCCGAGTTTGACTGCTTTGTATGGAAGTTCACCACACAAACTGCAGCAGCCTCATGTTTATTGCCAAAATCTGTAATTGTGAAAAAGAATTTGGCCTACCACTGCATTTAGTGGCACACAAATAGTCAAGGAAAACCACACCCTGAGGCAGCATCCGCTCGGTTCCAAGCCTGGGTGCTCCTCCACAGGCACAGCCTTGCTCCTACTCCAAGGCCTCTGGAAACTGTCCTCACAACACCTGCATGTGGATGCAGTCCCTGCTCTGAGATAAGCCACTAACCAGCACACTCATCACCCAGCCTGCTAATCTCATTTTAAGGGAAGCCAGGAGAAAACTGACCTAAAAAAAGTTCCACGGGAACAAGACAAAGCAGAACAATGGGGCTGAGGAGCAGGATTTCCCTTAAATGCTGCAGTGCACACACTGTGTGTGCAGTGCAATCTGTGCTACTGGCTCCAGAGACACTTTTATAAACTAAGAGGAACACGTTTAGTTAGGGTTAGAGAGCCCTAAATCTATCAGGTGTCAGCAATCACAAAGGGATGACCTGTACTGAGCAGCACGTGAACCAAAGGCTCATAAGTGCATCTTTTTATTAATTACAAGTATCTTCCACCAGGCAAAAATTGAGCATCAAAGGTTATTTGCTAACAAAAAAACCAACTTAAATTGACCCCCACAGCCTCTGAAGGAGGATTACAGCACTGAAACACTTCACCACCTGCAGAAATCTGCTGTAGTGTCCTCCATTAATCTATTCTATTGCAAAACATCATCCTCCTATTTAAAATCACTGAAGGTAAGGAGTTTATCATAAAACAACTGGCAAAGATGTCTGAAAATCAGAAAACCAATAGCCATCATCAGCATGTGCAGTGTTAATATTTGCTTGTGCACATATCTCACTTAGAGATGAAGGAAACTGCCTTGGTTGTGCTTCCCCTCACTAAAGCTAATCACAGCCCAGCAATTAAGGTCACATTTGATTAAAACAAGCAGATCTCTGTTCTATCAGACACCACTGTTTTATGGCCTGACCTGGAGAAGTGCACCAGCTGGAGGGGAAGGACATTGGCTGCCTGGTGCAAAGGGCCAGAGCTGTCCAGACTTTGATCCCAGATTTAAACCCCAGAATTTACTGTATATTAGCAAGGTTATTCTGTACTACAATACTGCAACAGCCATACTCCAGTCTGATTACATAATTACAAGTGCTTGTGCATTCCATTACCAAAGCTCATAAAAGTTGGATTGTTCTTTTAAAAGTTACTAAAAACAACACAGAAGCTTTTTTGTTATTGAAAATAAAGTTGTATTTCTTTCAGTACATCAAGCAAATGCTTTCTGATGGTGCACAGTGATTTGCAGTACACCACCAACCACATGGTTACTCTGTTTGGAGAGAAATCAGTTTTCAAACAGAGAACTGCAGCTCATACAAAAAAAAATCAGAGCCAGAAGTCACCACAAAATAACCCATAAAGGGACTGTGGTTTGATTGACCTCACACACACACTTGGCTCTCTCTGCTAAAGGATCAGTTACATTTTAGGGAGGAAATTCCTCCCTGGGAGGGTGGGCAGGCCCTGGCACAGGGTGCCCAGAGCAGCTGGGGCTGCCCCTGGATCCCTGGCAGTGCCCAGGGCCAGGCTGGACATTGGGGTTTGGAGCAGCCTGGGACAGTGGGAGGTGTCCCTGCCATGGCAGGGGTAGCACTGGGTGGGCTTTGAGGTCCTTCCAACACAAACCAGTCTGGGATTCTGGGATTGCAGTGAGGCACCTTCATTAAAATGATTTAAGTGAGACACTTTGGTGTTGATGATGCCAAGGCAGCAGCACTTCCTGCTGGATTAAGGTGATGGTGGGGAACAAGTGTCCTATGAATTTTGCTTTCTATTAAGCTCCATGAGTTTGCTGAGATTTTAAACCCAGACACTTCAGAAAGTATTTAAAAACTAGGTGTTAACAATGAGGCTTTCAGGATTTTTTCAGATGCAAACTGATTGTCAGAATCCAGTGTCTGAGGCAGAGCACTTCAAAGTGAATTCCAAAGGGTTTTTCTGATTAAATGGGTAAGGAAACTGAATCTCCTCATGTGAAAAGGTGTCCCAAAATAGCCAGGCTGCAGTTATCTTCTGAGACATTAGAACTGATTAGCACCAGATCTATCAGAGCCCAGCTCTTCAGTCTCTGCAGAGCACAAGGCAGTGTAGCCTAAATATAGGATGTGTTCTCAGGGCTGAAAAGACTCTGAATTCTTCCAGAGGGTCAGAGCTCAGGCAAAGTTTTTAACATATTTAGTTTAACAACCAAAAATCTTCAAAGCAGCTTTCTAGTACTGGAGAGATTTGGGGTATGCTGGGGATTGGTTACAAGGAATGTATGGAATTCTGCACATGGATTGTTGGGGGGGGTTTCATAACTGATTGTCTTGCATTCACAAATAGTTACCAGGAGTAAAAATAAACCTGAAAGCGCTTTGTAATTTGTAAGCAAATAAAAAACACTGGGGTTTTGGTGGGGTTTTGAGTGACAAACTGTACGTGGCCTCACTTGTCATATTTTGTGTGAGGTCATGAGAGTTACTCATCCTGGGTAAGCAGAAGAGGAGCAGATCTAACACTAAAACTGGAATCTGCTGAGACAGAGCACCACACAATCTCACCCTGCAGGACCCTCTCTCTGTCTGCCACAAAGGAAAACATAGATTCACCCTCAGAGCCTGGTGACTTCTCCTAAACCTGAGCTCTGTCACATGTCCAGTTTAAAATGAGCTACCAGAAGCCAGGAAGATAGTTCATGCTGGTTTGTTCTCTGCCTGGTAGGGATAAAATAAGTACAGCTTGTAGCAACATAAAGGAACTAAAAACCTTCCTTTTTTAAGGAGTCATTCCAAAAATTCTTAATTTCTGCAATATGAGGCCCGTTTGGAAGTATTCAATGGTTAACCAGGTGTGGACAACCAAGCAAACAGCACAAAAATTGCAGTAGAGCACTGTAATTCCAGTGTTGTGGTGTGATACTCCCATTCCCCAGAACACAGCCCACCCCTGGAGCAAAGAACAGGAGGTTTTCAAACAGCAACGAGATCCAAGTCACAGGAGGGGATTCTGTACTTGACATGACACCAACCAAACACTTACAGGGTTGTGAGCTTCCTGTGGGGAGTGGTGCACAGCCCACCAGTCAGATGTCCACTCCCAGGCATTCCCCACCATGTTGTAGAGGCCGTAGCCATTGGGGGGAAAGGCAGTGACCTGCACGAGACAGGGAACACAGGAGCACAGCTCTGTAACCACTCCACACAAAGCAGGGTTTCAATCCCAGCCCCAGGCTGCTGAAGGGGCACTCTGAGGAGCCCCAAAAGCAGACACCAGATCAGTGGTGCAGAACTGGAACACTGTTACATACTGCATTTAAATCAAACAGGATGGAAAACTGGGACCGCCTCTGGGTCCCCAGCACCCTGTTCCCGTGTGACACAGCATCTCCTCGCTGGTTTTGGAGACTGACCCTCTCCAGAGAGGCACTGTCTGACCAGCAGGCACACCTGGCATGGCATTAATGCCCTGATCCCACTCACAGCTCCCAGATTCCCCTCCCACCAAGGAAAAGCCACGGTGGCTGCCAACTCCTGCCTGTGCAGGCTCCTCTTCTGAAACTTTTGGACTTACTTAACTACCATTAAATAATTCGTTCCCATTCTTGATTGCCTTTAAAATTCCACTCTGTTTGTTATACTGGACAGGCTCAACCTTTCTCCAAAAGGGAAGTTTAATTTCTTTTTAACTAGTGTGTGATTTTTGAGTTCACAAAACTGTGAGGCCAGAAGTGCAGGCAGAAAGTATTTCAGCTTCTCACTACAAACTGACTGGAAAGGGGGAAAAGAGGTCAGTTTGAGAGGAACTAGAAGTTAAAATGAAAGCAATCTTTACTTTTCAATTAGCTTGTAAAAGTGTCCCTTGATAATGCTCAAGCCTGCAGTGAAATTTCATGTAACTTAAAATCTAAAATGAAAGAGCACAGGGAAGGAAAACAGCCATGGCTCATCCGGCTGAAGACAGACCTTAATTTTAGGAAGATTAAGATCATTTCCTCATGCTGGATTGTCTCTGAGACACACTTACAGGTGCAGTCCCCTTGTACCCATCCTCTGCTGTGTTATTGGTGGGGAATTCTCCCTGCCAGATATTGGCGTAGTGTTGGCCTTTGGGCTGCAGTTTGTTACCCCATGGGAAAAGCCTGGGAAAGGACAAACAGCACAGCTGTCAAACACTTCTAATTAAAAGTCAGTGTTATATAGAATCCCAGGCTGGTTTGGGCCCATCCAGTGCCACCCCTGCCATGGGCAGGGACACCTCCCACTGTCCCAGGCTGCTCCAAGCCCCAATGTCCAGCCTGGCCTTGGACACTGCCAGGGATCCAGGGGCAGCCCCAGCTTCTCTGGGCACCCTGTGCCAGGGCCTTCCCACCCTTGCAATAAATACTTTT
Organism: Corvus brachyrhynchos; assembly: GCF_000691975.1. NCBI lineage: Eukaryota > Metazoa > Chordata > Aves > Passeriformes > Corvidae > Corvus > Corvus brachyrhynchos. The sequence goes on from NW_008238347.1 coordinate 504,378, forward strand.
TTCCTAATGTTCAATCTAAACCTCCCCTCCTTAAGTGTAAAGCTATTCCCCCTTGTCCTGTCCCTCCATGCCTTGTCCCCAGTCCTTCTCCAGCTCTCCTGGAGCCCCTTTAGGCCCTGAAAGGGGCTCTGAGGTCTCCCTGGAGCCTTCTCCTCTCCAGGTGAACCCCCCAGCTCTCCCAGCCTGGCTGCAGAGCACACTGAGGGTCATAAACCCCTCACAACTCCTCCTTATCTGGCAAACCCCAGTTTCAGACCCTGCTCAGGGACACCCTCAGGACAGGTACCTGTTTTCAAGGCCCCCTCGACAGCTGTACTCCCACTCAGCCTCTGTCGGTAGCCGCTTCCCTGCCCACGTGCAGAAGGCCACAGCATCATTCCAGGAAACATGAAGGACTGGATGGTCCATTCTGGGGAAAAAAAGGAACAGGACAGGCTGCTCAGGGCACCAGGCAGACTCAGGGCTGCACAGCACAATGTGACACTCAGAGGCACACAGGACTGATGAGTTCACAGCTCAGTTACAGCTGGACCAGGCACCAGGTGACATTTACAGAAGAGAAACTGTTTAAGGAAAAGCAGCAAGATGCTGGAAGGGAAATGCAGCCATCAGAGGGAAACAGGAAGAGAAAACAATTAACTTCTGTTTGTCTCGTTTTGCTCCCACCTCCAGCTCTACAGTTATTTATGGCTTGTGCTTTCTCAAGTGCAGCACCCAGGAGGCAGCAGGGAACTGTCCCTACCCTGCCCTCTGTGGCAACCTGGGTGCTTGCAGACCCAAAGGAAGGCACCAAAGGCCTCCAGCATCCTCACAGTCAAACCAGCCTGGCAAGGGGCATCTCAGCCAGAAGCCAGGATTCTCAACAGGAAAATGCACATTGCAATTTAATGGTGATTGTTCTTCACTCCCCTGTGGCTCTTCTCCTGCTCTGAGTCCTTTCCTTGCTGCCAGCTGGGGAGTTTTGAGGGAGAAGTGACATGAGGAAGAGTCTTACCAACACCAGCGTTTGCAGCACCCAGCCCAGGAAACTGAAGCACAGAAATTCAGCTGGGAAGTGATATTCCTTGGGTGCTTTAAGCAGTCCACAGTTTACACAAGAGCTCCCATCTTTAATGGGGTTTGGTTCCAGGACTGACATTAAAGTCATTGGGGTTTTTTTCCAGAAAAAGACAGAAAAAATGCCCAGGCATTCTTGCAGAAGGATCCTCCCCATCCAAGCCTCCAACGGACCAAGATGCTTCCAGAGCTGAGGGTCCAGGAGAGAGAGGAACTTTCTATAAATTTCTCTTTCCTGCCCCGTTTAAGAAGCCAACATATCCCTGTTAATCCATGGGGCCACTTCCACGTGGCAGGTTCCCAGCAGCTGTGCCAGGCCAGGTTTGTACCACCCTTGCACAAGCCCAGAATTTCATGGCAGGTTTCCAGCTCCTGTCTGCTGGCTCTGACCTCAATTCCTGTCTCCCCCTAACAACGCCTCCAGCTATTATCTCTATTTTTGCCTCAGATAATTCTTCCCTTGCCCTTGGAGAGCAGACAACTCGTTACTGAGCACTTCAGCCATCAGATGATGGTGCACTAACAAAGTCCTGTCCTTAGAGGACTCAAAAACCTACTACATCTAGGCTAGAGAGTCTGATTTGATTTCAAAATGCTGTTAGAAACTTTCACTAGTTGAAGTGCCAGCTTCATTGACACATGCCTGGTGAGAGAGGCAGTTGCAATGTGAGTGGTCCCAAATGAAGAGAGTAATTTGATTTTCTAGGCCTAAAATTCATCTTCAGAATGGAAAGCAATTGTATGAAAACAAGGATCAGCAAGTTTCAGGGTTTGTGCAGGCAGAGCGTGGCACTAACTGTAAGAAAAAGCAGAGTTTTCCAAAGCATTTAGAGGTTCTAGATAGTCACAACTGATTTTCCACAAAGTCAGAACACAGTAAAAAAAGCACAAAACTCTTCAGTTGCCAGAGAAAGAGGCTTCCAAATCCCACATGGAAGAGTGCACCCTACCCAGACTCCTGGAGTGTGCATGTAGTGAGGAGTTACCCTCCCTCTCCAAACCCAGGTCTGCACTGAAGGTTCTGACCCTTGGAAGCTCTGCTGTGTTTCACTGCTGGTGCACAAACGTGAACAGCAAACTCTGAGGCTCTTTTCAGCATGGTCCTCACAGACCTTTGTGCACTCCATCATTGACCACGGCCATGGAACGCTGCATGCAACGCACCAGAAGGTGGGAAAACAATCCCAGAAGCAGCAGCAGCAGACAGGTGACTAAATAAAAACCCTTTCCTGCAGCCCCACTCCTGGTGGGAGCCACAGGGATATGCACCAGCACTGTGTGTGACGATGGAATGGCTGCTCATGGCTCACCTGCTGGAGATGCTGGAGTCAGGGCCCTCGGGATGCTTCCAGCTGGCTCCTTTCACAGGCAACCACCAGGGAGCAGCTGCCACCTGAAAAAGGACAAGAGCACCAGGGAAGGACACTTAAACTCCCAGCTAAGGGGTTTTCTGAAAAACCACCAGGTGACAACGGGCTTTAAGGTGCCTCCAACCCAAACCAGTCTGTACCTGTATGAATTTAACCTCCTGGCTGACTTTAGCCTGACGCAGTCTGCAGAGAGGATAAAAAAATTACCATTTTGGCCTAAAGAGCATTTTCACCCCAATTATTTGCTCCCTGGACTCAGTGTTTTGACATAACTGAAACAACCCCCTGATGATGCCCTTTAGCTGGGGGTCAAACACACATCTTGCGACACATTTGCTTTCCAGGTCATTAACCCACTAAGCTGATTTTAAATTATTTGCTCTCAGCTTCCAGAAGGTGGAGACAGAAGAACCACACAAGGGAAGCGAAGCATGAAGCCTTTTCTCTCTTTTTCTTTCCCCCAGCTGGTTTGCTGGGAAATATCACACAGCCAAAATCCTCTGTAGCAATGCAGACATTGAGTATTTCTTTCAAACCAGAAGTCCCAAATTTGGTTCTTCAATGCCAAGGAGTTTCTCCTGGAAGACATTCTTTAAGGATTTCTTCTAATAAGCTTACTTCAAAGCAGAGGAGGTCATGCTTAACTGTTCTGTTCTGATTCATGTTCACTTAGAAATACTTATTTTAATAATGGGGCCTTCACTGAGGCAAAAAAAGAACATTTATGCCACCCAGCAACAGTGGGTTTATTCCAACAGCTTCCAAAATAGTCCTGTTACAGAGATAATGTCTATAAAGAACAAAAATCAAAGGAAATGAGTCTGGAATGCTTTAGGAGGCAAACAGCCCAGAGGCTGGTTAGTCCTAGACCAACTTTGTCAAGTGTTACTCACACAGGTAGGAAAAGTGCCAAGAGTGTTACCCTTTAACTCACCAAACCTCCAGAGCAAAGTCCAAAAAGTCACTGCAAGCTGGTATTGAGGAGACCCAGAATCAGTCTGGGCAAACAATTTTAACAGCAGCTTCTAGGGGGAAGCTGCATCCTTCAACAGAGCACTTAACATGTAATTACACATACATGGGAGAAAAGATTATCTATGTCACACATCAATTGTTGAGAAAACTCGGGTCCAAATTGCACATCAAACCCCTCATTTGGCTGTTTCAGTAGGAAAATCAACAGAAGTGCCCAAGCACTGGAGGTGCTGCACAAGCACACATTAGCCTGGGTTTAGAGCACCTCAGCAGCCTGTGCTCTGACACTCCCCACTTCTTTTCCCTCTTCCCCTCTCAGCACACACGGATTTTACCTACAGCACATCTGGGTATCTAAAAGCTCCCTGTAAACCAACAGCAATCCTGGACTAAAGCTGCAGAGCCCACAGCTTTTGGGAGCCCTGGGGAAGGGCTCTGCAATCCCTGAGGAGGCTGCAGGGCTCCTCCAGGCTGGGAAGCCGTTCACACGTAGGGTGGGGACACCCTCCCTTCCAAAGGGAACACCGAGTGTTCAGTACCAAAGGAACAAAGGGGCTCCCAGCAGCCTGCTGGTGACCCAGACATTCTGTCCCTGCTCTCCCTGCTCTCAGTGGGACCCCCCAGGCAATGACAGTTTTTACAGACCCTCTCTGACCTCCCCAGCACGACAAGCACATAAACCAACAAGGTCACCCCCAGTTCTGGCTCAGTGTCTAACCAAGCTCAGCACATTCTCACCCCAAGCAGAGTCACTGCCCTTTGCAAAAAGCATGAGAAATATCAGGTCTCTTGCTAGGAGCTACAGCTCTGTTACTGAGCATTCAAACCCCAAAATGAGACCTTCGTGCAGATACTCTGCTCAACCCTCACAGCACTGCAGCTTCAGAGCGACCAAGCTGCTGAACTGATACTACAGTCAAGAGGTTTAAAACTAGTCTGATTTAACCAATTCCTTGCCCATATTGAGGTTTGACCTTTAAACTATACTGAAAATAGGACAGAAATCCAAAATTAGCATTTTACAGCTATTTAAGGAAAATAAAAGAGCAGCAGAACCATTTGCTTAAGCTAAAATCTGAAAGATCACAAGCAAGATTTCGACAGTTTCTAAGCACAACATATTTTTGCAAATTAAACTGCTGGGTTTTGGATAAAAACATCTCTGCAGGAGACTGCAAAGATTTACACTTTAGACGACTTTAATTTTGGGAAACATTTTTGTGATGCAAAAGAAAAAGCAGATGCTTTCAATCAGGCTGGTTTATTTTAACCCAAGAAAAATGTCATGTCTGCACAGGAGAGCACTGCATGTGCACAGCTCCTGGTTGTGGCTCTGCTGAGCTGAGCACCAAATGGCTGCCAGGCTCTGCAGAGCACCCAGAGCTCCAGAGCAGGCACACATGCAGTGTTGGGACAGGGATACCAGGCAGAGGCCAGGAGAGCCTGCAAGAATTACCTGGAGACTCATCTAAGGCAGTCCCTGGCTCTGGTGAACACACACCAAGCTGCTCCTTCCAGAAATCTCGTACCTGAAATCTACAGTCCTCTCACAGAACTTCTCACAAGTCTTTAAAGCTTTTAATTGCTCTAAATCTAATTAGCAGAGGAGCTAATTAGACAGATATTACAACATCACAGTTAATTCAGCCAAGTCCTCCCTTGCCACTAATGAGCTTAGTTACTTTCATAACACTTCACGTTCTGCTTCCCTCCGAAACATGTTCTGGGCACGGGCAACAGATTCCTCCTGTCAAAATAGCAGCAGATGCTGCTGAATAGATCTTGAATCAGAGGACAATACCCCTCCTTTTGGTTGATTCTTGCAGCATGTCACCTGTGCCAGGTTACCCACACCTGCCCTGCAATCCTTACACAACTGCTCGTGCACAGGGAAACGCTTCCCAGAGCAAAGCGGAGGCACAAGAGCTCGTTTTGGTCTGATCCAGCTGGAAACGGGGATTATCCAGCTCTCCCCTCCAGGATTAAACTTCAAGAACTCACTGTTCTGCTTCTTACAGACTCAGAGCACTGCGAAAAGAGAGCCCAGTGCGATAACACTGGGAAGAGCTCGAGCAATTAATTCCGACCCACGAGCTTTGCACTGGGGCGGAGCAATTTGCAGAGCTGAAGCCTCAACTCCCACTAACAGCCTGCAGAAAATGCTCGTTCTCAGTGTTCCATTTTCTTTTCCAAGTAGGCTGGGACAGCCTAACTTTAATTGCTCCATTACTTCATGATGTCAAGATTTTTAAACTACTTCACAATTACCTTGAGGAAAATTCCTTCTTAAATCTATGTAGAAAAAATATTAGAGTGGGGAACATCACAAAGTGAGTTTCATTGGGAGCATTACCCTATTGCTGGTACTGCAGTAGGGGAATACCCCTGAAAAACACCCCAAATCCACCCAACCCCCAGCCAATAGCAATAAAAACATTTATTAGTCTTGCACTGACACGACACTGGCCACATTCGAGAAAAACAACCCCCACTTGAGAAGCAAATCTCAAATTCAAATCTGATTTATGTATTAGAAAAAATACCCAAAATAAACTCAACAGAGCAGCTCATCTTGGCTCCAACTCCAACATTCTATCAAGCAGCAAGTCCTCTGAAATAACAAAGCTGCAGATTTGAACCTTAAGTCAGGCCCACAAGATGATGACAAATTCATGCTGCTGGCCAGACACATGGCACCAAACATCATCTTCTGTTGTGCTGCAGCGTTCTAATGCTATTTGAATGTAGCAAAGCCTTACACCAGGTCAGGATGGACAGCTGGAAAAAGCAAAAGTGACTGCAGAGTAAGAACTTCAGCAATTTCAGAATTGACTGTGTGAAAAGAGATTTTGAGTGAAAAGTAGCCCAAGTCTGGAAAACACTTTACAAATCATTTATTAAGTGGTGGGTTCTTACAAAAACTCCAGTTCAGAAGCTGACTTAATAGGTTACCACTTGTTTGACTCAGATGGTGTTAAGCTGTGTACATCTTTGATAGGCAGAAGGATCTTGCTAGCATTGGTAGGACGTGAGAAAAAATTAGTTATTCAGTAAAGAACATAATTTTTGGATGAGGTTTTATTTTATCCATGTAAGGCAGATATGCATAAATCTCTGACAGTTTTTCCTCCCGTAAGCCAGATCCTAAACCTTGAGCACTGATTAATGAACTGCTGAAGAAAGAGGCAGACAGAAAATGGAACATTTTTAGTAGGGTGAGAAGTTTAAGAAATAAAAATAATTACTGTGCAATGGATCCACTCCATTGTCCCTGCAGAGAACAAACCTGCTGTAATGAGGGACAAGAACTGAGCCAGGACTGGGAAGTTCTGCAGGGGACCAGTCACACACAGACCCGAACTCACCGTTAGCAGAGTATTTGTCCAGCAGGTAACTCACATTTGCATCAGAGTTGGGATAGAGGATCTCCACAGGTCCCTTCCAACCCCAGCCAGCCTGGGATTCTGGGAATACCTGATTTTGCCAGCTCCTGCAATTCCCGTGCTATTTATTCTATCAATTACAAGTCCCAGCTCCCCCAAAGCTCTAATTACAGAAGAATCTGTTCTCACTCTTATTTTCTAAAGTTAATGGCCTCCCTCATGAGCTCAGAAATGGAAGCAACAAGGGGGTTTGTTTAATATTGAATATTGATATTATCTGCCTTAAATCCCAGTGTTTTACAGCAGTTTGAAACTGCTCACAAAGGAAAGGCAGTGGCTTTAAAATATATTTATTTTTACTTTATAAGTCATCAGTTACAAGAAATATTTCAGCCTTGATTGGAAACAAGCACTTTTATGAAGGGACCTTTTCCTTTGCATAAGGAAAGGTCATTGAACTTCAGTTCAGACAGTGTAAAACTTCACAGCCCTGTCAATCCTCCAAGAAAAATAACCACAAATATGTGATGCTAAAATCCAGTCAGATTCATTAAGTGCAAGTTTTGGAATCGGAAGAAGCTTCTTTTGAGGAACCAATATTCCTGGTAAAGGCAGACACCTCTGCAAGTCTAATTTCCAGCCAACATCTAAATCTGCACTCAAAGTGGTCATTTTTTCCAGTAACCAAGTGCACATGAGCTTTAAGGAAACGAGATGTGCACTGACTTATCCCCAGCCCGAGGCACAAACCATGCCCTGCTGTAACACTGCAGTTTGCTCTGATAAACACGGGCTAACGTTACTGGCAATTCCCAGGGAGAATTCCCGCACATCCCTCTTTATCCCAGCGGTGGGAGTAGAGCACAAAAACCCAGAGGAACAGTTCAATAGCTCCATCTCCCCAGCTCCTTGTAGGGAGTAGCTGAAGCGCTGGGGGCTGTGAGGAACAGCTCACCCTGCCCACACTGGCACTGCTGTCCCACCTGCAACCAGGGCTCCTCTCAGCAGCAACTGGAGATGTTCAGCTGAAATGCAGAATGTTTCAGTTTGGGGTTATTATGAAATAGGCAAATTGCACAGCTCCAGGCCACTGCAGAGATTTCCATACCAACAGGGATGAAAGCAGCATCCCATAGTTCTGGATTGGCCAGAATTTATGTTTGCTTGTGCTGCCAGTGAACCCATTCCATTGCATTCCAGGCCCAAAATTCCATGCCCATACAGACAAAGGCAGCACACACATTTGTATGCTCTCAGGCTCCTCAGTGCAGAATTTATCTGGCCTTGAAGCAAAAATTAATTTTTCTGCCTTCCACAAGCCAGGAATAACAACATTCTCACTCTCTCCAGTGAGCAAAGACTGAAGCTGCACTCCTGTTGTGCCACCCTGTTTCCCTTTTCCATGGTACCTGGACAGCAAAGAAAACTCCTGCAGTTATTGGCAAGAGCTCTCAAATCCCCTCAGAACAAAATGGAATTATAGAATGGTTCAGGCTGGAAGGAACTCAAAGCCCCCCCAGTGCCACCCCTGCCAGGGGCCAGGGCACCTCCACTTTCCCCCGCCGCTGCAAC
>NW_008238347.1:512853-518442 GCF_000691975.1 Corvus brachyrhynchos
TGCCAGTGGGAAGCCATTCCCTGTGTCCTGTCTCTCCAGGCCCTTGTCCAAAGTCCTCCTCTATCTCTTCTGCAGCCCCTTTAGGCCCTGGAAGAGGCTCTAAGGTCTCCCCAGACCCTTCTCTTCTCCAGGCTGCATGTGAAGAATTTAAGATGTGAAGCTCTCAAAATTTTTTAAGCCCACACGAAGCACTTCAGCTTCAAAGGACCTTTCACCCTTGCCCTACAAAATCCTTTTCCGTTTGAAGGAGCCCTCCCCAGTTCCATCAGTAACACCCTCATCTGGCACAGCACTAAATCCTCCCTCTCTGCCACGTGACCACCATGAACTTGGAGGCCAAAACTAAAACTTGAGCTCCCAGAAATCTGCAACAATTCCATCATTGGCTGCTACACCCCTTTTTACTGCTTCCCTTCCAGAGGTTTAGGCCAGCCCACATTCCTGTCAGTGGCTATCTGGGAGCCCACCTCACCTCCAGGAAAGGCACACCCAGAGCTCCAACAATCACCCTACGTGCTCAGCTGGATCACTCCTGCAGCAGCTGCCACCAGCCCCAGCTCTGCCCTCAGTCATGGCTTTGAGGCTCTGAAAAATCTGCTTTAAGAACTGGAGAAGACAAAGTGGCCAAACAGAGCAAAGCCCCCACCAGACACACACAGCTCATTCTCTATAATGAAGTACTCAGTTTGGTACCTCCACTTTCACCTTTCCCCAGTTATTTCACTGCAGATGAAATACTGCTTACTAAATTTACATAAAATTCCCCTATATTCACACTTGCATTTCACATCCCTGTGCTTCAACTGGAGAAAATCCTTGTCAAAACACTCCTGAGCCACTGGGGAGAAGGAAAACCACAATCCTTTCTCCCATTGCTTGGAGGGATTTTCAGTGCCAGTAACATGCCAATATTTATATCTTATTTCTGCTTTTCATCTGATAGTTATGATTGAAGAAGTTGACTCTTCACAGCAAGTTTACTTTTAACAACTCCAGAAAACCTTCACAAAGCAGCAGCCAAAAAGACCAGTTCAGGCTGCATTCCAGGCCTCTGGCATAAGACTTGTCCTGTGAGCACTGCAGCCAACACTTGGAAATTTGGCTGATACACTCAGGAAAGTGGCTCCCAACACTCTGTGTTTACAAAATTGCCAGGGCTGAGCTTACAGCAGCATTCTTGGGGTTTGTTTGTTTGTTTTAAAACAGACAACCTGATTTAGGGATTTCTGCATCACAGAACCACACAGGAAAAAGAATTTCTGCACTACTAATGGTTGGGAAGATGGGATGAGCCATTCATTTTTTTTTTAATTTGTATTTTTTATTATTTTTATTAAGGCAGAACAAATCCATGGATGGATTTAGCATCAGTTATGCTGGTGGTGGGAACTGCAGTTTAGTCTTATCTCTCACAGTGCACAAATGTTAGTCCTGAATTAAGAGATTACAAACTGCACTTGTAATCTTCCTTCCCTGGCAGGAGGAACCCAAATCTCACATTCTTTTCCAGTCCCTCACAGCACACACTCACACAGGGCTTCCTGAAACCTCCCATCTCTCAGGCTGCCCCTTGAAAACAAAAATCAAACTGTGCCCATCAGAGCTGAGGATAATTCTGACAGGAGGGGACCTCAGGAGATCATTGTGCCCAAACCTGTGCTCAGAGCAGATCAACTCATCCAGGAGATGACAGGACACAATCTGCTTATCTGTCAAGAGCTGCAAAGGGGACCTGACCTGTAAAGGTTAAAGAGGAGGTATCTGAAGCCTGAGAAAGGCTCAGCAACACATTCACAACAGAAAAAGAGGAAAGGGAGGGCAGGGAAGATTTACTATGCAATTTTCTTTCTTTTTAAACCAATATTCACTTCCATGCAACAGGAAAACTGGATCAGCTCCAGCATAGTCAGCACTGCCCCTCCCAGGGTCACTGCTTTGCCCAGGGGGAATGAAGGCAGCTGGAAAAGCAGCAAATGAACACAGGATCTTCTAGAGACAAGGAGGAAACATCATAAACTTCAGCCATTCACAACATAAGGAATCTTATAGACTCAGCCTGAACTTCTCAGGTAGGAAGCAAAAAAAGACAACAAGAGGTTGATACCAACTTTTGCTAATCAGGAGTCGATATTTTTAATTGTTTGTTAAAGAAAAAGGACAGAGAATAGACTGCAAATCCTCCCCATTTCAGTCCATGATTCCAGGCCAAACAGCTCTCCATAACCCCCACTTTTGCAGCTGACTTTGGGGACATCACAGAGTTTAGTTACCCCTGCTGAAATTGCCAACATAGCCCAGGGATTGCTCAGGGAGTTTCCCCCTGCTGTGTTACTCACTGCTTGGTGGATGTCAGCCTTCACTGCTTCACTCAGCATCCCCTCAAACACAAAGGAGTCACCAAACTTCTCTGCCTATGGAAAGAACAAAGGATTCAACCATTTAAGAATGTTATTCTTAAAACCACACTCAACATTTACAGCTTTGCTTTATCAAAGATAAGAAAATTCAGAGAATTATTAAGGTTGGAAAAGACCTCCAAGTACATCGAGTTCAGCCTTTGACCACACAGATTCTAATGGTGAATTTGAGTTCTCTTTCAAGGAAGCTGTTTTGGAACAGAAAAGAAGGGATTTTTTCTCTGGATGTTGTTGTTGTTGTTCAGCAGCCACTGGGCAGAAGGCAGCTCACTGACCTTCTGCACATGTTTTTACTTTTATTAATTAAAAATGCAGTTCTGATGGTCCCAGCTGCTTTCAAACACTACAGTCATTAATCTAACATGGAAGGGCACATTTCAGTTCCTTTTATTTTTCCTTTGGGAATCACAATAGAAGACTTAAGCCTTGTCGCTTACTGCTCCATCATCACCAGTACCATGTTTTAAAGTGCTGCTACGACAATAAAGAGTTAAAAGTAACTCAATCATTATATCTAGCATTATATAAAGCCAAAAGAATAAAAAATACAAATAATTTCAACCAATCATGGTACATTCTACCAAGAGGAAAAAAGAGAGGAGGTGTAAGTGGAGCACCCAACCACAGCAGCTGAGCCATGAAGTCTGAAACAGACCCCACATGATGCAGTTCTACGTGCCAGAGCTCCAGGAGCATTTGGACAGTGGGATTGTCCCACAGGGTGAGATTGTTGGGGTGTCTGTGCAGGGCCAGGGGTTGGACTGATGATCCTTGTGGTCCCTTCCAGCTGAGGGTATTCTGTGATTCCACATTTAACCCCACCACACATGTGCTCATCCCAGCAGCTGTTTGCAACCGGCAAGCTTTGTTCCAACTCAAAATAGTTAAACAACCTTTTTTCATAATTATCGAGCTAAGGAACAGAAATAGTAGAAAAAAGAAGCTGTTCATCCAACCAGAGGATCCTGCCTTCCAAATGAGAACCAGTTCATCAAGTGAATCCAGCAAAGTGCCTCCTTTGAGACCTGCTCATTACCGAGGCTTTCATTTGCCTAAAAGGGCTGTCAGGGTTCTGTCAAAGCTGCGTAGGAACAGTCAGCTGTCAGGAGGGAGCTGAGCTTCAGGCACAGGTGGCTCCTTTCTGGGAAGAACCTTAACATATTCCTAGTCCATTGTTCCCAGCTACATGCACACAATTATTACTGCACTTGCTATTGTCTCCTCCTCGGGCACAGGGCTCTCTGCTCCCCAGCAAGGAGCTGTGCTGCGCCAGCCTGCAGAGTCCTTGGCCGTCTCAGTTTGTTAAATGCCTTCTTCAAGTTTCTCTAAAACAAGGAAAATCTAACCTGGTTGTACTGGTACAAAGAGCTTTAGGACCCAAATGTCAAAAAACCCCAAGCAAACCACCCCAAAAAACTCTGCAGAGAGCTGTTGGCATCACCCAGGCTGCGGGACAGACATGAGTTCAGGTGTCAGTTATTAAACACAACCACAAACACCTGAATGCTCTTCCAACCCGGGACAGCAAGGCCAGACAATTCCTTCTCTCCACTACTTCCATCAGAAACACTGGAGCCTGCAAATCCCAAACAAGTATTGTGATGTCCTTCAAGAAGAAAAGCCTCGGTTTTCAACAGGGATTTCCTCAGGCTGACAGGAGCTGGGATGCCCTGGTGCCTTACCTCAGTGATGTACCCAGTGGAACTCACAAAGCTCTCGAACTCCTCGTTGCTGACCTCGTACTGGTCCATGTAGAAGCTGTCAATGTGGACTCTCCGGGCGGGCCCCTCTCCATCCTGCTGGATTTCAGGCTTGTGGGTGCCCATGGTGAACACCCCTCCTGGAATCGCCACCATCTGCAGAGCAAACACCACCCAAAGAGCTGGGAAAGTGAAAGACTGAGAAGCCCCACACTGGTTTTACTCCTCCTGCACCTCAGCTTTGCAACTGTTTTTGAAACACCATTTTGACCAGCCCGTTTGGAGAAACAGCAAACAGAACTTAAGTTGGGAACAAATCCCTGTTTGCAGCTTTTCTGCGTGAAGTCTGGGTCATGCTCGTGCTCTCATGAGGAGAGATGTGTGCTCTGTTTCTTATGTTACCCTTTCTTACGTTAGTTCTGCAGTTACACCACTGCCAGGGCAGCAAATAAGTTCACAGCAGCTCCCCAGCACCTCTCCTTGTTCTTTGGGGCAGCTGGAGTGAGTATTTGCCATGACCTTACACATCCCATTTCATTGTTTCTTCTCCACTGTAGATCTCTCGTCCTGCTTGGGTCTCTCCCAGCAACACCTAAAATTCACACAACTTGCAACTGGCCCATAAAAAATGCTCCAAATACCTTCTCGTTTGGCCTAGCCACATCTGAAGCTGGCTGTGTCCTCGTAACTTTCTCCACTGAGAAGAATCTGAGCACTTACAGATAGTCTGAAACTGACTCCATAAAAGGGCTTCAGGATAAATTTGCTTACATTTTTTAGGACTTAGTAAATGACAACGTGGTGCAAAGTTGCGCCACTTGCTCCCTTCCAATCTCTCTTCAACCCTCCGTAGCTGAAACAGCTCCCTGAAGAGGCTTCCAAGCCAGGCTCAGAGCTCACAGGTCCCAAACCACGTGCAAAATTAACTCTTGCTGGCTCCCCAGTTCTAAAAACATGCTGGAAATAAATAATCCTATTTGCGGGTGAGGGAGAGGCCAATTCTTCTCTCCCTTCTCTGCTGGTAAAGATGTTTTCTAGCTGAGCATCATCAAGTTATCTTGTGACCATAACATAAACCAGCAGTAATTAGCATAATTACCTACTGCTGGAGCTGCCCGCTGCATAAAGAGTCAGAGGATTTTTTCATTCTCCAGACCCACAGTGAACTGCTCAGGTTTGTCACACAAAATGTCTACCAGTGACATGGATCCCAAGAACAACAGAGATTATTACTCTTTAAACATTCCCCAGTGTCTGAAGTGCAGCATGCAGTACTGGAGTCACAGTCGCTGCTGTTTGTCTTTCACTCAGCAAGTTCCCACACTCCCTGCGTGACACAGGTTTTTCCAAGCTGATGCAGCTTCCCAGCATTACAACAGAGGCAACTGGAGAGGAAGCCCCTCCTGTTTTCTCGTTCTCTCCGAGAGAGAAGAGCGAGATGGGGCCAGAAGCAGCACCCGCGCCCAAGCCCA
>NW_008238347.1:518804-523007 GCF_000691975.1 Corvus brachyrhynchos
CCCCTCATATCCCTCCCTGTCCTTCCCCGTCCCCTCATATCCCTCCCTGTCCTTCCCCGTCCCCTCGTGTCCCTCCCTGTCCTTCCCCGTCCCCTCGTGTCCCTCCCCGTCCCCGCCCACACCGGTACCTGCAGAGCTTGTGCGGATGGTGAGGGGTCTGGAGCAGCGCTCTGATGAGGAGAGAGTGTTCAGGGCCTCTTCACTCCAGACTGAAGACTGAGAGGGGAACTCGGCAATCCACGTAGAAACCTCAAATACCCATGGGAATCTCACCAGTCCATCTAAATACCTCGAATATCTCTACAAATATCTCATAAGGGGTGCCAAGAGCATGGCTCCAGACCCTTTCCAGAAAGGGTGCTTTGGTATTCCCCCTCCACATCAGGGAACTCGCAATTCCTGAGTTTTCCATCATTTTTCCCTGCAGCTCAGTGTAGTTGTTGAAGATTCTGGTGCTTTGCCATGTAAAATCCTTACTTTCTTTTGGGAGCTTCTGTTCGGAACTATCAACAGAATGGACCTTCTGCATCATCCCCTACGCCAAAATAAATCTTTACTCATCCTGAGGGTTATGAATTCCAAATATTCAATATCATTTTTGCATATCCTTGCAGCAAAGAGAAGCGTGGCCAGAGTGAAGGAGGGGTTTTGTTGTTTGGTGTGTGTGAGTACCGAAAGGAGCTGCACCCAGCTGTGTTGGCTCTGGGACGTTTTGCTGTGTGTGAAGCAGCAGTGCAGGGAGGCCTCGCAGGGATGAATTCCAGTCATCCATCAAGACTCCCTTTTGCCCCATGACGTGCTCTGGAAAAGCATCCGAGTGCAGGAAAACAAATTAGTGCAAACTTAATTAGACAAGCAACCCTTGCTGCTTTGGGGTCAGAAAAGGGAGATATTCCTTTTGCGTTGGCACAGTGATCTTTGCCCTGTGTCCGTGAATGAATGTCTATGAAAATGAGCATTAAAACTTTTTTTCTCCTTCCAAATTTTGCCCAACACAATTCACTGAAGTGAGAGCAAAATGTAGGCATCCAAATTCTACAGACTTCTAGAACTGAAAACAGTCTGCCAGGATAACCTCCCCTTATTAAAGCCATGGGATTCTGGCTGCGTGATGACGGAATTCAGGAAAATCAGCTGATTTCCAATGACAGCTCTCTAGTGTATCCTGCCCACTTGTTCTCATGGCTCGTTTCCCTGGAATTCTTGTGTGCACCATTTGTGTAGTTCCATCAGGAGGGTTCATATTCCTTACTCTCCCCAGAGAACAGATGAAATAATTACAGTTTGCTTCTGAGCAACATCCAACTTCCAGTGTGTGATCCTGAGGACTCTGGAGAACTTTTCCTGGTGTGAATCATGTTTGTGCTCAGCCATGCAGGCTTTAGTTTTTCTCTATCCTCACACCGAGTCCCCACGCTTCTGGTCTTGCTGTTATTAAAATGTGATGGGAATGAGAGACTTTCCAGCACTTCACTGAGAGGCTGAGGTGTTCCTAGCATTTGTCAGGAGTGCTTTTCATCCCTGAGTGCTGGCATAGATCTCCCTAAGGACAGGGAACTTTTGGGATCAGCTTCCTCATCGTGAAGATCAGCCACGAGCAAGAGGAGACAGATTGATCCTCAGAGTCCTGGAATATCTTCTGCTCTCGTTTTTCTTCCAGGGCTGTTGAGCTGCAGCTGAGCCAACAGCAGAGGCAAAACCTGTGCAAAGCCACCCTGCAGGCTGGAGGTGCAATGTTTCCAAAACAGCCCAGGGAAGTCAATGGCTAGCTGCAAATTTGACAGCATAAAACGAGACAATAGAAATAAAAAGCAAATAAAATACTTCAAGCTTCATTTTAACGTCTTTCATCAATGCTGAATTTCCATAATTGCTAAAAATAAAGTAGGAGTGGAGCAGAACAAGGTTCGAAAAGGAGAAAAAGAACAAAGTACTCCAATAGCAAAAAAAAATAAAAATCCCTCACAAGTTGTTTTCCTGTGACTGAAACTGCATGTGAAATTGGGCCAAACTCTCATATTATAGCTCCCAGGGCTGAAGCAATACCTACCATGTCGTGTTTTTTCACTACTTCCTCTCTGAATTCTTGAGTTCATTCCCTCGACCCTCTGGGGGTGTGTGGGCTCCAAGCCCAGCCCTCATTTGCTACTGAGTGAACAGGACTCTCTTCCCATCTCAGGGCTGCCTGCTGTAGTTCCCATTGTCAGGGAAAGTTCCTTTAAGGGAATAGCTCTGGTACTTCCCAAAGTGACCTCTTCCACTGCCCTAATTATTTACCTCTTCTTAGAGCTGTAAGATTATAGGAACCCTATGAACTCGCTGCCTGCAGCAGCATCCCAGAGCAAGTTCCTAAAGACAAATGGAAACGTTTTCCTCCATTGGAAACTTTCAGGATTCTCTTGTCTTTGCCAGCACCCAAACCGAGCACATTCTTCACAGAGCTTGGTCAGTATTTTTGGCTGAAGGCCCAAAAGTTGGTGAGGGGCCATCAGTAGCAAGTGCATGTAATGACAGGACAAGGGGGAATGGATTCCAACTGACTGAGAATAGCTTTAGATTGGATATTAGGAAGAAATTGTTCCCTGGGAAGGTGGGGAGGCTCTGGCACAGGTTGCCTAGAGAGAGAAGCTGTGCCTGCCCCATTCCTGGAAGTGCCCAAGACCAGGCTGGATACAACTGGCCAGGTTTGGAGCAACTCAAACCATTCTGGGATTCTATAAGCTCCTCAGCCCTTGAAGAATTGACCAAGACCCAGAATCATAAACGTAGTCCGTAAGAGAAAATGTGGCCTTTGGTATTTGGCGTTTGGGAGAGGAATGTCTCCAGAGGGGGAGCCTCCACGCCCTCCCTGGGCAGCCTGTTCCCGTGTTCTCCCCCACTGCTGCTGCTCAGAGTTATCCCTCAGTGCTGGAGCTGTTTCAAGGCACGCTGTTTGCAGAGCTGCTCAAGGTGCTCAGCAGGCAAAGCTCTGCCCCTGGCTCTGGTGACAGCCCTTCTGGCACTGCCTTGGAGCCACTGCAGCCACTCACAGCCTCCGCCTGCTGCAAAAGAGATTAGATTTGATTACACAAGAATTCATTAGGATTATCTAATGATATTAGGCACCACTGCTCTGCCAAATTCCTGATGAGTAATGGTTTGTAGTATTGCAGCCATGTAAGAAACCCATAAAACCCTGTTCTCTGACCTTCGCTTCAGTTCCTGAGTCACGGGCTTCAGCTTCTGCATACCCTTGCTCCAGAGTCACAACTACAACTCCTCTGGAGTTATTTTTAATGGAGAACCAGTGCAGAGAGAGGTTACGTTGATTTGAAACACTGGCTAATCTGGGCTTGTTCCCATTCATCAGCGTTATCCTGCTGCTTTAGAGAGGGAAACAAGCAAGGAGCTGGGCACCATTCCTGTGTGTTACCCACGGCAGCAGGTGGGTGTGGGTGGGAGTGAGCAGAGGGAAGTGTTTCCTTCACCTAAATCCCAGTTAAAGCGATACAGTTGTTCCGCAGGCAAACACTGCATCCACCTCTGCACGTCTCTGGGTGCTGCCAGCCAGCCACAGAGGGCAGGAAAATTAGGGTGTAACTGTGGGAAATAACCTTGGCTAATATTTAAGGACAAATAATTGCATAATACAATAAATAAAGGAAATATTACTGTTTTATATGTGCTGCTGGTCATTCTGTCTGAAGTTGTGATGCCGCATTAGTGATACCCCCGTGCCATAATTTTAGTGAAGAGGAACCCCAAAGACACTCGCTGTTTCCAGAGTCTGGAGCCGTTTCCTGCAGAACAGCCGTGACCCTGCTCAGCCAAGGGCTCGCACCTGAGTCACGGCACAGGTGACAGCACCTGTGCCAGCAGGTGCCCACCTCAGCCGTCACCTCCCGGCCATTCTGCGCTCCCCAAGTCGGACTGACACCTGGTTTACTCAGTGTTTATTCAGTGTTTACTCTCCCTGGCTGGTTTCCCCACAGCCTCTGTGCCCGGTACCCCTGTACGCTCGCCCCCCGCCCACTCTAGGGCTCTGTGCGGAGCCCCCCGGACCAAAACACAACCGCGTCCCCATTCCGGGGGTTCACCCCCATCCCCGACCGCACGGACCGGGGGGTTCACCCCCATCACTGACCGCACGGACCCGCGGGTCTCCGCGGGTCTCCGCGGCCCCCTGCCAGAAGCGCCGCGCGGGGCCCGCTGGGCGGTGTAGGC
>NW_008238347.1:523413-562724 GCF_000691975.1 Corvus brachyrhynchos
CGTCCCCTGGACCACTGCGGGCTCGGCAGCGGAGCTGCGCGTCCGCTCCAACTTTCCCTGTGTTTTTGCCCCCGTACTCGGGGCTCAGCTGCGAGGGATGTTCCGCGTTATGTAAACACTTGTGAGCGCCGATGGGGACTTGGCTATGGGCGATCTTCCTCTTAAATGGTCAAAAATCGGGCAGCTGTGGGTGGATGTTTCGGAGGGTCCCGGTGACTGGCCTGACAGGCCAAATATTTGACTGTTTCCTGGACTACAATAACTGGACTTCAGCGGGGGAAGGGGTGGGGGCACATGTGCATTCCCCGTCCATGTACGTGGGATGTGCCATAATCCCGAGCGGCTTTACGTCTTCATGCCGAGCGCTCGAGTCCTGCGGGTTGTTTGGGACTGGCGCTGCCCCGGCTGGGCACGGGTTCCCTGTGCCTGTTGCTGTGCGGGGCTCCGGGGGCTTTTCCCCGGAGCTGCTGGGGACAGTGGGCTCCATGCAGCGGGAACAGCTGTGGCTGGCTCGGCCTTTCCCCTCCCTACCCCAGGTGAGTCCGCTCTGGCCCCCAGGAGTTTGTCTAAAAAGACTTCAACAGGTGAAAGGTTTGAGTTGAATTTATTGCTGTGTAGCGGTTCTGTGCCTGCTCAGCCACGGATGGATTGGGCTGTGGTCCTGCTGCTCACAAATCAGGAAGGGAGAACGCGGCTAATACAATCCAGATCTTTGCCTGATGAAGATTTAGTGACCGTGAATCGTGCGGGGAGTAGTGTGTGTGGGAGCCGTTGGTTTTATTTATTAATGAGCATCAGTACCTGTGCATGTTTTATTTCTTAAAGTGTGTTTACTATTTGCCTTTGCAGTTCTTTTCCTGTGCTCGGAAATTTGCCTGGTATCCCAGGACTTCCAGACCTGTTGAGCCAGGGCATTGACTGACTCACAGCCCAGGCCAGAGGCCCATGGTGAAGCTGTTTTCCTTGCAGGGTTCAGCTGTGTGAGTGTGGGATGCC
The DNA here is from genome assembly GCF_000691975.1 of Corvus brachyrhynchos. NCBI lineage: Eukaryota > Metazoa > Chordata > Aves > Passeriformes > Corvidae > Corvus > Corvus brachyrhynchos. Next base: position 524,410 of record NW_008238347.1, read on the forward strand.
ATGTGAGGCCAATATCCCTTCCTTTCCCTCAGTGGTTCCTCTGTGGCCAAGTTAATGGGCTACCAGGCACTGGATTTTTTGTTGGCTTATTTTCTGTACCTTCATTTATGCCAATTTCCGCGCACAGCAAGTATTCCAGGTTCTAAATGCCTGGTGGTTTTGCTGGTGTAAGTGCCTGACACAGTAACAGCATTGCTGGGTGTCATGGCTGGAGCAGAGCTTGGCTGCCCAGCACTGGCTGTTCAGTGAGTGGAGAAAGCTGGTGGCATCCATCAGGCCAGAAATTCAGGTGTGACAGGACACTTGGTGAAACAAACGTGAAAGTTGACCACTGTGGGACCCAGCAGCTCGAACTGGTGTGAAGGTGTAGTGCTCAGTGTGCCTAAAGCAGAAGAAGGATTCACTGTGAAAATAAAACCACAGTGCCAATGTGTTTCAAAACAAGCTGATGCTGAGCTGATTATTTCTAATGTTTTCTTTAAGCTGCCTCTTGTTTGTCAATAATAGGGGTTTTTCTTATTAAAATACCTTATTTCCCCAAGATTAAAGTGTTTGCTTAGATGAGGGTTTTTTTCCCCCATCTGCTTGTTTTGCAGTGTTGATTAAGCCTTGAAAATAGTTTCCTCTTACAGGGTTTCATAAATTAGGAAGTAAACAAACAAGAGTAACTTTGGTTTGCCTTTGCAATCGTGGGGTGGAGCTTAGCTCGGGGAAATGGTGTATTTTTATGAGATGTGCTAATCCTGAACACCATTGTTGGAGGGTGGAAGAGGCCTTAGTTAAGAGCACAGGAGTGGGGGGAGCATTGGGTGTGTTTCTTTGGTGATGGTTGGTGGAGCTGCAGGTTGGGATGAATGGAGCTGTCCTGGGACTGATGAGCAGGACAGAGGGGGTGTAAGGGACAGTTGTGATCTCTGGTTATAAATGGGAAGTGTAATTTCAGGAGGAATTCTTCACTGAAAGGGCTGTCAGGCATTGGAATGGGCTGCCCAGGGAGGTGGTGGAGTCCCCATCCCTGGAGGTGTCCAAGGAATGCTAGGATGTGGCTGCTCTGGGCTGGGGACCAGGTGGGGATCAGGCACAGCTTGGACTTGATGATGCTGGAAGTCTTTTCTAGCTTCAGTGGTTCTGTAACATGATCTTATCCACAGCACCATCAATCCTCTCGTGTTCCCTCAACAAACCTGTTTTGGTGTGGCATAGTCTAGAAAGTGCATGAATTGAGTTAAAGTGAAAAAATAATCTCAGGTCCTGGTGGCTCACAAGTGAGGCCATTGCAGCTTAGAGTGAGACTTGCAAACCAGCATGTCCTGCTGCTGGGTGGTGTGAGGTCTTGGTCTGATTTTGTAGTAACTCTTCTTGCAAAAGACAGTGCTGAATGTCCCTGACAGCGTGGCGGCATGAGAACAGGGCCAGGCACCTGCAGGAGTGGCAGGTTTGGGGTGAATTTTGGGGTTCCAGCTCCTCCAGTACTGTGTGCATGCCAGAGGGAAGGGAACAGTCCCAGGAGCTGGTCAAATTGGGGTAGTCCAGAAGTCCATTCTGAAAGCAGAAGCTCACTTTGGCTGCTTCTTGTAGGGTGAGCTGGTCGCTCCTGGTAAATTGCTGAAATGGACAGTATTGAGGTGGAACTCCTTGTTCAGTGCTGTCAAGCAGGATTAAAGCAGATCCCAGATATCTTGAGCCCTTGTCTGGTACCTGCTCTTGAATTGAAGCCAACAGAAGAGCAGGTGTTGCTTGTTCTGATGAGCTCTTGGAGCAGGTGTAGCTGCTCTTGGCCACCCGGACTTGTTTGTGCCCAGGTGGGCAAGAGACCAATGGCACCTCAGCTGTCCCAGCACTGGTGTGGCATCAAGACCAGGGCAGTGCCTGTCCCCTGTACTGGGCACTGCTGGGGCACCTCCAGTCTTGGGGGCAGTGCAAGAAAAACATTGAGGGGCTGGAGCGTGTCCAGGGCAGGGAACGGAGCTGGGAAGGGGCTGGAGCCCCAGGAGCGGCTGAGGGAGCTGGGAAAGGGGCTCAGGCTGGAGCAAAGGAGGCTCAGGGGGGACCTTGTGGCTCTGCACAAGTCCCTGACAGGAGGGGGCAGCCGGGGGGGTCGGGCTCTGCTCCCAGGGAACAGGGACAGGAGGAGAGGGAACGGCCTCAGGCTGGGCCAGGGGAGGCTCAGGTTCAATATGAGGAAAAGTAACTTCAATTGAAAGAGTAGCCAAGCACTGAAATGGGCTGTCCAGAGAGGTGTTAGAGTTCCCATCCCTGGAGATGTACAAAGATTGAGCAGATGTGGCTCCTCCTGACACAGTTTAGTGGGTACAGTGGTATCAGTTGGACTCCTGGGAGGTCTTTTCCAACTTCCATACTCCTGTGATTCTGGCTGGTTTGTTGGCTGTAGTGATTCCTCAGTGCACAGCCAGCTCCTTTGGAATACCTGATGTGTCAAGTTGCGAAGTGTGCTGGGAGTCTTTGAGACATTATTACCCCATAAATACAAGATAGTTGTAGTTGTAGGATTGTCTTAAAGCCAGGAGGAATCTCAGGCTCCCGTGGGAGGTGGGATGAGGGTAGTGGCTCTGTAGTAGCTGGTAGACGAGCTGCTGGCTCGCCCGTGGGTGAGTGTGAGGGAAGGCGGCCTCACCAAAGCAGCTTATGGAGACCAGAGGGTTTAGAGGTGGAAAATCATGTGCTGCTAGAAAGTTATGTAAATGTAACATCTCTGTCACAATGAGGCTGTGGTGTAAATCCTGATTCCTAAAAATCTGCATTACAGTATGTCCCAAATTACTTTCCTCCACTAAGATAGCAACAGAAACTGAAGATGCTTGGGTGGCCTGGAGCCTTTTTTTGTGCTGTTTGTGTGTGGTAATGCACAAGGGGAGTCAAAAGCTGCCCAGTTTGATCTGGTGGCCTGTGCTGGCTGGGGATGGGTGCTGCTTTATGGGGTGTTGTAAAGGTCCAGACTGGAAGAGCCAGCACAGAGTATCCCTGTGCTGTGGGGCCGGATGCTGGCTGTGTCCATGCTGTTCCAAATGATTCCTGTGCTCTTCTGCTGAGCCTCTCCTGGAGGCTGCTGCAGGAGGCAGGATGCCAAAACTGCACAAGTTTTGATCCGGCTCGATATTCCTGTCTAATTTCTGCTCCCCATGGACACTACAATAGCACTACAGCAATTACTGCCTGGTTCTCTGCCTTGGCATGGGCAGGCAGTGGATGGAGGTGGAGCCCTCTTTCCAGGGTGCTGCAACTACTTGTTAGATTGGCAGAGGCATCCAGAGGTTCCTCACGTAGCTCTTGCTTGTGCTGTACCTGTTGAGAAAGTACATTTCCAGATCTTCAGGGCAGTTGTGGTTTATGGGATCAGGTTTGCTCTGAGAAGCTGTGGTTGCCACATCCCTGAGAGTATCCAAGGCCAGGTTGGATGAGGCTTGGAGCAACCTGGGATAGTGGAAGGTGTCCCTACCTGTGGCAAGGGGTGCAATGAGATGATTTTCAAGGTTCTCTCCAACCCAAGGTTCTCTCTGGGATTCTATTCTGTGAAAAAGATGAGGATGAAATGGAAACTACAGGAACTGTAATTCAGGCGAGGAAAGCTGCAACATTCAGCTGTGGATTCTGAACTCAGAGGAGTTTCATTTTCATACTTGTGGTTTTGGTTAAGCTTGTCAAAACTTGGATCAGAACTTCCTAGCAGTGTTCTATGGAGAATAAAATGTCAGTTCATATCTGAGCAAGTTAACCCTCTGGAGAGAAAAATGGGTTGGAAGTGTGCATGGACGTCTGTGTTATTTGTGGCTTGTGGCAATATAACTGCATCCTCACGTGCCAGAACGCCAACACGAGGAGGAGTGGTACAGGAAGCTGAGTGTTCATATCTCACTGATAATCTTTCCTGGAAGTGTCCAAGGCCAGGTTGGACAGGGTTTGGAGCAATCTGCTCTAGTGGAAGGTGTCCCTGCCCATGGCAGGGGCTGGAACGAGATGATCTTTCAGGTCCCTTTCAAGCCAAGTCAGTCTGTGACCATTTGGCTGCACAGGTGATCAAAGGAGGGGGAATAGCTGTGAGAAGTGGAAATGCCAGATGTTTCTGGAGTAGGATGTCAGGTAATGCTCTGCTTTTGGAGTAATGTGATGCTGAGCTCTAAGGGAAGAGGCTTGGATGATTGAACCCAATGTCATGATGGACACAGGCAGTTCATTCTCTCCTCATCCTGCCTGGTGCATGATGTCTGTGGTCAGAAGATGATAACCTCTGAGAATGCACATGGAAGACATCTCTGATCATAGAAGGCCAAAAAATTGCTGCTGCCCAAGGGCTGTACTTTGTTTTTGATTTTATGGAATTGTTTAGTAGCAGTTTTGCATGAAGCTTGTATAAACATTTCTCTTGTGCCTTGGCCCATCCTGTCCACTTCTTCAGAAATTCAGAAATCTGCCAAGAAGTTGTGAAGAAAAAAGCTTTGTTTGCAGTCCAGCTATGTCCCATCTGCATCCCACTCCAAGGAGAAACACATGGCCACAGATGCAACACCAACCTCGGCTGGCTGATGGTGCTTGATCTGAAGGGTTAATTGGAAACTTCTGATTAAAATAACTCTGCAATCCTTGGCTGCTCCTCTCTTAAGTGTTTAATAGATTCAGATGCTAATGCTCGTGGGTGGTTCAGTATTTTGAACCTTTGCCTTCTAGAAAATTACAGTTGGGAGGCCAACAGGTAAAAGTCAGTCTGGGAACTGGAGCCTTCATCTGTAAAGGAGCCCAGCCCATCAGGGCTTTTCAGCTCAGCAGAGCTCAAAGTAGGTCCCCTGGCCACCAGTGGCTCTCCACACGTGCTCATCATGTGCTGGCAGTGGCTCCTCCTCTTGGGCTGGTTGTCCTGGGCGCTGAGGTTTTATCCAGAGAGCCGGGAGCCTGCGGAGGTGTCCGGGAGGGACGAGCGGCGAGCGCACCCACGGGAGGGTCCTGCCTCGGGTGCACGGACGAGCCCTCGGAGCCTGCAGGGGCTCGCTAGCGGAGAGAAGCGTTGGCTTCACTGCCAGTGGGGACCCGAGCGTGCCGGGGGACGCCCTGCAAAGCCCAGCCCTGGAGACCGACAGCAGCAGCACCATGGAGGAGAGGGAGCCCCCGCCGAGGTGCGGTGCTGGAGAGGGGACGTGGAGGGGAAGGTGCTGGGCAGTGGGGACACAGAGAGCGAGCGGCTGCTGGGGGACGGAGGCTGCTCAGGGGGACAGGCGAGGAAACTGCGCTGCTGAGTTTAGGGAGTGTCGCGTTTGCTAAGGAGTGCGAGGAAGGCAGCGTGGTGGGTCGATGTGGGGAGTGGGCTGTAGGAACCAGCCCCTGCTGTGCTGAACCCTCAGGAGGTACCTGGCCACGCCAAGTGACATTGGGACTGTTCCATACCCTCTTCTTCCCTGACACGCCAAGTGGCATTGGGACTGTTCCATACCCTCTTCTTCCCTGGCCATCTTTGCTCCTTGGCCGAACTCCAGTTGGTGTAATAAACCAAGCTTGCTCTGTTTCCCCATGACATTGGTTGTCCTGGTCCTTTTGGCATGTTCCAGCTCTCTCCTGATAGAAATATGCTGGAAAACATTGTGTGCTCATAGGGGCCTCGTCCAGAGGCTGACGTCCAGGCTGCCTCCTCCCAGCAGGGCTGGAGTCAGCAAGGATAGACTTCAGGAAGTATCAGCTTCAGTAAGTGCTCCTTACTTTTAATGGGATTAAAAAGATGCTGTCAGGTTGTACTTGGTTTGGAACAAAAATATGATATTTTTCCCCTGACAGTGTGTCTCTAATTGATTTTCTTTTTCCAGCTGTCTGGAGATGCCTGTCAATAGGATCTGTCAGTCGTGTTTCTTACCTCAGTCAGTGGCTGCTGTGTAAGGGATTGCTGTCAGAGTGTAGCTTCTATGCTTCTAACCTGAATTTCCTGTAACTAGCTTGTCTGGTTGCACTGGGAAAATAATTGAAAAAAAAAAAATGCAGGCACCCTTTCTAGGGAGAACGTTGCACTGGGAAAATAATTGAAAAAAAAAATGCAGGCACCCTTTCTAGGGAGAAAAGGACATTGTGCACGTTGGCTTTCCTGTGCTGAGGTTTTATTGAGGTTAAAGTTACCAAAATGAGTTACTTTATCTGTTTTCTTAAACTGCTGCTGCACCTATGAAATAGTAACTTCTGAGTAAGTTTGTCAGTGATATGATAAAAAGAATCTATTTATCTGTGAAGGGGCACATAGCATGAATAGAATGTAATTAACTTGGCCATCATCTTGCTGTGTGAATTTACGCTCCTCTTCCTACTTATTTTTAGAGAAAGGGGGAGCGTGTGCTTGATTAGATGTGCAGTGAGACTGATCTCCCTCCTGGGAGCAGAGGGGAATGTGGGCTGGTGGATGGGGATTCGGGAGACCTGGATTCAGATCCGGCCTCAGAGTCTGACCTGCTGCATGTCCTTGAGAAAGTCACCGTGCTGTGCTGCTCCCTCCTTCCCCTCTTCCCCAGCCTCCATCTTGCCTGCTCAGCCTGGAAATTGGAGAAAAATCTGCTGTGTTTTAAGCATCAGGAGGAAAAATACTTTGTCTGAGAAAGTTCATTTCTCCTCCTTAATCTAACGGTTCATCAGCCACCCATGTGTGGCAGATAGCAGTCTCCTGGACATGAAAGGTTGCAGCTGAGGGGAAAACAAGATCCTGTGGTAGATAAATGTACTGCACTGATAGTTTTGGGGGTTTTTTTAATGTGTAATCTCTGAAATGGAACTCCATGTGCATAAAATGAGCGGTGCTGAACCCTCCCAGTGCTGTGCCTGAGCTGTGTCCCACTGCAGGTGTGTGAGGATCCCAGAGTTCAGGACATGGCCTGCTCCATATCCCAAAATCCCTTTATTTGCCTTTCCCTGGCGAGTGCAAAGAGCTCCTTTTAGATTTGCTAAGTCAGAAGCTTGGCAGATGACGGAGCTCCGTCCTCAGCCCCAGCACAGTGATTATTCACTGGGTGATCTTTTAAATAAAGCACTTCCTCCCTTCTTCAGCTGCTTTAATGGGATTCTTAGGAATTTTTCTCAGTGTCCTCAGGGAGGAAACCTTCATTTCTTTTACTGAAATAAGAATGAGAAACATCAGGTTTGGGTTCAGATTTTCAAGTTAGCTGCACCCGTGAAAATAGATAGAGAATGAATGCACTGTGGGTGTTATCCAAAAAACCACGTGAAATCTTGGTTAGTCTGTAGGGCCAAACTTTCAGCCAAGTAATCTTGTAAAATTTGGATGTATCAGATTATTTAAGCACTGGTCTTTCACTGTAATACAGGGTTTGGTTGCATTTAAAAAATGTTAACTTGCTTGGCCTAATTTACCAGTATTAATGACCCAATTCCATTTAATTCAAACACAGACTTACCTGGTCTTGGGGGTTCTCAGATCTGTTAATTTCTGGACGATTCTGCTTATGCCTTTAAGCAGTTCTTTGTGTTTGCTTCTTTGTTGTCTCTCTACCCTTAAACTCTGGTCTTGTTTCTGTCAAAAAGTGAAACAAAATTAAACTTCCACTCTGGAGTTTCCTGTTGGCAGTAATGAAATTGAAACACTTAAGTATGGCTTGAGATTCTATTCCTAAACAACTAAGATAGTGGAAAAGACTTTGATAAAGTGCTGCTCCAGTTTTGGTACCAGTATGTATAAAATTGTCAGTGTTTATTGAATTGAGCACTAAACCACAGTGAAAATCTGCCAGGAGAGACCTGAGTGCATCCTGGGACTGCAGGGCACAGCAAGGAGCTTTTTTTTGCTCTAAACAAACATCCTTAGAACCATCTTAGAAAGATACAGTAATTTGTATCCCAGTTGCTGGGATTCAAACAGTCGGCAATAAGACACATTTGGGCTTGTTTATTTTGAAAATAGGATTTGCAGTTGCAGGGTAAAGAATTAAAATCCCACGCAAAGCAGACGTGTGAGACATGAAACCAGGGAAATAGCTTCAGATTCTTTGAAAAAGCCTTTTCACAAATGCTTGAGATGAGGAATGACACAGTGCAGGGATGTTGTCACAAACAGTCCCCGTGAGGAGGGACTTCAAAAGGGGCCTTGACTCGGCTCTTCAAGGAAAGCAAACTTGCAGCGTCGCTCTTGAAACCTGCTTTTCCTAGCAGCATCGGGAGGGAGATGAGTGATGGGAGAAATTATCGTGAAATGTTTACAAAGCATTTGCATTTCCCATTCTGAGAGTTTGAAAAGGCAGCAGCCTCATTAAGGTATTTGATACTGAGCAGTCAGTTTGATTTCGCAGTGTTTTCACTGTTAATCCTGCTTTAACTGCTGGTATGAAATGTGTTTTCACGAGAAAAAGGATTGAATTTCAGGGACTCTATTTAGATTATCCTGGTTTATTCAAGGCCATTAGGCTGAGTGTATGCTCTGCTTGTGCCCTAAAATACAACAGGGTCCTGAGAGCTGGTGGGAACTGTTCTGGGTCTGCAGAGCTTCTCCTTGGGTTTGGGGACAAACCGTGGTCAAGGGCTTGTACAAACCCTTTCTTTGCTTCAGAACTGGTTCTGTTCAGTCCTTTTTGCTGTAGGAAAAGCATCTGGTTCTGAAGATACACACAAGATAATCTGTACTAAGAAATAATCAGAACTGAACCCTGGAGTTGTCACTTTCTGTTCAGACAGAGCATCAAACTCGTGATGCTGTGGTGCAGATTTGTGCTCACCAGGGCAGGAGGGGGAAGTCCTGAAACTCCTGAGCTGAATAGCAGTTTTTCCTGGGTTTAATTCTCTGCCTGGGTTTAGCTAATGCATGTTCAGATCCAGCCGCACAGAGTAAAGACTGGCAAAATAACTTGTGGGGCAGTTTCTTGAAATTCAGATGCAATTAATCAGATTTCTATGTTTGTTTATTTATTCTTGGTCAGTTTCTTTAACAGAGACTTGATTTTATTCTCCTGTGCAGATAAACTGTATACAAAACATATTCAGACAGTCACTTCTATATAGACATGAGGAAATAGTCACCAACGTAATTATAAAAGTTCAGGCTTTCAGGGCTTAAAAAAATACTGTAGGATATGTTCATCTCCCAGGAATTTTTTGATGTCTATGGGCAGATATAGTTAACTTCTCAATGTACAGTCCACTTTTAGTTCACGTTTCTTTTGTAGTCTGGCAAGTCCTTCTGTCTGTTAAAATTAGACCCTTCAGCTTAGTGGGAGAAGAACATTATTTTTAAAGCTTGGGTTGCTGCTGTCGACATTGCTGCCACCTGAGTGAAGCTGCTTGGAGAAACCTGACTTCATTTTTGCTAGATATTGCTTTGCTTATCAGTGCTTCATCTTTGATTTTTTTAAAATGAGTTTACCTAGAGGGAATCTTGTTTTCCTGCAGTGTTTAAGGGGAAGAGGAGGACAATGCTCCCTGGGTAACACTGCCGTGTTTCGGCTGGAACAGGGTGAATTTCCAGCAGGACTCCCCTCTTGCAAGGCTGGGACAGTGCCATTAAAACTGGGATTATGCACAGAATAGCTGCAAATGCTCTCTTAGAGCTGTCCCCTCCTCTAGTACAAATCAATTGCTCTTGGCACTGGCATATCTAAAATAAATAAATAGTGGGGTAATGGTTGTATTTGTCTATGGAGCACAATTGCTTTTTGAGCCATGTGATTGTGCTGTACCCGTGAGAGCCAGGTACAGGGAGGGTGTGAGAATCCTCCTGTCCTGCACTTCCAGGGACTCCTGATGGTCATCTCCTGTCTGTGGTCAGTGCCTTGTGGAGGGAAGTGTCCCCTCTACAGCCAGGGGGACGTGCCCGGATGCTCTGACTGATGTATCCAGGAGCAAACCTGTTCTCTCAGTCCCTGTGGTCTCCCTGGGCTGTGAACTTGGGATAAATGCGCCAAAGCTGACAGATTTTTACTGCCTCCGCTTCTGGCTTCCCCACAGAGGTCTGATTTTGGGAGGATTAGTGTGGTCTGCTGTTGTTGACAGCGTCTTTTAGAAAAAGGTTCTCAAACTGGGTACCTGGGAACTTTGCTCCTGAAAACTTTCCAGTTCCTCTTTTTGCTTCACATTTCCCAATTGTCAAGGGTAGAAAATACTACATTTGAGGTGGCTGATTATTTAGTGCTTGGTGCCAATAACTGGAGTAATTTTGTTAGTCCCTTGTGAGGAGGCCGTAAAAAGCTTTGAAGCTAAATCAGTGTAGCTATGATTCTCTTCCCTTGCGCGTGGGGAGGCCTGTGGGGTCACTGAGCCCCCCTCTCCATCTGCCACTCCAGCCTGTTCCTGAGCCCTGGCCCAGCAAAGCAGCAGCATTTCTAAGGAGAAGTGTCAGGGGGACTGGCTTGGGCTATTTGGCTATTAAAGAATGGATGTAGACAGTGTTCATTTTGACTGTGCGGAAGCCTTAGGATAAATCAGGATTTTATGAGAGGCTCACCCCAGTGGGAATTGGCTCCCTGCTTCCCGAGGTGGTGGAGCATCTCCTGGTATGTTGCAGATGACATCACACTGATGGGTGTTAGAACAGTGTTCAGAAATACAAGAGAAGGGGGAGTGAGGACTCAGATGATGATTAATCCTTGCCTAAGCCTTGGGAAACAAGGTTATTGTAGCCAGATCAGCCCTTTGGAAGACCCAGCTCCAGCAGAGCTGGTGACAGCAGGAGGTGTGAGGAGCACAGCTCTCCTGGTTGGGAGCAGGAGAGGCTGGGATTCCAGGCTGCACCCCAAACCCAGCTCTGCAGTGAGGACTTTGCAAGCTTGCCCAGAAATTGTGAGAAGGGTCTGGAGAAGAGCGCAGCGGCTCAATTCACTGAACTGCTGCCAGGCTTCACACAACCTTTCTGCTGTCCAGAACTCTGTGATGGTTATGGGTAAAGCTGATAAGCATTTTATCAGTGGAATTGTCAATAAATTGTGGAAGAGCTTTTTCTAGGGGTTTGCACTGTCGTGATATGTCAGGGTTACAGTATCGTGGTATGTTGGAGTCTTCCTCAGTGAAGAAAATGTAAGAAAATTGAGGCTGTATCCTGAAAAGTGATGCAGGAATTTGCTTGTCCATCCCTAAGGCTGGTTTTGGGCAGTGGTCTGAGATTTTTTTTTTTTTTGGCCAAGAAAAAAATCTCTAATGGAAGTCAATAATCTTGACCTTCACATTCCCTTGGGAACAGCTGTGGTGAACATCTGCCTCCATCTGCCTCTCCCAAAGGAAAAAGTAATCCCCCTCACGGCCTGGAAAGGAAACCTTAATGCCATTGTAGAAAGGATTAATTTGGAAGTACCTATGATTTTTGTTGGCTTAAACAGCTTTTGCTTTGGGCTGCATTAATTCAGGGCTGACCTTAATTTTGAGGGATGAAAATTTTTTAGTCTGACATTGGTAGTTTAACATCCAAGTCAGGAAATGGGGAAAGTTACATTTCCAGTGCTGCTAATTCAGTCACTCTGCTTATTTCTGCATGTTTCGTGGCATATATCTTAAAATAGGTAGCAGTGTTTTTCTGTCCACTTACCAAGAAAGAATGGGAACAGACTGTGTAACGTGCAGTGGTTGAAGGACTTGGCATTTAACAAGCAACCTGGAGCCAAAGGGTTTGGTTTTGTGTGCACCCAGATTTGGTTCCAGAGAAGCTGAGACCCCTTTACCTGCATATCAGCTTGGCCTGTTATCTCCTGGTTTTCCTGAACTTGTTTCTAGTTGTACCAGTGACACAGGTTTACAGGGATAGAATGTCTAGAATGTGCTTTGACTTAGTAATAAGGAAAGTTGTTATTGTTACTCCCAGCAGCACGGACCCTTTGGGAGTGAGGAGGGAGAGCTGGTTGGAGCTTTTCGGAAGAAAAGTGTAACTTCAGGTTTTTATTGCCCTTTCATAGCTGCAAACATCACCTTTGAGATCTCCGTGAATTTGTCCTTGTTGAGCTCCAACCTTGCTTAACAACCTGATCCTTATGCTTTTGGTAAACAAGGCAATGTCCAGGGAAGAGGGATATTTATCCCTGTACAGTCAGGGCTGTGCTCTAGAATAAGCAGAATTTCCTGCTGCTCAGTTGTTCTGTTCCTAAACCACTTAGAACTTCTCTGGTGTGATGGGGAGAGAGGGTGGAAGTGTTTTGAGTCCTTTTTCCCTTATCTGTGGGAGCGTGGCCCTGGGCAGTGTTGGCTGGCAGGGCTCACAGCTTGCTGGGAGGAGCAGCTTGGTGCTCCTGCTCTTTGAAACCTCCAGCACAGGAGCTGGTTGAGCCTTTTGAACTTGGTGATCAAAAAGCAGGGCTTGGGAGGATCTCCAGGAAACCAGTAAATGGGCTTGGAAAAGATGTCTTTGGAAATCTGTTCGGGTGGGTTTTTTATCCGGGCTCATGTTGTCTCTTTGTTGCTGTGACTGATTGAAACTCACTTTTTTTCTGTATATATTTAAATGAAAAGTGGGTCCTGTGTCGTTTGAACTTGAGGCTTTAGAGAAAATAAAGTTCTTTATACAGTGGAAGTTGGCAACATTCTGTGTCTGTCTTCTCAGTGTTACATTTAAGCCATCTATTTTAAACCCAGGATTGAAGTATTACTGATTTCACAGGGATTTGGCTTCCTGATAAAGCATTTGACTTTGAAAAATCTTAATCTTTATGTTTTTACATGCAAAATCTGTTGTCAGGCATACCGAGTGGCTCTTCACCTGATTCTGGTTCTGGGCCTGCAGGTGTAAGCAGGAGGTTGCTGGTGTCATGTCAAAATTTTGACATGACCAAAAAAATGTTGCCATAAATCAGGTCAATATTTTGAATTTCTCAGGAGCACCATTCCAGCACAAAGGAAAACCTTTAAAGGATGCTTAAACCTCCCTTTAATTCTGGCAAAGAAATGTGATTTAGGCACAAATATGCCTTAAACTGAAGCAGTCCCCTCTCCCTCTGGCAGGTGGGATGGAATGGGTTGGTACAGCTGGACTGAAATGCAGGCTCCTCTGGGACGAATGCCTGCCTGTGAAACAGTCCCACGTGGAATGGGATGCCGGTAGCTGCTTGTTTTTCCCTGGTTTATTTTTCCAAGCAAGCACTCTGGAGTGCTGGGTTTTCTTTAGTACCTGAAATTCCACTGCGAGGACTTGTTCAGTTTTTCAAACAAACAAACAATCAAAGGCAAAGGGTCCTGTTGCTGTAACCTCCTGTGTAGCTGCACCAAGGAATTCTGCCTGATTAATGTTGTGTTTTATTCCTTCTTCCAGGGGCAGTAAGCCAGAGATGACTGACAAGATGTCGAGCTTCCTTCATATTGGAGATATTTGTTCTCTCTATGCAGAGGGCTCAACAAATGGATTTATTAGCACTTTGGGGTAAGAACAGCTGTTCTCTTGTGTTAAAAACACTGTAAGAAGGACTAGCAGAGCTCAGCTACCTCTCCTGAGCCTGATCCCAGAGAATACTGGGTAAAGCAAGGGAGCTTTATGGATAGATTTGGCCCTGAATTTAAAAATGGGCTAAAGTTAATATGGCAAGGTAGATTTTGGGAGGCTGGAGAGTGTATCAATGGCTGTAGTGTGGTTTTATGTCTGTGGTGGGGAGGAAGAACCTTGGCAAGTGAAGGTGTGGGGAGAGGGGGAATGAATACAATCCAATGATTTTCATGTTGTTGTCTGTCCCGTGTCCATCTGTGTGTCCCGTCCTGTCCCTCCCTGCCCCTTCCCCCAGTCAGGGATGGACAGACCCCAGTGCACTCTGCTGACTGCACAAAAGGATGTAGCATAGGCAATGTAAGTAGTTTAAAAAAGATATGTATCTAACAAAAAAAACCCAAACCAAATCCCCGAGCCAAATGGTTTAAATACCAGCAACTCACCACTACAGCTAGTTTGGTCTTAAATTGAGGTTTAATTTGAGGTTTCTCCTACAAACAAAATTGTTTTTCTCCCATCAAAGGAGAGCATGTTTTGACCCTTCTGCTTTGCCAGAGCTCTGGAGCTGCAGTGGGAGCTGTGCTGTGCCGTCTCCCGCCCCTGGCGTGCTTCCCACAGAGCCCCTTTGTGCTGCCTTCCACAAGGACACGGAGCAGGTGCTCTGGAGCAGAGCCCCTCTGGAGCAGGGAGCAGTGAATGCTACTCCATTAACCAAAAAAGTAGCTTTTCACATGGGGAAAGGAAGAGCTGGCAGAGCAAAGCCGTGAAGTTGGAACGCAGCTCTGAGGAGGGCCAGGGAATGTCTGATCCTGCTGAGGAGGAACCTCTGCAAACATCAGGAGCTGGCAGAGGAGCTGGGTGCTGCCTGGGGAGGAGCCCTTGCAGGGTGAGAAGCTCCAGGAGCACCTCTGCCCCTGTTCCCAAAGGTGTGAGGAGCGCGAGGGCGGGAGCAGCGTGCGGCACACGGGGATGTGCTGAGCGAGGGCCCCATGCACAACCTGCTCTTTCTCATTTCCAGTAGCCCTAAGGGCCTCAGGGTGGGTACAGTCACAGCACATTTTTTGATGCCTACAGTCCAGATGCATCTGATAAATGGAGGTCCCAAGCAGGGTACAGAGACAGCATCCTGGTAAGTGCCTTGGCAGGAAACGATGGGCTGGAATCTCACCTAAGTGACTCCAAACTAACTTGTAGGTTTAGTCCTCTAGCTATTAGGATTCTGGAAAATAAGGGGGCAGAGAAGGAAGCAGACACTGAAGATGCACCATGATCTATTATAGGAAAGAGAAGAAAATATGGGATGCTGCCAGAAAGGAAAGAAGGTATGATAAAAGCAAGGGATGTAGTAAGTAGGGTTGGTCGAATAGTATTTGGCGAATGTATTTGACAGATTTCCCAGGTCCTCGTCAAATATGACACGTGCACTCTGCAGTCCTGGATCAGCTGTGTGACGGGCCAAATACTATCTGCTGAACACTGGCAACATGAATTATCCTATACATCTGCCTATTGTTTTTCTTCCCAGTCCTGAAGCGAGTTTGGCAGTAAATAATTCCAGACCGAGTAGAAAGTTGTGATGTCATGTGGAATCCCATACGGTGCATGATGATCAGTATGCAGTGGCTGTGGCTTCTGATGGCATTGCTGAGCAGATATTTTTCACCATGGGTAGTCCTTTTGGACACTGCAGGCCCCAAGCACGTGTATTTCCTAGGCTGGATGAGATGTTCTCATGGCAGGCCTAAAGACACCTCAGTGTTCAAGCCTCCTCTTTGATTTGCTTAGTGCTGTTTTAAGGTAACGGCATTATATAATGGCCACATATCTCTGAGCCTAATTTAAGCCAGAAATCCTAATTGCTATGTGAAACATGAAATGCATTATCATCTTAATAAGCCTTCGTAATCGAATTAGTTTTGTCCCATATTTAATTTAGTCTTTGTCCTGGAGAAAATTAAAGCAGCAAAGGAAAGATTTGGTGTAATTGTCCTCTAGACCATGTGGAGTTTTGACAGTCTGATGTCATAATGATGTGTAATGACTTGTTATGTGGTTACTGAAGGTTGAGGAGCAGACACCCCTCTACATTCTAATGCTGTCCTAAATCTCTGAAGAATGTTCCTATTTAATATTCCTATGACATGTTGCTTAATCAGAACCTTACTCTTGCTGTTTCCCAAACTCAGTGCTGTCATCATGATGATTACTGGTGTACAATATATCCTCTTTCGTATTTCTCGCCCTGCAAATTTTTTTCTTACTAGTTTGGGAAGTTCCTCTTTACTTTCAACTTAATCTCAGATGAGAGGGATATATTGCACTGAGATTATCTGTGTGGGATGATCAGAGTAACCCTTTTCCTTGATATTTTTGGCCCTTTGTTCATCAGAAGCAGGTGCTTCAGCTCAAATGTTAATACTGTTCATGTTGGAGCACCTCTATGTATATCTAGTACTGAGAAGGGAGGAAATCCATGGGGAAAAAGCAATTCACTCTGAATGTTTGCATATGCAAACTTTAGATGCACAGAACTGTTGAGCCCACTTAGTTTCTCTGATCTCTTAATTTTCATGCACTTCCTGATTTTCTCTAATTGTTGTCTCAAGATGCTCCCTGCATGTGACCAGCCTCTGCTCTGCTCAGGAACAACTCTCATATTCTAGGTCTCAGTCTTTCTCCAGTTGATTCTGCATGAGAATGGACCTCTCAAACCTTTGACCTTGGAGTTTCTACGTTTGTGTAGAAAGCCTCTTTGACAGATTGGATATAAGGGGCCAAATTGAGTCATTTAGGACCAAATCAACCCCCAAAGTGTTTGGTTACAATTTTACAGGTGCAATTTTCCAATTTGGAAGCAGTGTTTGGGAAAAGCACACTTCCACCTTGATCCAGAGCTGCTCAGGCAGAGCAGTGGGAACAGGTGCTTCTTAACTATTCCCTTTATTCTGTGGGATTTCATCTGACCCTGTGGGGGTTTTGCAGGGACAGAAAGCTCTGTCCTGGCATTCCCTCTTGGAATCTCTTGGGTTCACTTGTCCAACTGCCCTGCTTCCTGGTAGAACAGGAGGAGGTTGGATCAATCCCTCAACTCACCTTGTGTTTGGCTGGTGAGCAGGAGGGTACATTTGTGCCTTCCTTTCTCTCAGCAGTCAATTTTTATTGTGGCAGTGACTGTTCTTGCCATTTCTTAATACTTGAGGGGTCACAGGGTCAATGTCCAGTTTGCACAGTTGCTACATTTTCCTGTTCTCTATTCATATAAACATGTTTGTAGTGTGACTCAAATCTGTCCAAGAGGCAGGACCTGTCCTGAGGCTGTCTGTCACCTCCCTAGAATATGGGCTGTTCTGTCTGCACCTCGAGCAGGGGACACAAAGGCGATGCAGAACACAGGAGCAATGACTTAATTATTGTCCCACCTACCAGGGGCATAGCTCTGGGCAACAGTAAAAACTAGCTGCATGCTTCTTAGAAAGATCTGGCATCAGCTGGCATTTGGGGAATGTCTTCTGCTGAAGTGGCCACTCGGATGAAATATTGCAAGTGAACGACTTTGGTTTTGTTGACGAGGATGTAGGGGGCTGCAGGGGGATGGAATCTCACTTCACTGCTCATTTCTTTGCAGCCTTGTGGATGATCGGTGTGTTGTACAGCCAGAAGCAGGTGATCTTAACAACCCACCCAAAAAATTCAGAGGTAAGTCGGTCAGACAGCTCCTTACCCTTCTGCTTAGAAATGATTCTTCGTTCTGTGCAGTGATGTGTAACAATTTCTGGCCTCTGTGCTTTCTGTAGCATATTTTAGTGCCATCTTCTTCCACCAATGACAGCTCATGAGGAAAAATGTGTGTGTGTTGAATGTCTATGGGATTGTGGTGTTTTAACCTGAGTCAGCTCCACCCAGTGGGATGGGGGAGAGGAAGAGTGAGAAGACTCACGTGTTCAGATAAAGGCGTTTAGTAGATGAAGGAAAAGCTTCACACACAAGCAAAGCAAAACAATGCCTTTGTGAATTCATTCCTCATTTCCCATGGGCAGGCAGGTGTTGGGCCAAGACAAATGCCATCACTCCAGGCGCTCCCAGCTCTGTATCCTGGCATGATGCTCTATGGTCTGGGATATCCCTGGAGTTGGCTCTGCCCCCCCAGCTCCTCGTGCTCCCCCAGCCCTCGCAGGTGAGGTGAGGAGCAGAGATCTGCTCAGCAGTCACTGAAACATCCCTGTGTTATCAGCAGTTTCCAGCACAAATACAAAATGTGGCTCCACCAGCTACTGCAAAGAAAATTAACTCTGTCCCAGCCAAACCCAGGAACTGATAAGAAACCTTTGTGAGGGGATGGGGTTGAGGTTGTCAATTGTTTGCCTTTCAGATCTGTCCAAACTTCCAGGATCCCTGGAAATTTCATTTCTTTTTCTCCATTCTATCACACATTCTAATTACCCAGTACCAAACCTGCCTCAGGGAGGAGGAAAACAAAAAGAAGCAATGTTTGCCACAACTCTTGTTGTCTGACCTGATTTGATACGAGCTACCTTGGGCTTTGCTTTCATTCTGCCAGGAGACTTATGCCCGGTGATAAGAAATTAGGGATGCTGCTTTGCACAGTTTGGCAAGGGCTGACTTGTCCAAGAAAGGCCTCAGACAGGAAGAGAAGCACTAACTGGGATTTTGTTTGCAAAGACCTTGAATTCTTTTTCTCACCCCTGGGTTGCACCTTCTACCCAAAGGATAACTCTGCCAAATATTCTACAGTTCTGATCTGGATTTTATTGTTTCAGATGTAGCAGCAAATGTGTGTCTTGTTTCCTTGAATCTTGTTTCCTTGGTTGTGCTTTGCCTTTATCAGGGCCTCAGAACCACCATAATTCCATTCAGGTTTGGCCAGAGCTGCAGGTGATGGCTCTTGAAAATCGTGTACCATCTGTACTGCTAGTTTTGCTTGCTGTTATTTGGGTGGGCTTGGGGTTTTTTGCCATGACACAGTGTCACATATAATGAAACTCTCCTTTTAAAATATTGCTGAAGTCTGTGAGTTCTTGTTGGTTTTTCTCCCTTTTTTCCTGGAAAACTGAAGAGCTGATAATTGAAACACTAAAGAGGCAACCTGGGGAAGTTTCAGCATTCAGTGTTAAGCTCTCCAAGAAAGAACAATGTTGTTATGTGAAGCAGAGCCTTGACTTGAGGCATTCTTGATGTTAAAATCATATGAAAGAATAAAGCCAGATTTGACTGAGACTGCTGGGTGCAGAAGGAGGCGGGGGGAGAGAGAGAAAAGAATGAGAAAAAGGCAATTCTTGCTAGCACAGTTTAGGAACTGCAAGTACAGAGAGACATTTGTCTGACATAAAACACCGTGGTTAGACATTGTAAATGTTCTCATATTACTTATAATTTATACAGGGAGAAAGAATGGTGTGAACCTTTTCCAACCTTTGTAGTTACTTCAGTGAAGCTTTCATGGGGAAGTTTATGCTTAATGGTAAATGGCAACAAGAGCCATAAAATTTTAGCAGGCTTTTGTCTTATTTATACGCATACTTTGTAAGTGTAGTCTGAGATAAAATGCTTTCCATGATAAATATGCTCAGAAGAAGTAATAATGGAGTTCATCACCCCATCTTCACCAGAAATGGAAAATACCCCATTTTTGTGCAGAAGTTAGATGGGCTTGGAGTAACCTGGAATAGGGGTGTCCCTGCCCATGGCGGGGTGGAATGGGTTGAGTTTTGAGGTCCCTTGAACCCGAACCATGTCTGAATCCTACTGGTCATCACAGCAGCTGCAGGCCTGAGCAGTGGGGTCAGGCACTGGTAATTAAGAAGGAATGTTCAAAAATCTTCTTGGAGCAAGAACAAAATGAATCAAATGGAAGTGACTTGCATTATACCCTTACAGAGGACTGGAAAAGCACTTCAGTGGTTCTGTGACCTGTTTTGTGTCCCTGTGCTCCAAGGTGTCCAGATGCAGGTCAGTCCTCTCCTGGGATGGACACTGAGCCTGTGACCTTTGGCCAGGCTTGGGGATCTTATTTTTGGTATCATTTTTAGAGAAGTGTCATTCTGAGCTCTTCAGAGCAGATCTGTCTTCTGTGGGCAGATGTAAAACAGTTGTAAATATAAATTTCATGCTTAATCAATGTGAGGAGAGATCTCTAGAAGCAAGATTGACTGCTTAGATATGCATACATGACTCCAAGAAAATTCAGTGTGAAACTCAAGCCTATCTATCCAGTGGCAGAATGGATCCATCCTGCTTTTTCTCCTAACCACAGGTGCTTCAGGTTGTAAAAAGTCACGTTGCCAAGGCTGCATTTAATCGCTTGCATCTGGTGGCAGCAGCAAGGCCCTTGTCTAGAGGGTGGGGGATTTTCTTTCTACTTTAGACCCTTGAAATGGAGCAGAGCTGCTGTGCACAAAGTAGAGGGTGTGCACCATCCCTCTGCCTGGAGAGAGGGATTTGGCAGCAAGCACTGATAACCTGCTCATGGTGTGAAAATAGCCCTGCCTGAGGAACGTGTTCCTAAAAACAGCCACTTCCCAGCTGAAACGGAGGTGGGGTTTGTGTGCTAGGAAATCACTGCTTGGGAAAAGATCAGCTTGGAGTTGTCCTGAGGCAAACAGAGTGAGGGAAGCTGGGTGTGTGTTTGGTGGGACAGGAGCATGTGCAGCAGCAGGGCTGGAGTCGGAGCTGGGAGCGACAGAGCCGTTCAGTCTGCAGGGAGGGAAGCGAGCAGAGGGATCCTGAGGACACCAGGGCTGGCTTTGTTGACAAAAGTTGTGGAAAAAGTAGGCTGACAGATGGATCTGGTGGTGGGGGAGCCCTGGAAGGGGTGAGGTGCAAGAGGCAGCTGAGAGTCAGAGGCGGTGGTGTTCAGGGTTGGAGTGTGGAGTAAAAGTGTAAATGAGATGGTAAAAAAAACAAAAAGAATTCCAGGGCTATTAGATGAAAAAAAGTGAAGTGCTGGAGTTGGAAAGAACTCCAAAGAAGTCAGTGCAGCATGCTCAAGTTCTCGTGAGTGTTTAGCTGCAGTTATTTCACATGGTAAATGCTGTGGTGTCTCTAGGTCATTAAAACATTCATTTGATCGCTTGAAGGTGTGAAGGCTGATTCTTTTTCTTACTCTTCTCCATCCTAACCAGGATTTCATAGCACCTGAGGTCAGTGGTTTGAGGTTGGATGGTAGTTATGGTCTAAGATTTCGGTGGATTTTTTTTCATTCTGGCTTTCTGTGTCCACTTTAAATATGGTGGTTTGGGTGTGTTTGGTATTTTTTCAAGTACGGTGTTTCTCTGGACCTTTGTGCTTCCAACACCAAATAATTCAAAAGTCCTCTAAAACTGCCTTGCAAAATGTGAAGACTGAAGAGTACATTCATTAGGGTGTTCCTTTTTAAAAAAGTTAATGTGCAAAAGAGGTTTTTTTTACTTAACTGTTGTAAATGACTGTGTACAGGTGAGATTCCTGGAAGAAATCCTACTTGTACGAGTCTCCAAAAAAAAAGCAGTGTGGCAGTTCCTTAGTTACCTGCACTTCTTTGAACAGAAAAGACATTTAATGTTTTCATTAAGCTGGAAGCACTGCTCTAATTGCCCTCTTTGAGTGTGACTGTGCAGCTGAAGAGTGGCTATAAATGAATTTCCTTTGAACGTGCATGGATTGATGTGGGAGGTACGAACTGGAGCTGAGCCTCAGCCGGGCTAAAAGCCCTGTGTTCCACTGGAAATCACTCCTGCTAAAAAAACTCGGAGAGATCCTTATTCTGCAAGTGAAAGTCAGCCCTGCCCGTGGTGGTGGAGCTGCAGCAGAGCCCGGGGCTGGTGATTTTGTGCTGGAGCTGCTGTTCTGGGCTCTATTAGTGAGTTTGACTGTGCATTTGCAGAGGTTTGTGTTCATTTGTACTGGAGCGCAGCCCTACGCGAAGCCAAATGTGTTTGTTTAATGCAAGACACTGCTACTACAGCAAAACAGTCTGTCTGACAGCCTTCTCAGGAAATTCCTTACAGCTCTTTATTTGGGATGCAGAGCTGTCTGCCAGGCTTCCAGCAGCCCTGCAATAGCTGCTTGAAACTCTGGCAAAAAGGGCACGCACTGGGTTAATTTGTCCAGCAGCTCCCTCCTTCCAGAACATTGTTTTAGTAGTTGCTGGGCAACACTCTTTTTTTGGCAAGATGTTCAAGGAATGAACCCATATCTTAGACTTAAAATACCCTCATGGCGAAGCAGAAGAGGAGTAGTTCAAATTCTGTTTGTTCTTTTGATCCTAATCCATACTGTGCTCCTGTGGCTGGTGCCTCTGCAGGTGTGGGGGGCCAGCCCTGGGGGGCTCAGCCTGGAGCTGCAGCTTCATCTGCAATAGGAGGAACTCCCCAGGCAGCTTCAGTTTTTAAATAGATGGGTATAAAAACTGTATTTAGTATGAATTATGGAATGGCTTGGCTTGGGAGGGACCTGAAAGCCCATCCAGTGCCACCCCCTGCCATGGGCAGGGACACCTCCCACTGTCCCAGGCTGCTCCAAGCCCCAATGTCCAGCCTGGCCCTGGGCACTGCCAGGGATCCAGGGGCAGCCCCAGCTGCTCTGGGCACCCTGTGCCAGGGCCTGCCCACCCTCACAGGGAACAATTCCTTCCCAATATCCGGTCACAGTTTTGATGGATGTTCCTGAGTTATCCCTGTGCTCAGCATTGATGAAGTCAATGTGCTTCTCCCCAGCAGAAATGTTTTATGTTTTGCCCTTCAGAGCTTTGCTGTCGCTGATTTGAAGCCTCCCCACCCCTGCTCTGTGTTACACGAAGGAAATTCCGTATGAAGGAAAAATATGAAGGAAATCTGTGATTCATGCAGGTCTGATGGAGACTCTGGAATTCTGTTGCACATGTACACATTATTTACCCTTATTTAGCCAGGCCACGCTTGTTTATAGTTTGGCATCAGGGCTGAGATTAAGGGATTCTTTCAGTGGAAGGGTCACATGTATAATTTCCCCAAACACTTCTGAAAATTAAAAAACAAGCTAAAACAAATAACCAGGTCCCTCTGCCTGTTGGTTTTGGAAGAGGATGAGCAGCATATAGAGTGCCCTTTGTAGGCTGTGGGGTGGCTCAGTGCTGTGTTCATCATGAATTTTTGGTGGGATCATCCTGAGGTTCCTGTGTTCAGCTTCTAGTAAGTGGGCAGCCTTGGATCCTGGTGCTCTCCACGCACACTTTTCCTGATCTGCTGTGGTGAAAGTGATGATACCGGCTTTTTAAACTTTGATGGGAAATAGCCTGAATTGTTTGACTCTCTCAGCTGAGTTGGAGTGGGTGTTTTGCAGAGGATTGAGCTGGAATGGTGGTGAAGAGACTGAGGTAGACCTGAGCTGCACAGCCAAGTTTGGGCTTCTTTTCATTTTGAACATGGAGTTTCTAATGCTGCTGAAATGCTTGGATTAATTATTAAGGTGCCTGGATTCCTTTAAGGAATATTTAAACTAGAGTCTAAATATGGCTTCTTTTTCCCCCTCTGATATTAGCAGTTCAAATAGCAGGATTTGTTTTCATGCAGGAAGCAGAACTTTGGGGAGTGTCTGAGTGCTAAGGCCAAAGCCTTACAGAGACATCCATCTCTTGCAATAGAAACTCCTTTCCAATTCTGAGATGTCCAAGTCAGATTAAAATGCCCGTGCTGAATACCAGAAGTAGAAAGTGAAGCATAATAGTAAATACCCACTTACCAACTTCTCTGTTCTGCAGCCAAACATTATAAAAAGAAACAATGATGCCTCTTACCCCATTTTCAAAAAGAGTAAAAATCAAAATAAGAAGTGTAAAATAAAAAAAAAACCTTTTAGGTTGTTCGATGGAAGAGAAAAATGATAAAAATAGAGTATGTTGTTGTTGCGCCTATATTTTTTTTTTATTCAAAATTGAAGCATTGAGCATTTTGAGTAAAAAAAAAAATCTTTCAATCTTGCTGAATTAGGATATAGTTAAATCTAAAATACATTATGCTGCCTTGAGGAGGAATCTTTCAGTATTTATAGAGCTGCACTAGAAAACTGCCAACTGCTTGTACACATTTGAATTTGCTGCCCTTTATAAGATGAAGAAATCCTGAATCCTGTCTCTGAATTGTGAAACTTTAGCCCACTGCAGCCTACGTGCAAGCAGATGTTGGGGACAATTGTCACTGCAGCATTTAGGTATTTTTAAAAAGCTGGGAAGTTGGAGGTGTTGCTTTTTCATGCAGACAAGTTTGCTTTATATCTGCTAAGGCTTGGGACACCCTGCTCAGGGTGGATGCAGGAATCAAAGGGAAGGTTGGTTGGGTTTTTTATCACGGAGAGTGAATTGGAAAGTTGTTTTTATTTCATTTCCCACATCTCTTTCAGTGGTTCCTTACTGGCATGTGAAGCCAGACAAGTTTGTGGTGCAGTCAGTAAATACTTGTGATGGAGTACCAGGATATCCCAAAGACATCCTGACTCTGTGGTGCTTTGTTGCCCAGAGCAGCTGTGGCTGCCCCAGGATCCCTGGCAGTGTCCAAGGCCAGGCTGGACATTGGGGCTTGGAGCAGCCTGGGACAGTGGAAGTTGTTCCTGCCCATGGCAGGGTGGGAATAAGATGAGCTTTAAGGTCCCTTCCAACCCAAACCCTTCAGGGATTCTGTGTTGATGTGCTTAGCAGAGATAATGAATAAATGACTGGCTAAATAATTACTGCTTTAATCAAGGTGGTTTTGGATACTTTTTTTTCTGCATCCTACTGGTGGCATACCAAGATCACTAGGAAGGGTCTGTGTGGCACAGATCAAGAGTGTCTGTCCAAGTCAGTTGTGGGCAGGAGGAGCTGGCTCTGTGAGGCACAGGCTGCAGAGATTTGCTGGGCTGTGTTTCCCTGCTGCTCTGTGCCCGGAGTCCTGTGGCCAAACATCTGCCTGCCAACTCCTGGGTTTCAAGTGCTTTCATCTGGGATGTTTTGCATGGAAATGAAGGCAGAGCAAAGCCCCTTTGAAACAGAAAGTGCTATTAATATGCATAACTGGAACACTGTGTGAAACTCAATCTGTTGGTTCAGGTACAGCAGAGGAAGGAGGGGGGGATTTATTTGAATGCCTGGTGAGAAGTTTGGTCTGTGCACTTGGTCCATCAGCAAATGTGGGTGGCAGTTCAGTCCTGATGAGTTCTGAGTGGGACAAGGGGGGTTGACTGTGCCCTAAAATTGAAGAAATAAGCAAAATGCTGTTTTGAACATGCATTCTTTCTCAACTCTTGCAGGTCTGAGCCTTTTCCCCTGTGGAAAGCTCTCAGGGTATTTCAGGTAGGATCGAGGAAGGGATTGCCAAAAAAGCAGTGCTGAGCTATTAAGTAGAGCAGCTCTGTTAATAAACCTGGTCCTAACCTTGTAGACAAAAGAATACTGTGGCTTTGTTGCCATAGTTTCAGTGCAAAATCTGACCTTAGCTACAATAACATTCGGTTAGAAAGAACTAGCTAATCAGTTTTCTAAAATTAGTGTGTTCCCCAGTACATAAGCCAGTATGAACAGGATATTTAATGAAATATTATACTTAGTCACAAGAGCCCAAGGGAGTGAAATGCCTTGATGAATTGTGGGGGCGGGGTGACATTGGTGCCTATCTTTTAATATAACAAAGTTATTGAAATTGGTGGCTTGCTTAATATTTAGAGTAGTCAACTGTTGTGCTCCTCTCTGCTCCCCATCTCTTTTGCTCTGTTCCTTTTGAAAGGCTCTCAGAGTATGTTCTGTGAGCTGGGAAGATTGAGGTGCTGGGGAGTCTCATCGATCCCAATTACTTCCAGAGGACCTTCAGGTAAACTGCAGAGTGGGTGTTGTGCTTTCTGCCAGCACAGCCCGAGTCCTCTGCAGGGGAAGGAGTCTCACTTGTTTAGAAGGATGCAGACAGATGGATAATGTCATGAATTATGTGGAAAAACCCTGTGTATGAGAGCAGAAGTCTCCCAGGTATTGGGAACATCTTGAGCTGTACACTCACTGTCTAAAGTGCTGAGAGACTTAAGGGAGAGCCTCAGGTAAGGTCTGGGGTGTAAAATCCTGCTGGCAGTCCAGAACTCCTCACTGAGAGTGTATTTATTGTGCCCAGGCTCACTGACGCTGGCCCTGGGGTGAGATTTTATCCAACTGTGGTAACCTAGAGCCAAAGAGTTGTTTCTTTGCAATACAGGAGCTGTGATGAATTATTGTTTTCTTATGTGCAAGTTGGTTATTTGGGTATAAATACAAAAAATACAAAACAGGCAGGTCTGGTGTGGGAGGCTGGGTGAGCTGGTCTGTTCTCCACTGCTGTTGGAATTGGAGTTCTTTGGAGCTGTGTTCACCTACTGTTGGGGGTTTGAGACACCCAAAGACATGGGAGAAGGTCTTTTAGACAAGGATCATCTAAATGATGCTTCCCAATTTGATGGGAGCAGAGTGAGTTACCAGTGCATCATCACCTCTTGTGGCAGGGCTTTGCAGTTGAGGTTAAAAGTGCTTATATTCAGTCCAAAGCAGCTGTAGTTCACTTAAAGACATTCCCAGGACTTAGCTGTGGGCTGTGCTGGATGTGTGGAAGCACAGACATTCGGTGCCAAACGCACTCAGGTTTGGTTCAGAAAAGCATTTTCAGCTTGGAAATGCTGACACTTGCAGGGCTGAGCTTCTTGGCTCTGCTTGGCTTGATGACTCCTGATGAGCCCACAGTCAGGGAAGGTGTGATCTATGCTCCTGGATCATCCAATTCACATTTAGATTTGCATCTTGATGCTTCAGGAGTTTTGGTTTTAGGTCTGCCTTCCCCAGTAAGCTTTAGGGAACCATACCTGGCCTCTTAAGCTTTTTCCCCTTGACGTTTCTCTGTGGCCAGGTTTGATTTCCTCTCATCCCTTGACTTGCTGTGGTTATGAGGTGTTTGGTTGTTCAGAGGGAGCAGATGAATGCACTGTGACACCCCTGGGGAGCTCATCTGTGTCAAACTCTTCAGAGAGTCTCTTTGGTATCATCTCCCTTCTCTTGCTTTTAGGGCACAGTGAAGTTTTGTGCTGCTTGCAGTAGCAGTAAATTACACTAAAAACTTACTTTAATTAAAAGATAAGGCTTTATATTTTGAAATGAGTTACAATTCAAAAATACATTAATTTATTTACTTTAGAAGACAAGAGATAAATATGTTAAGTCCCCATATCAAGGAGGCCTTACAGGTGCTGTGTCCAAGTGCCACATGGAAGTCATTAGTCCAAGAGGAACCCAACGCAGAAGTTAAATAATTTCACTTCTGATTTTCTGGGCAGCCTGTTCTTCACTGAGCAAGAGTCCTGACTGCAGTGGTGGTGTCTCAGGGAAGTAAAGCTGCGAGTACTTGTGTTTGAGAGCAGTCAGGAGGAAAGTGCTGAGGCTGCCAGCATAGCCAGCCATAAAAATGTGCTGCGAGGGAAGCCAGACCTTGCCAGGTGTCTTCAGCAAACAGCCTGTGCCACTCACGTCTTCCTCCCTTCCCACACTGCTGGAGATGGAATCTTCTGCCCTTCTCCTTGCAGGATCTGGATTCATCCTTCAGGATGAAGTGTAGTACTTAATGTGTCAACACCTGAGTGTGATTCCTGTCCCTCAGTTCCTGCTGCAGTTCTAGCACCTCCAGCTGCATTCTTCACATTGCTGGGTGGAGATCAAGGTGCCAGTGCTGATCTGTCAAGCTCCTGGTGATTTGGGGCCTGAGTGTATAAAAAACCCCCAGTCTTTCCTGCCTGACTTGAAAGTTTGTCATCCAAACTCCAGGAAACGAGCTGTTGGTGAAGGTTCTTGTCTCTGAAAACTGCTTTGCATTTTTTTGCCATCCAGAGAGGAGCTCACTGCTGTGAGGTCAGTCTTGAAAAGCACCTTACTGGATCTTTAGGAATAAACTGTTTGTTTCCTTGCTTGGCAGCTGGCTGGCTGAGGGGTAGGGAGTAGCAAAAATCCTGGATTAGCTTTGGTGGCCCCTGACAAATGTGTAAAAGAAGCCTTATGTCTCATGTGAGTGTGGAAACACCAGAATAGCCACTATAGATTGACACTGAGCGCAGTGCTCCTTGAAAATTTTATTCTAATGAACAACTATTCAGTCAGAGAGGGACTTACGTGTTAGGGTCTTCATTTCTCATTTGAGAAAACAGTCAGCACTGAGCCCTCAGTGTTGGCAATTATCATCTGTTTTGATTATGTAATGTACAGAAGTTCAACGAAAACATAACTCCTTGTGTTGTGGTTGAAGAGCCCTTCTGTAGCTCTCAGTGAGATGTTCAGAGTAAGAAATCTCCTGCAAGCTCTACAGACAGCAGAGAAACCATGACAGTGCTGAAAACACTGCTACAGGATCCTCCCCTGCCTGAACCAGAACAAATGATGCCTGAGCTGGGTTTTATTGAGGATACAGAGCTGTGCTATGCAGAAGCAATCTGGTAGCACTTAGACCTTGCGTTTAGTGAATGTCAACCCTTTTATTTGTCGAGGTTAAAAATTATACAAGGAAAAAATAAACACAGAACTTGCAGGCATGAGGAAGTGAGGGAGCTGGATGAGGGAGCAGCCATCCTGAAAAGGAAAAAATCTGAGCTAGAGCTACAAAAACGCTTTCCCTCCCCTTTGGAGCAGCACATGATCTCCAGCCAGCACCAGTTGGCTTTGACCAGCCCTGGGGGCAGAGGTTTGGGCTGGTGGTGGCCCAGCACTCTCTGGGACCCAGTCCAAAGGGGCTGGTTTGAGTTGGGGATTCCAGTCCACAGCTGCTCCTGCTGCCATAAAGCTGCGTTTTATTGTCAGAGAAAGAGGAATAAATCTCAGCATTATTAGAATGTAACCAGCACCAGTGTGGAAAGAGGAAGAGTTCAGTCCCCTCTGCAGGGGGGAACAGGACCAGAGAGGGCTGAGCTGGGTGTTGACATTGGTGTTTTCCCAAACTCCTCCCCAAAGCAGGAATTGCGGTGCTGATCTGGCAGACGCTCCAGACTCAAAGCTTTGATTTACCAGCACCAAAGGCCCCAAAGAAAGCACCAAGTGATGGATCTGTGATGTTGCCTGCTCACAAACAGCTTCAGCACAGAGCCTTTCTCAACCACAGCATTTTCTTGTACCTTTAAATGGATTTTTATGGCAAATGCATCCAGGTGCCTTTGACTTCTTGCTCATGTCTTAACATCAGTACTGAGCGAAGAGGCTTTTTGGAGCAGACACTTTCGTGCAACTTCACTGAGGGTTGTGTTGACTTACTTCGTTCTGTCCTTCAAAAGTGCATTTTCCTTATTGATTAAAAAGCAAATAATGTGTCCCATACTCAGGTGATTGCTACAAAAACTGATCAGAACTTGAGGTCCTGTAAGAGTGACTTGATCACCACATTTTCCTGGGAAATTACAATTGTGTCTTTGCTGTAGGAGCATTTGGCAGTGTTATGGGATGGTGGCTCTGTGCCCTGCATGTGCTCTGTAGGGAGAATAATCTTTCCCTGCTGCAAAGTGCATCCTCTCTAAATAGGAATGGCAGCACCCTGAGCTCGTGCCTTGGGGATTGGAGGTAAATCTGAAGGCAATATAGATTTTACAAATAACGTTCTGGGTTGGCATTGACAAGCTTTAAAATAAGTAAAGAATTTCTATCCTCCCACTCCCTGTCAGGCAGATGGCCTTGGTCATGAAGAATGACAATGAGGAGAAGATCCTTCAAATATGATTTATAAGATTTAATCCCAAATATAATTTTTTCCATATGCAGCCTGTCATGTGCTGAAAGTTTTTGTGTTCTGTGAAGATTTGGGAAACTTGACAGATGATAATTCTGCGTTGGGATCGGAATTTGCCTGCAGAGAACTCTGGGCTGTAACAGCTTATTTGTATTGCAGTCTCCTTACAGGTTCATGTATATATTTCTGTATGTAAGTATATACAAATAAACATTGTAGGAAAAAGGAGTACAGTATCTAGAGATGATCTTACATTTATGTTTAATTGTAGTAGCTTATGCTATGAACATCCACCAGTATTTCATAGCAGCTCTTTTTAATCTTAGTATTACGGTTGACATTTAATTTGTAGTCATTATCTGATGCAAAACTAACTGAGAGGATGTGTTTTCATGTTTATTTTTTTAGTATTGAGGTGCAGTTACCTTGAAAGATCAGAAGGCATCACCACAGCTGCTCGCTGTTCCCAGTCCTCAGCGCTGAGCAATACTGGGAGGACCTTGAAGGCAAAGGAGTAGCAGGGAGAGCTGTAAAGGGAAGGAATGTAATTAGTTCTTTGCTTCTGTGGAGTGTTTGTTTGAGGGGAAACCTTGCAGCTGCACTGAGGCTGAACTGCTTAAGGGCGTGTTTCCAGAGGGGTGTCACAATTCCCTGTGCTGCCTCTGCACCCTGAGCCAGCACCCACTAAATGGGGAGAGGGCATCGCGTAAGGATGGGAGGAAAAACCTTAGCAAGGTTTTGAGGAGATGTGGAAGTCCACGTGGGGTTCTTATTGTTCCCACTGATGAGTAAAACAATGTTCAGAATTGAACAGGAGAAAATACTCTGTTCTTGCAGCTTCTCCATGAATCCCTTACTGAGAAAGAATACAAAAATATCCAAGCTTTTAATTTCCTGTAATTCAGCAGAAAAAAGAAGCACGACCCAAAACCTCAGTGAAAAAGTAAAGTTCTTGAGAGGAAAGAAAAAAATCAGAAAAATTGGTTCTTGTTTCCAGACACTTTCCAGGGACAGGGGATTTTTATGTGCAGAAATTCCTTTCTTTCAGCTTTCAGTGTTATTTCCATACCTGATGGCTGCATACATTTGTGCTGTACTGAGGATCTTTGTGATCCTTCACTGAGGTTTGCTCCTGCCTAAAACCAGGAAGGGATTGATGGGAGCTGTCTGCATCTCACTCTGAATTAATTCCATCTTGCTGTACCTTGTGTTCCCTCCAGGTATTTCCAATGTTTACATTTTCTGTTCTTTCTTGTACCTTTTCTGTGCAGAAACTACTGGATTTGCCTGTCTGCCCTGGGTTTTTAGAAGTCTGGTGAGCCTGGTCCTTGCTCTGATGTTTAATGCAGGATTGAAGTTAAACATTGTGTTGGGAGCTAGATATCAAAGTAGTCAAAAACCAGAAATAAAAGGGAAAAAAGTGTGAAGTAAAGAAGCTGCAGCCTCAGACTGAAGAACTGGGGAACTTTAAAAGAAAAACTTTAATCTGTCAGAGATTTTGAAGTGTTTGTCACTTAATGTTCCTTCCTTCAAGTCCTGGTTGGAGGCTCATTTCAGAAAACCACAATGACTCAGCTACTTTGAATATCTGTTCCGTGGCGCGTGTTGGAAGCTCCCAGAGTTTCTCCCGCCTCCAAATGTGGTTTTTATTGGTGGATAATTCACTGGCAGTATCTTGTGCGCTGTGCTAATTTAAACCATGCTTCCAATATTTAGATTTTTAAAGTGTAAACGCATAGTGCCCTGATATTCTAAGTAGAAAGGGGAACATTTGTTTATAAATATTTATTATTTTGCAAGTGTAAAGGTAAGCTTATCTAGATTTTTGTTCCAGATAAATGCTGAGTTCCTCTGTACAACACTAAAAGTTCTTGAGGGTGAGATTTGCCTAGTGCTGTGTTTTATGTCCTCACGCTCTTTGGGAATGGTATGGGGAGGGTTGGTTCACGGCAGAGCTTTTGCTGAATCAGTCAGGTGACCTACTGAGAGTTCCTGAATGTGTCAAAAGGAATTTTTGAGCAAATCCTGTGTGAATACACGCAAACCAGTTTTGTTTTGTGAAGGAACCACGTGGCTGTGGTCGGGCTGCAATAACCTTTTTATCCCCGTTTAACACTCAGAAGCCTGAGGATGGTAGGAATAGGTGATAGGGACTGGATATTTGTGATGATGGGAAAAGGAAGGTGTCCAGTGGAACAGCCTTTCCTGAGACGTGGATCCACAGGAATTTTCACCATCTGAGATGGAGCTCTGGCAGGCAGCGTCCCATGAGGGTTTGCTGTGCTGGGTGCCACCACCATCTGCCAGGATGGGCTTTTGGGATTCCCGGAGCCAGTCCGACACCTCTGGGCTGGAATTTCTACAGTGGCTGAGTGGCTGAGGCGCTGCCCTTGCTCTGCAGCGATTCCTGGTGCTGGCACTGTACGAGGGCTGAGCACGCAGGAATAATCCGTGCTCCTCGCTCCGCGTTTCCCCGGTGTGCATGGAAGTGTTGCCATGGAGGAGAGCGTGGGGTGGGAGTAGGCAGGAACCAGCTGCCTGAGGGCTGCGCTGGGAGCAGTGGGGGAGGATCCTCCGGCAAGGCTGCTCTTGCAGGCAATCCTGGGAACTTCTGCTGTCCAGAGCTGCGTGCGTTCCTTGGGGAGACAGATGGTTTGAGGCGAAGGGTGGAGCTTTTATGTGAGCAAAGTGGCTTTCCCTGCACTGCTTGGGAGGGAGGAGGTGAAGACCTCATGGGCATGGTGGCCTTCATGGGCCTTTGGGTTTAGTTGAGTTCCTTGTCCATCCTGTGTGCATTTCTGCACTGTCTGAACCAGTTTAAAAAAGACTGGCTGTGGCACTCGGTGCTGTGGTTTAGTTGATGAGGAGGTGTTAGGGCACAGGTTGGACTTGATGATCTCAAAGGTCTTTTCCAACATAGTTCATTCTGTGATTCTGCCCCTTCAAGGGTGTGCAGAACAACTGTGTTACTTCTTTGGAAGTCCTCTGCAAATTTTTAATCTAGCAAAAGGGTGTTCTGATGGTGAACTGATGGATCCATCTGCTCCATCACAGTGGGTTTATCAACAGTTTCACTTTAAACATTTTTAGTGAAAAAGTTGATTTGTGTATGTAACTGACATATGGCTTAAGGCTTGTACTCAGCAGCTGTTTGGGTGTATTTATTAGTAAAAGTACCATGCAGGGATGTTTGACAAGAAAATCTTGGTCTCTGGGGTGAGCTTGGGGTGTTTGAAGTCACTCAGAATCCACGAGCAGCCCTCGAGTGCAGGCTGGAAGCTTTCTCAATTTAGCGGTCATTCGTGTCCCCAAACGTGGGACACAGTGTCTGAGAGTGTGGGCAAGCTGATGACAACTTTCTAGACATGTTACATCAAAGAAATGGAGATAATGTGCATGAAAATTACAACACTTGGCAGTGTCTGTAGTAGTGCGAGTTCAGGGCTGCAATAGCAAATCTGCTCCATCGGTGTCTGCAGCACTGTGCTGTCCCTACTCTGCCCTGCTGTCACACTTCCAGCCTCAATATTGCCTTGTAAAAAATACAGGATTATTCTCACAGTATCATAGAAGCGTTTTGGCTCAGAAACTGCTCTGCAGTCCACGTGGTTCTCTAGCAGCTCATCTGTTTCTCCTCAAATACTGAGGTTTTGTAACGTTTTTAACCATATTTTCAATGGCTTCACCTTGTAAAAAAAAGCCTTCAAACCTTTTGGAATGAGCAGTAGGGGAAATCTGTAGAGTGGAAGTGCTGCCACAGAGCACCAGTGACACTTCTGTTCATTAATGGTTCTCTGTGTTTACCAGAGCTGAAGATGATGGAAATACAATTCACTGAGTTTGTGCCAGCCAGTATCTTCTGTTTAGACCCATAATCCTTTCTTGAAGAAGTTTTTCATTTCACTTATGTGGAGTATCATGAGTGCTCTTTAATAAAAAATAATGGATTTGTTCTGCAGATACCTAATGTGCAGTTTGTGTACTTGAATGGAAAAGTAGCAGACTTCTGGGATATTTTCAGTGGGCAAAGAGAAGGCATGGTTGTCACCTTTTAAAAGTCCAGAGACTTGGCAGACAAATTTACCTCACTGCTTCCAGTGGCATCCTCCTCAAAACATCTTCGTACAATGGGAAATCCATGTGGGAAGTCCCAAGTGCTCCTCCAGATCGAAAAGCTCAGGAAACTGCAGATAATCAGCTTTTCACATAGGTTTGGGGTTTTTTTTTTTACATAATGTCCATATCCTCAGATGTTTTGAGAGGAGCTTTGCTCTGCTTTTATCATTTATCTTAGAATAAGGTTCAGATATTTCATCAGGACAGTTGGCACTTTCCATGATGGAGCCTTTGGATAACATCAGTTGTCTGGGTTTCACTGGGGATCTGCTGAAATAGTTATTTCTGAATCTATTTTTGAGCATCTCTGATACCAAGGACACTTGCAATCCACATTTCATAGCTTGTGTCTGGTTTATCATGTGGGAGTTGCTGGTTGGATTGAGAGGTTGAGAATCTTGTTTTTTTCCAAAGGTTGGAGTTGTTGTGGGTAAAAATTACCCGAGGCATCTACAGGTGAGTAACATAGTCCAGTGCTACCTCATGCTGCTGCAGTTTTCCTCTGGAGCCATAAATCTGGGAAGCATTGTTTTAAACCTCCTCCATGGGAGAGCTGGCAGGGGCTGGTGCATTGAGCCCTCCTGGAGCTGAGGGTGCCGAGGGCTGGGTTTTAGGGGCTGGAACCAGCAAGTGGCACCATAGGGGTGAAGTGGCACCGCTCAGGCGTCACCGCTGGTGAAGTTCTGAGACCTCTCCCTCCATTTACAGCAGAGCCAGAGGGGGCTCCAGGAGCTTTTGGAATGCTCCATCCTGGCTGTAAAACCACCAGGGCTGGGTCCTGTCCCTCTGTGGGACTAAATCTGAGCGTGGCTGCCTGGGCCACATGTCACTATTTGAGGCCGTCCCAGCACGTCCCCACCAAAGGGTCTCACCTCCTGCTCTGTGGCTCCATCCTGCTGTGCAGACCCACAGCTGGAAATGGATATTATCAAATCTGTGCGATAGAATCGGGGTTTTTTGGTCGCTTCTGCTGTTTCTGAATGCCAGGATGTTGTGCAGAAAAGGAAAATTGATCTGAAACCTGATTAAATTATTCGGAACCCTGAAATCCTGGAAATCAAGGCACAAAACTGATGTAGATCTGGAAGCAGAGACTGGACCACCTGACACAACCAGGAAACAGTTCTAATGCAATTATGATACAATTAATAATTGGAAATAAAGACAATGATTGAAACAAATGAAGGAAGAGAATGGAAAGGAGCAGACAATGTTAAAAGAAGATTTCAGTTTGTTTTTCTGAACTTGGAAGCTTATTTCTGCTTTGAGGCTACCAACAGAGGTGGTATTTGTGAGCCAAGACAACTCTCTTTGCTGACTCTGAGTGGATGTGAGTGTAGGATGCCTTCAGTGATGCAGCTGGTGTTATTTAATAATTCTCCCAGCCCATCCATCACTTCTGAATCCAGCTTTCTCCCTGATTCATGTATTATCATTGTGTCAGTAAGGCAGCTTGAAAGATGCCTGAAAACAGTGAAAATACCTAATTATTGTTCTTTGTGGAAAAGGAAGTTTTTAAATAGCTGTAGCACAAAGTAGCTTGAATACATTTATTTTCTGTAGACTTTTCAGGCACACAGGAAGGCGTGTCTGGTGGTGACAGTGGTCATGCCTTGAGGGGCAGATGGGCACTGTCCTTTTTGACAATCCAGATGCCTTGGTGCACTGTTGTTGTGGTCCAAGGGCTTTGTTACACTTCCACCACAAGGATTTAATTAAGGAGTAACATTATCAGTGCTGCAGTGATAGGTAAAGGTTTGATCATTGCTTCTCCCCTCCTGTTTTCCAGCTGATTGCACACTGGGAAAGCCTCCCAGCTGTGACTGGCCAAGGCCACACTAATGTGCAGCCTTGCTCATCTCTTTGCAGCTGGTGGCAGGGGGACTGAGGGCAGTGAAGCTGTTGATTCACACACCTGTGAGAAGGCAATAATTAATAGGCTTTGACACTCAAGGACTGGTAAATATTGTGGGTTTGAAGGGAAATCGGGCTAGGAAGCACGTGGTGTTTGGGATGGAGCACAGGTGGATGGATGCTTCTGGCTTGGCTTGGGTGGAGAGACTGGGACTGCTCCAGGCAGGGAGAGCAGGTTAGAAAGGCAAATCCTGCAGGAGCAGAGTGCTTGTGGGGCAGGTGAGCCCTGCTTTGGCTGCTGTAGCTGCTATGACAGAGGGGTGAGAAGCCTCATTGTAGTTTCAGCAGAATGTTCTTTTTTTCTGGTTGTTTTTGTCTCCAGGATTTCAGGGAAATAGGGGAGGCATTGTTAGCACCTAAACCCAGACTTCTTTGCTTTGTAGTTGGACACGGAGTTAAAGAAATGAAACTTGTGGTTTTCTCTGCAGGTGTGTTTTAGGTCCTTGGTTTATCACATGAAGTTCTGGTGTTCCTGTGGGCTCTTACAGCCTGTTCTCCAGGGAGATATAATCAGCTGTGATAAACCAAGGAGTCAGAGAAGCTGCTCTGTCTGTTGGAAAATAGACAGCAAGTTAGTGGAGTGTTTATTTCTGCAGAAGGCTCACACTGGGAGCATGTATGAAACATCCCTGAGATGGATGATAGCGTGTTCCGCTTCTTTTGCTGGAAGACAGTGAGGTAGTAGAGCAGGCAAAAATAAATTGAATTACATCCATGCATTTAAAAAAGAGAGAAGAAAACAACAACTCAGTTAAAGTTGAAAAAGGATCAGTTTTTCTTTAGTAACTCCGTGTTATGCTCGTGTGGTAGCACTTTGGCAGCTCCGTGGAGCAGGTGAATTGCATCCCTGTGGGACACGTGGAGCATCCCCAGGATTTGGGAATGTCTTTGCAGGCTCTCAGGTGCTTCAGGTGGTGGCAAGTGCCCCATCAGTGTCTCTGTGACACAATCTCTGGGTGGGTTTGCCTGTTTGCAGTGGCAGCCCTGCATTTACATCCCCGCGGAAGCCCCGAGGACGTGCTGCCGGTGGGATGAGCTCCTGCAGGCCTTGCTGGCGGGCTCTGCTTCCGCTCCCGGCCGCGGAACATTTGTTCTTCCCATCTGCAGTGCAGCCCAGCGGGGCTGGCTGCTTCCCATCGCTGGGATCCAGCTGTCTGCCGTCCCGGATCCAGCGTGGCTCTGCTGCCTTGGCTCCTGGCGCTCACTTCCCTTATTTGGTAACGCACAGCTCTTAAGCTGTTCCTGGAAGGGGCTGTTTTGCTAGTTTAGGGACTATTTTCCACTTTCATTTTTGATCTCTAAAGCCATGGATTGTGTTTCAGCAGTGGTGCTGGCACAGCTTAACTCTTAAGTGCTGTCAGGCTGGAATACTGTGCTTTTTAGAAGTGCTTGGCTGTTTCACTCTCTGCTGTAACGCTCAGCTTTGCTGCTGCAGAGGCAATATATGGCAGCACTTGTGTTTACGGGGTGTATACACCTTGTCAGCATAACCTGCTTATTAAAACGACTTCCAGAGTGCAGCCTTCAGTGCTAAGATTATGTTCTGGAAGCCAGATTTTAATTAGCTGCATGATTTGTTGGCGTTTTCCGTGCTGTGTTCCCAGGAGGGGAAGCGGCGCCCAGCGCCGGAGCGAGCTTGGACAGATTGAGCTGCATCACTTGATAGGCCTCAGCAGAGCATCTCTGGGCCCCTGCCAAAAGGACGGGGACTGTTTAAAGTGGAGAGAGGGAGAGGCCTTTGGGAGGTGAAAGACTCAAGCCCAGGAACAGAAAGCAAGGAATAAAACTCCCCGACTGGGAAGAGATGTAGGCAGCGGCGTTTTGCTGCGTTTGCCTGGGAATGCAGCATGGTTGGGCAGCAGGACTCTGTTCAGCTCCAGAGTGGTCCCTGTAGTTAAGGCAGGCCTGTTTTTTTTGCATTTGTCTTTGCTTTATTAAGCCAGTTTCTGGAAGTCTGAACATCTGTGGCAGCTCACCCCTCCTGGGTGCTGCCCATGTCTGCCCACAGTGTTGGTCACAGCTGGCTGTGCTCTGCGAGCTCTGCAGAGGAGACACCAGCTTGGGAATTCACTCAGAACCTGTCAAAGACTGCTCTCAGTTGGCTGCATCCAGAGAGGAGGAGGGTGGGCACATGGCAGTGCGATAGGGAAGGATCCATGGTGTGGGAATCGTGCTTAGAAAAGGAGTTGTTGATGCTGTGCTGTGACAAAAAGTGCAGTTGCTGCCTTGGAAAATATATAAAAGGAAACATTGCCAAAAAGCATAGTAATTATTTTTTCCAGTTTTGCTTCCTGGCAGAGCCTCAGGTGAAGTTTCTTGTTCAGTACAGCACCTCGTGCTTCCAGAAAGGCACGAGAGAAAATCCAGGAGGGAAATGGGCAGGAACACCACTGAGCAGTCTTACATCTTGGTAGCTGTGGGACAGAGGAGCCTGCAAATATTGCTGGGAGAGGGAGAAGTTCTCTTCTGCGTGTCCATGTGGAGAGGGAAGGAAATCATGGCATGAAGTTGTAAAAATAAAAATAAATTCTGTATCTGTTAGATACAGAAATAATGGAGTGCTGGAAGGGATCGCTTCAGATGTTACGCAGGAGTGGAGCTAATTCTGCCCTTGGAAGGGAGGGATGATCTAAGG
The DNA here is from genome assembly GCF_000691975.1 of Corvus brachyrhynchos. Classification (NCBI taxonomy): domain Eukaryota; kingdom Metazoa; phylum Chordata; class Aves; order Passeriformes; family Corvidae; genus Corvus; species Corvus brachyrhynchos. Next base: position 562,166 of record NW_008238347.1, read on the forward strand.
AAGCTCTCCAAGGGGCTGTGAACCTGTATTTGGAATTCTGCAGGAGGCACAGTGGGTTGGGAGTTCAGGAGGGCAGCACCTGGTGCCAAAGGAAAGAAACAAATAAGCATTTCAGGCAAGAGATCCCAAGTGCTTCATTAGTGTAAGAAAAATTGAAGCACTAAATTCAATTCTGTTATTTCTTCCATTCTTCCAACCAAGACCTCAATAATATTATCAAATATTTATTTAATGTCCCTACATCTTTTTTTGGCAATGTAGTTTTTCTTTAAGCCAAATCCATTTAAGAGCTGAAAATGGAGCTGCTTTATTGAACAGCTGAAAAATTTGTCTTTTCTCTTGCGTGATGCTGTGGTGGTTCATTCCCTGTGACACGCACACGAAATGTTTTTAAATAGAAGTGACTTTTGTTACACTGTTCAGTTAGCTCTGTCTAATAGCACAACAGTATTCTTTCCATGCTGGTCAACACTGACGCTTCCAGAGGGGGTTTGAAATTTGATCTTCCTTGTTCTTCCTGTGCTCAGACCGTCCAAGCTTTCCCTGCCTCCTGCCCCCA
>NW_008238347.1:562782-594551 GCF_000691975.1 Corvus brachyrhynchos
GAGAATGAAATCTGAGGGGTGAGCAGCCAAAATTAAATGAAATTTGGCCAGCAAATAAATCTGCTTTGGTTTACTGCCGGGGTAAAATGTAGACTGAAAAGACCCAAAGATATTGAGGAGGGAATGTTGCAGGGTTCCTGTCCTGAGAATTGTGTTGGTGTCTCACAGGGAGATTTGTCATGGAAACTATGAAAAGAGAGAGAGGGAATGGCTTCCTGGGTCAAGGATCCAGCTCTCGGGCTGGGAAAAAGGCTAGAGCCACAACAATTTACTTAAAATTGCTTCTGCAACTCATATGACATTAGTTTGCCGAATTCCCTTCGTATAAAGTACAAATCCTTCTCCATGTGTGTAAAAATTGATTTTCAGTGCCTGTGAGGGAGAGAAAGGGATGGCCTTTCAATTTGTCCAGGTGGCCTCTTGTTCAGGGTTCCTTTTCAGGCTGGACCAGAGATGCAACTGAGCTAAGACAGCACAAACACTCTCTGGGACCAGCAGCTTCCTTGGGATCCTGGGTTAACTCGCATCAACATGTGCAGCTGTAAATCCCTTGCTTGAGGTTTTTTCCTTCTCTTTTTCCCTCTCCTCAACATGAAGAGGTTTTTTCCCAACTTCTGTCTGTTATTAGCCGGGAGCCATCAGAGTGCTTTGACGATTTCTAAAGAGATTATTCTTTACGTAGCTTCTCTTGGTCGCAGTTATCCATCGTGTCCATAAGTGAGGCTGTTCCTTAATGCTTCCAGGGATACGTGGTGCATTCACTGTGTCCTTAACAGCTTTCTCTGAGGGAATTGGCTCTGTTTTGTCATCCCAGCTCTCTTGTAGCCAGCATTGCCCATCCAGGGACACCTTATCTATAGTGATGACAAGGAGAGGAATGGTTTCCTTGCTTCTTTAGCCTGAATGGATGTCAAATGGGATATGTTGTAGTTAAATCAGTGGGGTTTAGGGGTTTTTTTTTTTCCTTTCTGCTTGTGCTGCTCTCCCTTCTGGCTCTGTGTTTTCACGCAGCATCTTCCCTCAGTACCAGAGATAGAAAAAAGCATCTGGTCTTTCCTGCAAATGTTTCCTTTTGGAACTGCCTGTATATCCAGTGTCTAAATATTTCTCTCTTTTTGAGTAGCAGTTTTCTTTTTGAAGGAGACCAAAGAGGTTACGTGTAGAAATAAAACAAACACTGGTGTGTTCTGAACTCTTTGAAACACAAGGTGTTTACTTAAAGGTGCATTTCTCAGGTCAGTATTTTGGTCGGTTTTTGGGCGCTTTGCTGCTGTTGTGCTCGTGGGGGTGCCTGGGGGGTGAGTTGTCTGTGCTTTGGTTCTTAGCTTACCCTGAGATGTGACAGCGTGTCCGGAGCCTCAGGAGATGAATCCCTGCAGGTGAGGAGTGACGTGTTTGCTCTTCCTTGCTGCAATCAAGTTTTCCTCTTGGGCTTCTGCTGAGGGAAAAGCCAGGTTGGACGGGGCTTGGAGCAACCTGGTCTGTGGAAGGTGTCCCTGCCCATGGAGTGGGGGTGAAACTGGAGGAGCTTCCAGGTCCCTTCCAGAACCCAAACCCTTCTGTGATTCCATGATTCTAATGACAGCCTTATCCCACAGCACATTTCAATAAATCTAAAATGCTGTGTTTATTTTTGTGAAGTCACAGTGTTGGGTGCAGGCATATGCTAGTTAGTTACGTGGTCAAAAAGCCATTGCTTTTTAATTAATGCTTCATTGCTGAATATGTGGCTTTAGCAGACGTTGATATTCAGTGTCCAGCTCTCAGGTATATAATTTTTCTCTCTCTGAAATCTCTGTTCAGTCTTCTCCCTTGGCTTTGATACCTCAGCTCCAAGTTAATAACAATTACATTATTTCCTGTGTTGTTACAGCTTGAACAAATGAAGCAGCAATTCCCATTGGTAGGGCTTTGCATAAATGAATATAATAGCAAGAGGGTGGTTACCCTCGTGTCTTGCAGATAGGAATTGAGGGTGGTTATTTTAACACAAAAATTAAAATATATTTAGATCACAAATCGTGCACACTCTGTTTCAATGTTGGTTACAAGGGTGATTTTCCCCCCTTTATTCTGCTTTAAAAAGCAAAGCATTGAAAGCCCTTGAAATACAAGATGCAGCAGCACAAAGCAGGGAGGTAACAGACGTCACCACAGCAGAAACCTCTAATAAATTTTGTCATGTAATTAGTGCAGGGTTTGAATCCCGAGTGACTGGGCTGCTTTGCAGAGGGATGTGATTGCTACGAGATCTTTGGGCCTGGAATAGAATCCCAGAATGGTTTGGACTGGAAGGGACATTAGACCTCCTCCAATCCCACCCCTGCCATGGGCAGGGACACCTTCCACCATTCCAGGCTGCTCCAAGCCCCAATGTCCAGCCTGGCCTTGGGCACTGCCAGGGATCCAGGGGCAGCCCCAGCTTTTTCTGTTCCGTACCAATGCCCTGCTCACCTGTGCTTCAGTTTCCCCACGTGTGGAATGGCAGAACTGTTGGCAACACGAGGTTAGAATTCAGCTGAGTTCTTCCACCAGGTTACATGTGCAGGGTCCAGGTTTGGTTTCCTGGGTGGAGCTGTGGATGGAGCTCCTTTGGGAGCACAAGGTGAGTGCTGCTGCATCCTGACAAAATCCCTGTTCTGAACTGAGCTGCTGTGCTCCCAGCAAAGCTTGATCACTGCAAGTTGAAAATGAAAGGATGTCTTCTCATCACATAGAGAGTCATTTCAGTAGGATAAGGCTCTTTTTTCTCCTTCTTCATGGAAATGCAGGAATGATTAATAATCAACACATTTCTGTAGCTGCTTTTGTTCTATATTCTTTGAACCTCTTAGGCTGTCATCTATTAATTTTAAATCTCAGAAGGAACAAGTATAGAAATAGATGATGGAGTAATCCAGGCGTTTCTGAAAAGGTGAAACTTGTCTGTGATTGAATATGTGCATTTTGTATTATTCTCCGAGTCTCCTGTGTGAAAATACTGCATTTGAGCACAAGAGAGGTCTTCATTTTGTCTTTAAATAAACTCCTCATCTTGTGGAGCATTACCATCCTTGTGAGTGTATTAAAGCTGTGCAATTTTGTAAATATAAAGTCAACAACTTCTATTTACAGTATTTCCATCATTGCCAGCTATGTTACTTCTTCATTACAGCTATTCTTCCATATTTAAAATAAAAAGGAAAAATACTATCTGTGTATTTATTCTCTCCTGTGAGCAGGCTTTGGCCTTGGGAAAATATCAGGTATCTAAGTATAGAAAAAGTCTGAAGAGAAACTGCTAAATTTCAGCAGGGAATTGCTGGTTTTCTTTTAATTTTAGTTTTGCTGTGCAAAAAAGAGTTTGGTTTTTTCCAAGTAATGAAGAAACAGCTGTGTTGGTGTTAAATATTCAGTGGATTTGTAAGTGACTTATTTAAAGAATCTTCATCTTTATCGATTTCCCTCATTTGAAAGCACCCTAAAGTATGATTTTTGTGAGGGGGAGTAATTTCTCTTGGTTCTTACCTTTCTCCAGTTGGCATTTTGGAGAGTCTGGGTTTAAAACCCGAAATAACGGCACACCTTTTTGTTGCCAACAAAGTATTTGATTCCTGCTCTCTCCAACTGCAGAAAAGTTGGTGAAGACCTTCTTCTAAGTGCTTAAAATAGGCAGTGGAGATTTGGAAAAAATGATGAGTGGTGGATTGCACAACCAGCCTGGCTGGAGCTGAAACTGCTTCCAGATCATTCTGCAACGGGCACGCTGGAGAAGGGCAGAGGGAGGAAAATGGGCTGGGGCCTTCCAAACTGAGCTGAGCTCTGACAGGACCAGGATGGCACCTGAAGGAGCTACAGAAAAGATAGGGAGGGATACAGGGACAGGACAAGGAGGAATGGTTTCCCGCTGTCAGAGGGCAGAGTAGGATGGGATATTGGGAAGGAAATCCTTCCCTGGGAGGGTGGGTAGGCCCTGGCACCGGGTGGCCCAAGAAGCTGTGGCTACCCCTGGATCCCTGGCAGTGTCCAAGGCCAGGTTGGACAGGGCTTGGAGCAGCCTGGGCCAGTGGAAGGTGTCCCTGCCCATGGCAGTTCATTTTGTCTTTAAATAAACTCCTCATCTTGTGGAGCATTACCATCCTTGTGAGTGTATTAAAGCTGTGCAATTTTGTAAATATAAAGTCAACAACTTCTATTTACAGTATTTCCATCATTGCCAGCTATGTTACTTCTTCATTACAGCTATTCTTCCATATTTAAAATAAAAAGGAAAAATACTATCTGTGTATTTATTCTCTCCTGTGAGCAGGCTTTGGCCTTGGGAAAATATCAGGTATCTAAGTATAGAAAAAGTCTGAAGAGAAACTGCTAAATTTCAGCAGGGAATTGCTGGTTTTCTTTTAATTTTAGTTTTGCTGTGCAAAAAAGAGTTTGGTTTTTTCCAAGTAATGAAGAAACAGCTGTGTTGGTGTTAAATATTCAGTGGATTTGTAAGTGACTTATTTAAAGAATCTTCATCTTTATCGATTTCCCTCATTTGAAAGCACCCTAAAGTATGATTTTTGTGAGGGGGAGTAATTTCTCTTGGTTCTTACCTTTCTCCAGTTGGCATTTTGGAGAGTCTGGGTTTAAAACCCGAAATAACGGCACACCTTTTTGTTGCCAACAAAGTATTTGATTCCTGCTCTCTCCAACTGCAGAAAAGTTGGTGAAGACCTTCTTCTAAGTGCTTAAAATAGGCAGTGGAGATTTGGAAAAAATGATGAGTGGTGGATTGCACAACCAGCCTGGCTGGAGCTGAAACTGCTTCCAGATCATTCTGCAACGGGCACGCTGGAGAAGGGCAGAGGGAGGAAAATGGGCTGGGGCCTTCCAAACTGAGCTGAGCTCTGACAGGACCAGGATGGCACCTGAAGGAGCTACAGAAAAGATAGGGAGGGATTATTTACAGGGACAGGACAAGGAGGAATGGTTTCCCGCTGTCAGAGGGCAGAGTAGGATGGGATATTGGGAAGGAAATCCTTCCCTGGGAGGGTGGGTAGGCCCTGGCACAGGGTGCCCAGAGCAGCTGTGGCTGCCCCTGGATCCCTGGCAGTGCCCAAGGCCAGGCTGGACATTGGGGCTTGGAGCAGCCTGGGACAGTGGAAGGTGTCCCTGCCCTTGGCAGGGGTGGCACTGGATGAGCTTTGAGGTCCCTTCCAGTCCAAAACGTTCCATGATTCCATGAATCTTTGCTATTGCCTGGTGGAGCTTTGGGTGTCAGCAGTGCCTGTTCAGGAGCTTTCTGAGCTGTCCTCCTAGACCAAGGGTAGAATTACCATAATGGCATCACTTAATGCCCCAAATGGTGGGAAAAGCCTCTGAAGGGGAGGCTGGAATTGCCTGGGAATGTTTGATTTACATATTTCTAGGCAACTTCGTGTGAAAGAAGGTGATGATGTCTTGGGTGGGCTCTGAAATACTCCCTTCTCCATAGCATTCCAGCCTCTCTAACCTTGGTATTTGCAATTTTTGACAAGTTTTGCATTATATTTTCAAGTAATCTTATTAATGTGCTACCTAAATGTGACTTAAATTCCCGTGTGATGGACTCCTTTGTAAGAAAAAGAAAAGCTTGGTCTTTGTCAGGTTTTTCATTCTGCTATGAGAGCAGAAATTGGACATTTGAGATGGGGCTGCTTGGGCTTGGGCTGGAGGGAAGGGTTGGAAGTTTGGGATCTGTGCCTGGTTGGAAAGGAGCGTGGTGTAACTGAGAAGGGAATGAAAAATGGAGAAGAGAAAACAGAAAGAATGGGGTAGAAGGAATTGGCAGTTGGAATAATGGTGCTGGCAAGTTTCCCTCTTCCTTGAACCCCAAAATACTCTGGAACACGGGAGTTTCTAGCGTTCCCAGGATCCTTGCTTTTGACGACTCCTCTGTGCTGCCGGTGCACGCAGAGGGTAACCAATCCTTGCCGTGATATTTCGGGGAGCTGCAGGTGGCAGAGGCCCACGTGGGCTGCGTGTCCCACCAGTGAGAGCATTCATCTCTCACGTGGTGCCGTCGCAGCCGTGCTCGGCCTCGCTTTATTCCGTGCAGAGCAGCCGCTGACGGAAGAGCAGGATTTAGCTTGGAAGCGTTGAAATGCACATTGAATATGTGCCCGTGTAGCATTCAGCATCCTGCTGGGGTAGTGTAGGATTATGCAATCCCTTTTTCCTGCAGGACCTTTGTTGGGTGTTCAGGCTTGATGTATCATCGTTTCATCAACAGTGACGTAGTATTTTATTTTTATACTTCTTCATTGTGCACTTCTGCCATTTTTCACCGTATATCATGAAGATCTGAAAGGAAAATGCATTCCTTCCTGGTTAATATTCAACAAACAGTCTATAAAAAGATGTCGTTACTGTGCAGTAATTGCTTTATTTATCACCTTTCCTCTGTGGCTAAAGCTGCTGGAATCACTGAGCGGAGCAGGGAGCTGATGGTTTGCTGCTCTGGCTTCATTTTTAAGTTTTGGCTTTGGATTTTGGGCTCCTGTTGTAGAAATAGACCTAAATTCTGTAGGGATGGTGTCCGATACGAGTGGCTTTATCTTGCACAGTCATCAGGACTGTGGGTTGCAGATCAATGACCGTGATGGGACTCAGCCAGCACATCCTTGGCTTTGTAAACATCCACGGCCATGGGGTCTGGAGATCTAAAAGTCTTCTGGTCATAAAGTTCATGTATTTTGAACTGTGGTGAAATACATTTGGTGGCCATACGAAGGTGAATAAGATAAAGTTGAACTTCTCAACCACTTCAGAAATAGATTTCATAGGAGAAATACTAGAAAAAAAATATACTGGGTGCTTTTCATTGTTTGTTTTAGATCTGTAGCTTTGTTACTGGGGCGAAAACCCAAGAAAAACATGTTGTGTTTTGCTTTCTTGCACTGGACAAGGTCAAACACACTTGTAGCCCTCTGTGGGTGCTTTAGGCAGGAGAGGGGGTTACTTGCAGTTAACAATTTGGAAGTTAAGCTTAACTTGACAACTTTCTTGACTGAAAAGGATGGAAAGAAGTGCACTGTGACTAAATCTAGCGTACAATTAATTCTTCTCTGCAGTTCTGTGTGTTAATTGCTGTCATTGTGTGAACTGATGGTTTAAGCAAAAATAGAAAATTTTATAACTGGTGTGTTGCTTACAATGCGGAGTCTTAGCTTGAAGTGCCAGCCCGCAGCGGCTTTTTGAATCTCTGCTGTGCTGTCAATCGCTGTGAATCATCCTGGTGGAAATGAAAAAGATGGTGAAGAGCGCAAACCTGGAGAGTGTGGTTTGCACTTTTGCTGGTGGTTTCGGCGGCCTTGGCTGGCAGGGGGGGTGGAAGTGGAGCCGAGTGTTTCTGCAGAGATGCAGTTCAGCCTCCTTCCTCGTGCCCTGAGCTCTGTCCTTCCCCGGTGTCGCTGCGTCCAAGGGCCCCGGTGCCGTACCCAGCTCCTGCCGGATCTGTTGCTGGTGTCCCAGGCTGCTAAACCAGGGTGGAATGGGATGGTCTCCGAGGTCCTTCCAACCCAAACCATTCTGGGATTCTTTGCCCTTCTGTGAAAGGTTTTGATGTTGCCTGGTGTGCTCTGGGGGTGGATTGGAGGAAAGGCATGACAAGAGTGAAGGTGTCAATCTCAAATGGCATCCAGAGGTGAAATTACCAAGGTCTGTCTCAGCCCCTTCAACTTCAGCCTCTGGCAGAGCTGCCATGACTTATCTCTGGTGTGGGGTTTCTCCCTTCTTGCATGCAGAGTGCCTATGAACAAGCAGCTCCGTTTTTCAGGCAGGGAGGATAAACCAGGTGGGTCTCTCCTCACCTTGGTGCCTCCCAAATTGCGGTGGTTGCCTGTAGGGATGGATACCCCAGGAGCCTGGAGAAAGGCCGTGTGCACGAGGAGCCTGAGCCTTGCATCTGCTCTGTTGCCAGAGAGGCTGGGAACAGCCTCCTGGCTCTTCTGGCACTTTGTTTGAACTTCTGAGCTGCTACTTTGGGCGCTGCCTTTGAATAGCTGAATTTATTTTTTTGCGTGTTCCGTTGCTTAGCGACGAGAGGAGGAAAAACAGTCACTGCAGCTCATGTGGGTTTATTACTGATAAGTTAGCATCTCTAATACAGAAATGTATTTTTAATAAGACTGATGAGCTGTGATTCCTGACTTTTGCCAGGCAGAATGTTAAATAAACTGTGTTGATGCATTGGGTATAGAACCTGACACCCTGAAGGGTTTGATGTTACCTCGAGCTACGCCTTGAATGTCTGTGCTTGGGCAGGCTGTTGTTTGAGGGTATTTTGTGCTGCTGCCACTTTATTAGGTGAGGTTCTCTTAATTTTTTGCCCTGTTTTCCCTAGCAATAGAAGGGATTTGATTTAAAAACTAAACAGACAACAACAGCAGTGAAAAAATCCAAAGCAAAACTCCCCACCCTGACATAGTTTACCTGCTGAAGTAAAAAACTCCAAGCTGAAAGTGCAGAAACCAAGTCTGTTTGCCTGGGAAAGCGCTGGAACGTGTTCCCATTTTAGTCTGGTACCGTTTTTGACTGGGACAAGTTATAAATTTTCTGGTCTTGCATCAGATGTTGGCAGCAGCAGTTGGTTTTTATCATTCATGGGGCAGCATTCCTGTTGCTCAAAAAAGCATTTGTCTGATCAAGAGCTTTTTGGAATTTGTTTATAAACCTTTCCTTGCCGCTGGAATATTTGGAGAGCGTTAGCAGCAAGTATCCAGATAATTATGACTGGCTGAAGCCATCTCTGTGTTTGTTCCATGTTTTTCTAGACTGCCTGTTCAAGCTATGTCCCATGAACCGGTACTCGGCGCAGAAGCAGTTCTGGAAGGCAGCAAAGCCAGGGGCCAACAGCACCACGGATGCTGTGCTGCTCAATAAACTGCACGTGAGTATCCCTCTGCAGGGCCCTCCTCACCCTCAGCACTCACAGCTATCCTGCTTTTTAAATAAGGATTTCCAGTCAGCTTGGCACAGTTGAGGAGCAGACACCGCGTGTACATAAAAATCAGCGTGCAGGATTCCTTTGGAGATGTTCACAGTTTCAATCCTCTGATTTATGACAAATTCACAGAATAAGCTGAGCTGGAAGCAGCTCCTGGCCCTGCCCAGACACCCCATCAACCCCAGCCTGGGCATCCCTGGCAGCGCTGTCCAAACGCTCCTGGAGCTCTGGCAGCCTCGGGGCCGTGCCCATTCCCTGGGGAGCCTGGGAAGCGCCCAGCACCCTCTGGGGGGAGATCCTTTCCCTGATCTCCAACCTAAACCCCCCTGACACAGCTCCAGCCGTTCCCTGGGTGCTGTCCCTGCTCACAGAGAGCAGAGATCAGTGTCTGCCCCTCCTGTTTCTGCTCAAGGTCTGGATCCCCCAGTACTGTGTCTGTGATGCTGGGGTAAAGCTGGGGTAGCCCTGGAGCTTTTGTCATTAACCTGTGGTAAAGATAATGGTGCTCCAGGGCAGCATTTTGGGTGTTAACAGCATAAAAAAGGGACCTTTGAAAGAATTGCACAGAGGATTCTCAGGCACTGCATCTTGACGTGGGAAATCAGGAGCTGCTGGTCTGATCAATCTATTGGGATTGCTCAAACAAGCATCGCTGCTGTTGATACATGGAAAGGTTGATGGGTAATTATGAGTAATTATAAGGCCAGACAGCCTCTCCTTCCGTATTAGCTTGCAGTATTTAATATTTTCTGGGTAAAATGTTGACATTCAGCAGCTGAAAACTCAGTAAGGCAGTTGATTGCTGTTTTTAGAGCTCCTATATAAAAAAAAGCCAACTTAACTTAAATACCATCTGTTGACTTCAGAGTTAAATAAACTCAGTGTTTATGTTAAAATTACATAGCTGGAGTACTTCATGTCAAAATTACAATTCTAAATATTTTTAGGTTCTTTAAGCCTATATTAAGCTCATTGTAGCCTGGAATATGAAATGGCCCCGTAGGAGAGTGTCACTTGCTGATTGCCATATGGCTGCCTCGCTCCTGCACTTCACAAAGACCCGCTGGTGGACTCCTTCTGCTTCAGAAAAATGTATTTATAACCCAAAAGTATCAGCTTGGCAGGGACAAAGCTATTTTGGTAGCACAAAGCTCCCTCACCTGGGCCGTGTTTCTCATGTTGATAAGGGATGTAGGCTGTGGCAGCAAGCTTAGAGTGATGGGGGTTCTGGGGTTGGCTGTTTTGCTGTATCAGGAAAGGGGAGAGTTCATGGGTTTTATGAGAAAATAGAGTCTAAATACTGCCACATGTAGAAGAAAAAGGCTTTGGAATTGCCCTGGATTACAGTCTCATTTGGAGTTGTCTCCCCTTCCCATAGGACATCCCAGTGCAGGTGTTTGGGACCTGTCCCTACTTTTCTGACACTTGACCCTTTTGTGCCAATGTTCTGGAAATACAGGATGAGATTTTTCCAGGATGAGCCCCAGCTGAGTGATGCTTGCACAGACATGTCCCACCTTGAGCTGCTTGATTTAGCAGAAGGATTTGAGTGCCTTACAATTCTATGGGGGTTTATTTAATCTTCACCCCTTGGCCATGAAGTCAGGTGGGCCCATCAGGTCTGCAGCGACCCGGGGCTTGAAAATAATTGTGTCCCGTGTACGTCACTCGTATCAAAACTTCCTTCTGCTGCTCCTGCGTGTCCATGTGTCACCTTTTCCACTTGCTGGTGCATGGAATGCTCTACACCCTGTGCTGTGCATGGGACCCTGTGCCTGGGCTCACAGCTGTGAGTTCTGCCCAGGGTGAGACTTCTTTATCAGTGCCTTGCGTTTCCAACGCAGTTGATGATGCAAGATGTGTTCATCATCATCACTTGCCTTTTTTGGCTTCTGTTTGTCTGCTGGTGGAATTTATTGTCTGCCATGGAGCGCTCCATGCTGAGGTCAGGTTATTTTAAGTTAATGCCATTTAAGGGATTTAAAATCTGGGACACTTGTCTCTCTGTGGTCGCAGCATCTGAGCTGCTTGAGGAGCTGACATCTAGTGGCCAGAAAAGTGGTTCTCCCGGGGAGACTGTCGGGTTTGGGGGATGCTTTTGAAGTATGTCCTAACTCCTAGTTGTACTTCCACAGAATACACTGTTTTCTGTATTTATAATAAATGTGGCACCCCGTGTGGCAGGGCAGTCCTGGCTGCGGTTGCTGTTATTGGGGGAGGGCTCCAGTGTCTTGATGAAACCTTTTCTTGACAGAATACTTGGAAATCAAGCAAAAAGGTTGTATTTTAGTAGTACAGAGAAAATTGTGTTGCATTGCATGGCTGAATAAAATTTTGAATTTGAAGGAGCAGCTGTAGCTCAGGGTCTCCTGAGCAAGAAGCCAGTTTTCATACCTAGCACAGCATCTAGAAATAGCAGATTTTAAGTGAGCTGGAGCTGGTGACATTCTCTAACAGTGTGCAAAGAACTGCTCCGTTGTCCTGTGTTACTGGTACTTCACCTCCCTGTAGAGAGGAACTGTGGACACTTTCTTCTCCAAGAGAAAACTGGACCTGCCACAGTCCTTGAGACCCAAGAACCAAACCATAAGCCTTGATGCTCAGCCTCCTAAAAAGTCCAATTTTAAATTGCTCTCCACCTCCAGATAGGAGTTAAAGCAAATAGAGATTTATGTTTTTAATTCAAAACATCATCTTTCCTGTAAAGTGAAGGAGAAGTTCTTTACCAAATGAAATTGTTTTAAAACAGCCTGGGCCAAATATCTCACTTGTAAAACAAAAATGGCAAGAGGCTCACTGTAAATTATTAACTAGGTCTTTGTGTCTTTATAATAATTCAATTTAGCAAGGGCTTTCCCTTTCCTTGCCCTGTTGGTGTGGTGTAGGAATGCTCAGCTGTGGCACACAGGATCCATCTCCTCAGGGAGCACAAGCTCTGGTGTGGGGGGTCAGGAACTCTCAAATCCAGAGCTGCAGTGGGCATTTGTACGAATCTTCCCAAGGATCCTGCTGCACAGGGAGGGGCATTGGAGCCTCCAGAAAAACACAGCTTGGAGGGCAGCTGGAGCCTGTGTTGGCAAAGGAAAATAAAGAATCAAAGTTGAGGTTCTTTCATTCATTTTGTGTAGAAGTCAGTAGAAAGGAAAATAGAACTCCTGGCTAGAGTTGTTACCCATCCCTTTTTCACCTTTCCCCCCACTAGATATCTGCTTTCTAGCTTGTCTGAGCTTTTCATCTCATGTTTTATTCCAAAATTGTGTCCAATTGTACCCAAATTACAGGTTACTTAAATGCTGTGTGTCTATCTCCCCAAACAGTTGAAAAAGGGAATTGGAAATTACGCTGTTGGAAGCTGAGGAAAAAAGAAATTAGGCTCTTTCAGATGCTTGCTGTTTTTCCAGTGCTTTGAAATAATCTCAAAGAAAAGGGACTTTCATAAAACCCCCTTTTCTAAAACACTTAGCAGCTGAACTGTTCTCCCCTAATTTCAGCATGCGGCGGATTTGGAAAAGAAACAGAATGAAACTGAAAACAGAAAACTGCTGGGAACTGTCATCCAGTATGGGAATGTCATCCAGGTAGGCTGTGAACGTCTGTGCAAGCTGAAGAGGATTTAGTTGAAAATTCCCTGCTCAGCGGACTTTAAATTTCTGGAATTCATGGTCAGGAGTCTGTAGTTTTGCCAGTTTGACCATGCCCTGAGGTGGGATCCTGGGAAGCAGGGCCTGGGTGTTAAACCTGTGATGAGGTCAGTTTTTTATTATGGGTTAATTGTGTTTGGTTTTGAGGTCACCATTGATTGTTTTCTTCAGAAATAGTTGTTAGAGCCCTCATTAGAGTTGTTGGAGGGTGGCACATGTACAACACCAAATGTCCTCTCACAGTGAAATGTTGACACTTAAACCATAAACTGACACAGAGAAGGAAAATCAATAGAAGTAGTTACATTTTCAGTTAAATGAGACCAAGCAAAGCAAGAGAGGAGCAGCTTTGCCTCTCACCAGGAAGAACCACTCAGTCCCCAGCATTTCACGAGTTTTGGTCCGGGGTTTTTTTGAGCAGGTTGTTGTAAGTGGTGAGGGCATTTCCATGTGTGTGTCCGTGCTGGGGAAGGGACAGTTGGATTAACTGAAGGTGTTTTGTTCTGTGTCTCTGTGTGTGTGAGTGGAGCTGTGCCTGCACCCATCAGTGTTTGTACACAGTTCAGTTTGCAGCCCTGTGTAGCATTGCAGTTGTCTCGTGCACGCTCGGGTTGTTGAGGGGCGGAAGAGGAGCATTCTTAGAACTGAACTCTGATTCTTATTCTAGCTGCTTCACTTAAAAAGTAACAAATACTTAACAGTAAATAAGAGGCTTCCAGCTCTGCTAGAGAAGAATGCAATGAGGGTGACCTTGGATGAAGCTGGAAATGAAGGTTCCTGGTTCTACATCCAGCCCTTCTACAAACTGCGCTCCATCGGGGACAGTGTAAGTGCTGGGAGCAGTATCCTCACACTTCCCTGTGGGCACAGGCTGGATTTGGGAGACCTGTCTTGCAATTAATGCAATGTACAGATCTCTGAGTGCGTGATGATGATGCAGGAACAACCTTTTTGCTGTGCTGTCATGAGGGGGAGGAAAATTGCTATGGTAACTTGTATTTTGGAAACGTGGAATGATCTAACATTGGAGGGAATAAGGGACCTAATTAGGCTGGCCTTGCACAATTCCTGCTCAATTCAAAATGGTAGGAAGTGTTAAGCTCCTTCAGGAGGTTTGGAAGGAATAATTAGCATCTTTGTTTTCAGTGTTGTCAGCTTAGAATCAAAATTCGTCATCACTTTGGATATGAGGAGTGAGGTAATAAGGAAGTGAAATGTTCCTGTTCATGGGAAATGATTAAATGCATTGCCATTTTCATCTCTTCTTTTGCAAAATCTGAGTCACTTGGGTATAGGATCTTCCTAAAACCAGGAGGTCATAAGCTTCAGTGTGCTCTGGGGTTTAGGCAGGGTATATATTTGCACCTAAACATGGTGAATTTATCAATCAGCCATCATTTATCCTGTCCCAGAGCTCAGTCTGCTTCTTCTTCAAGGCTCTGAGTCCAGTAGCATAGTGGGGTTTTGCCTCAGTGACTGAGTTTGGTGAGCTAAATTCTGAACCAAACAGAATCCTGGTGGAATACTCAGACTGGCATCTCTCCAGACTGCAAAAAGGTGATTTCCTCCCATCACTTCCACTGGGGGGAAAAAAAAAGGAAGAAAAAGAGCTTTCCCAGTGTGCAAATTTGTCTGATGCTGCACTTCTCTGCAGGTTGTCATTGGAGACAAAGTAGTCCTGAATCCTGTCAATGCTGGCCAGCCTCTCCATGCCAGTAGCCATCAGCTTGTGGATAATCCGGGATGCAATGAGGTAAGGGGACACTGGCACAGCTGGAGCAGCTGTACAAACCCCTCTGTGCTTCAGCTTAGCTATTTGTGTATGGTTGAGAATTCAGCAAGTTGGCTGGTACCTGTGGCACTGCTTAGGAAAAGTTATCCTGGTAATCAGTGACTTAAGTGAAAAGTCTTTGAGCTCCACTTTCTCTTGGGTGCTGGCAGAGGATTGAGTTCAGTCTCTTTTGCATGACTGGCTAAAAACAAGGTGTTCCTTCAAAGTCAGAAGTTGTCACAGTGATGTGCCCCATTCTAGTCACTGTGAAGAAAATTAAACCTACCAGCACAGATGTGTAACAAGTGGCTTCCATGCAAGTCAGTTCTGAGTCACTTGTTCTGGAGCAGATACAGAAAGGACTTCCCTTCTCTAGAGCAATGCAGCCAGGCCTGCAGTGTTCTGGTGAAAGCTGTCTAAAAAATAAGACAGTGGCTCATGGCAGTATCTTGTGCAGGCACAGGACAGTGGGACTGATGGTGTCTGTTCTCCTTTTAGGTCAACTCAGTGAACTGCAACACCAGCTGGAAAATCGTGCTCTTCATGAAATGGAGCGACAACAAGGACGACATCCTCAAAGGGGTGAGAGCCAGAGCTGTGCCTGTCTGCAGCTGGGGCCCTGCTGGGCACTGCCCCTGCTGACCCTGCTGCCTGCCTTTGGCAGGGGGACGTGGTGAGGCTGTTCCACGCAGAGCAGGAGAAGTTCCTGACGTGTGATGAGCACAGGAAGAAGCAGCACGTGTTCCTCAGGACCACGGGCAGGCAGTCAGCCACGTCTGCCACCAGCTCCAAAGCCCTGTGGGAGGTGGAGGTAAGGACTGGAACCCAGGCTGGGGCTGGCTTGGTGGGAACAATTACTGCTTCTGTTTAAAAACACTCTATCTGGATTTCTCTCTTTAGGTTAAATTTTCCTGGTGTTACAAGTTTAAATTAAAATTCCTTCGCTTGCTGTGCTTTCTGTGCACAATCACAGTGCAGCTCTGCTCTCTGATGGTGCAGCACAGAGCTCTTGAACTCAGGTGCTTTACACTACAGAAAAAGGGCACAGAGAAACATCAATGAAGTCATTTTCTTACCAGTCACTGAAGTTTAACAACAGCTTATAATTTCCACTGTCCTGCTGAGTGTACTGAAGGCTCTATTTTTGGTGTGGAATAATGTGATTATGCATATCCTCATTTGATAGGAGGCTGCAACCCCTTGCTAGTCTGTCTGAACTGGCTGCTTTTATTCCATTGGCTTTTAACACAGAGTGACTAACACCTTGGCCATCACTGGCTTCTGAAAATAGCCTCAGTCTGTTGGTATTATTAGAGTTGGTTTATGATTTTAAATCTGATTAAATTATGGAGTGCATATAAGAATCAAAAAATGAGTTGTTATGACGGATGGGTGTTTTTGTATTCCTGTTCCAGAAGTATCTGCTGTGATATTCAGCTTCTCCTGTATTTCAGATGGAAGCTTGCCTGTAATTAGCATTACTTTGGCATGTTACTAGTCTGTGGTAACTGCCCATGTGTGTGCAGTTACCTGGCATAGGTGAGATGGTTCTTCCCTGAAAGCTGCAGGGCAGCTGTGATGAGTTTTCCTCAAGGAATCAGGTGTACCCTCAGAGCAGCCAATATGGGGTTACAGGTGTTGGAGGCTCTGCTTGCCCCCCTTGGTCAGTAAATATAAATATTCTTTTGTACAGCATTGTTGCATTTGAGATGTTTCCAGGTGTCTTCCCTCATCCACTTTAAGCAGTTAAAAATGAGTTATAGCCATAGAGTAATGGATTTGTTGCCTTTTCTAAGGGTTTGTTTCAAGACCTGGCAACACATGCACATGGAGAGCACCTTCTTTAATTCATTCATAAACTGAAGTGAATTAATCCCAACCAGCTCAGAGCATTCCCTGCACTGTGCTGGTCACAGATGAGAGGTGGTTTTGTCTTCTCCCAGCCCCTGGCTCTGTTTGCTCTTCCCTGCACATGAAGTGAGGCAGATCCTGCTGGGAAGGGGATCTGTGTTGCATTCAGGGTGTGTTCCCTTCCCTTGCAGGTGGTGCAGCATGATCCCTGCCGGGGGGGAGCTGGCTACTGGAACAGCCTCTTCAGGTTCAAGCACCTGGCCACAGGGCACTACCTGGCAGCAGAGGTACGTGGGGCTGGGCTGGCACCTCTGCCTGCCCTTGCACCGTGTTCTCTTCCTTTGGCACCTTCTCAAAATCTGTCATTTCCCACCCTAGAACTGGACACGGGGAGGGGAGGAGAGTGGTCATTTGGATTAATAAAAAATAGATGCTAAACATAGGAAATAAGATGAAAGAGCTGAAAGAATACCATGGTTTGGGGTAGTCGTGAGCTGATGAAACTTTTTATATGAATTCTAGAGGCAAGAGCTTCTCCTGCAAAGAATAGGCACTAAATAGTATCCTGTCACGTGTGCACTGGAGTCAATGTGACTTTATTAACTGATGAATAAATGGTAAATGACTGAGAGCCTTTGGGGGAAAATGAATTCAAGTGTTGGTAACTTCTCTCGAATCACTGATTTCTGAGCAGAATTGTAGAACTGAGTGTAAAATGAAAACACTGACTTCAGACCAGTCTGTAAGAGCTGCAGATAGAGAAAAGTCCAGATTAAATATCCCATTCTGTATTCTTCTGATAAGCAGATTGGAAAACTAGAAGCATTTTGTCACATGCACACTGCAAATCCTTTTCAGTAGTGATCCAGTGTAGAGCTTTTCCAGTAAATCTTGGGTTTTCTAATCAGCCAAAACAAAAACATGCTCTTAGATCATGCAAGAGTATACCAGAGGAGATTGCTCACCTGATCCTTGGTTAGAATAGTTTTTGTTCTAAAAGATTTCTCCAAGCCAGTAATTTCTAGTTGGAAATTCCACTTGGAATTTAAACAAACAAACAAAAAGCATAAAGTGGTTAACTCTGTACTCTTGCTCCTGTAGTGATTCTCCTGAATGAGATAAATGTCCCTGCATGTTTGCAGGTTATTTAACTGATTTCTGGCCTGGTGAGCCATGCTGGGTTTGGGCAGTGTGCTCTGCGTGCCTGGTGGTGCTGTGGAGCGCAGGGCTTTGGTGACCACGAGAGTTTAGGCGGTGCTCAGGCTGTTTCCCCCTTGCAGCTGTGCTGGAGTTTTGACGTGCCTGTGATTCTGTTCCATCAGGTAAACCCTGACTATGAGGAAGATGACCTGGAGTGTCAATCCTCAGTAAGTATAGGCAAGGGTATGGTCTTGCCCCTGATTGAGGAGGGCTTGGCACAGGCCCAGGACTGACCTGGCCAGTGCACGGCTGGTCCAGGCTTCGTTGTTAGTGAAGAAACTAAAAACCTGAGAATGCTCTGGAGGCTTTTATGGCCTATCCAAGGAGTGGGTGCTGATGCCTGGATTAGACCCTAGTAAAGAGCAGCAACCCACTTGGAACTGAATTTACACATTACCTGAACCCCCCTCAACTCCTCCCTTTGTGGCATCTTTTTCTGTCTTCCTGTTTCCTCAACCTTTGCTTCCTTGGAGCACTGTCCTGCCAAGGGCTGGAAATCAAGTTTCTCAAGGTGACACCAGATGGGAAATGTCCCTGAGGGAATGTCCCCCAGTGCTGTGCCTGTCTGACCGCTGTGTTTAAGCAGCAAATTCGCTGCCATTGTACCTTGTCTCAGGAAAGCAGGGTAACAGAGAGAAGGAATGGCAGGGGGAGGGTGGTTCCAGTGCCATTCCTCTGATTTTCCCGTGGGAACAAGTCTGTGTTGTCAGTAAAAGTTGTGTCAAAGATTGAGTGTGTGGTGCTTTGTATTAACAGCAGCTTCTCGTTGGTGTCAGAGGGAACCAGCCTTGCCTCAGGAGTTGAAAACAGAGAGAACTGGAACAGCACTTTCCGTTGTGGATTTTATTTATTTCGTTGGGTTTGATCATAGGCTTATGCAGCTTTCTTGGTCATTTGCCCTGTGTTATGGAAGATTTGCACCATTTGGATATGACAAAGAGCTATTCCTTCCATTCCCAAGAGATTAATGGGATGCTTAGAAATGCTGCAGGGCGCCTTTTTCCTCCTAAAAGGATTTGTCATTATAGCCTGGCCATTAAAATGCTTCCCTTGCCCTCAGATATTGAGCTGTTTTCCTGATTACTTCTTGGTGGCATTTGGCAGCTTGACTGCGCTAAACGTGGTAAAAAACTGAGCAAACCCCACCCACAGCTGTTGTTTGGGGGGATGTGGGGGGAACCCAGTACTGAGATATTTTGTTGGGTTGATTTTTTGAGGGTTAGTCGATGTTGAGGTCCTTTAGGTAGACACCCCTGCTCCTGTGGTGTGTCCTGCTGACACGTGCATGGATAACATTCATGCACTGTCTCAGCTCTCTGCTTTTTCCCTGCTCTGTCTCTTTACCACTAGATGGCAAAAACAGACCAGCAAGAACAGGAGCAGGAGCACATAATTCAGCTCTGACAGGAAATTGCCACATCGTTTAACATTCACTGGTGACAGGAGGGTGTAGGCTGCTTTGTCCAACTTTATCCAAACTCCAAGTTGATCCAAATGCGAGCTGTCTGCAGGGTTTCTGTGCACAGCTCAGTGGTTTTATCGTTGCTTTCTTCTTACCCTCAGAGGGCTGTGCAGGAAGGGTTTACGTGGGCACGGGTGAGGTGCCAGCTCTACCTTCCAGCAGCAAAAGGGGCTGCCCTTGTCAGCTTTGGGGTTGAATTTCAGTGCTCCCTGAATTGCCCCATTTCCTGCTTTTTGCTTTACTGCTCATGTTCAGCTTTGCCACAGTTTCAAGAAGTGACCAGTTGTCTCCTGAAGGACAAGCTGTGAATGCAGAGCAGCTGTATTCCTCACTGTATTCCCCCCCTTGCTGGGGGGGGGATGAAGGAGACAGCTGAAATTCGGAGAATTCATTCCAAGTGAGCGAATTTCTCCCAGAATTTCTCTCCAGATGGATTCTGAGTGTAGAGTTGCTCCTTCCCTTGAAGGCACACTCCCAAAGTGTATTTCTGTTCCATACAGATAACTGCCTGTTCCCATGCACAAAATCAGACTTTAAATGTCACTGCTTTGCAGCCAAGTTCATTGACTGCAAATATGTTAACTTGGGAGTATCCTGAGGCACAAGCAACACTGGATACCTTTTCCATATGCTTCAGGATGGCAGTGCCTTGCAGCAGGACTTGACAGGCAGGTGCCTGAGTGCTGACTCCTTTGGGTGCCTCCCTTCACTGGTGCCACCATCACAGAGAAGCTGAGAAATTGGTTTCTTGGTCACCTTGAAATCTGCATCCAGGATTTAGGTGGTTGTGCAGGGACAGCTGGCTCCAGCATGCCAGGACAGTGAGCAACTTCTTTAGGGACTTGTGAGAGCTGGGAGTTCCCTAGGAAAGGATTTGGAGAAAGTTGTTGTTCCTTTTCCTCAGTTCATCTTTGTTTTTTCCTTTCATCATTTGTTTTTAGTCCTTTCATCTGAAACCCTGGGGTTTTATCCGGTTGATGTATTTTTACTTGGCTGAAGGAGGCTGGGGATTTGCTGGCACCTTGGGAATAAAGATCCTTCTGGTGCCATGGCCTTTGGAACACGTTATTGTGCTTGAGAGCAGCACAAGCTGTAGTGTGAACACCAAGACATCCAGCTCCTTGATTAGCTTTTTGTTTCTCTTGCCTGGAGTTGATGGATGTGGGCCCCATTTTTGCTGCTGAAGCTGATTATTTCCCGGCAAGGTTGTTGGTATGTGGTGTGGCTGGTTTTTATATTTTCAGCTTGCTAATTTCTTGGTTAGAGGGATAATTGCAACGTGTGGGATATGTTTGGAGAGCTGGTAGTGTCAGGATTGGGGATCTCAGCTGATGTGTGTTATCAGAAACCAGTCAGAGCTCCCAGTGTGCGTGGGGTGAATGGCTGGTGAGGTTTGTCTCTTCTGGCAGTGTCTGCAAGACATAAATTCTGTGTGGAGGGGGAGTTACTGTGGTGGTACTCGGGAGTTACACCAGGGGAATCACGGAGTGGTTGGCCAGGGCAGCTGCTGTCAGTGTTCTTGGTGTCCTGCAGCCCAGTTCACTGGTCCAGAGTCCTGTCTGCACCCGCAGTGTGTTTGGGGCTGTGAGGGCGGCTCTGCAGGGCCTGTCCTGATGCTGTGGGGCTTCCCTCCGCAGCTGGACCCCGAGCAGGACGCGGCGCGGCGGGGCCGGGGGGCCCAGGAGAAGATGGCCTATTCCCTGGTGTCCGTGCCCGAGGGCAACGACATCTCCTCCATCTTCGAGCTGGACCCAACCACCCTGCGAGGGGGAGACAGCCTCGTCCCCAGGTACGCTGACCACCTGCCTCAGCTCGGGGCTTTTCATGGGTTTTTGGAGGTAAAGCTGCCCCAGACTGTTTTCCTTTTACCCTTTGGAAGCAGGTTCCTCCTCAAATGAATGTAGAAATAATGAGAAAATGCCTGAAGCTTCGCTTGAGTACTTTACAGTTGAGGTGTAAGTAAGAGAACACCATTTTACAGATGGGAAAATTGAGACTAAGTGGTTTCCTAAGTGACTTCCTTGCCAGGAATGACCTGGGACTAAAAGCCTTGGGTGTCCTATCAAGGCATTCGTTCCTGTGACCTGTCTGTATTGTGTTAGGATGTAACACCAGCTATTTAGCACAGGTTTTTCTGTTGTTCACGTGTTCTTCACTGTTCACGTGGCACCTCTTGCTATTGAAAAGCTGCTGCACCCTTCCAAGACACGCACTCTGCACGCAGCCCCTTGCTGCTGGTCCCACTGAGAAAGCACAGCACGTTTGTTCCATCTATTCAGCAACGCCCTAAAGCATCAGATACCCCAAAATACAGACATCAGGGAGTTCTGGGCTGAAAACCCCAGAGGTAAGGGAGGAAGCTGGCAGCTCATAGCAGTGGAAGAGTGAGGATGGGAAGAGATTTAATTTGTTCCTGTGCAGCAGCTGAGTTACAGCAGCTCAGAGTGGCTGTGGTTCTGTTTCAGAGCAGAATCTTTCATTACAGAAGAAGCCTTGCTCAGGTGAATCTATAGCATGAGCTAAGGCAGTAAGATTGTTATTTCAGTTGTAGGATGCGGTGTGGACAGAGATGACATTTCTTTTCCACTTGTTCCTGCCAGCATGTCAAAATCCCAGCAATGCAAAGACTTCCCAGCTGGGAAGCTGACTCATACTGGGACACTCCTGACTTTTTTTCAGGAACTCCTACGTGAGGCTCAGGCACCTTTGCACCAACACCTGGGTTCACAGCACCAACATCCCTATTGATAAAGAAGAGGAGAAACCCGTGATGCTGAAGGTAAGTTCTGTTACTTTGTGTAAGCACATCCTTTGACTCCTGTACTTCACAAAAGTGCTGTTGGCAGGAGTTCCACTCCCTGAGCCTGTCACACACCAAGCATGTGACAGGAATGAACAGTGCCTGGGCAAAGTATTTGCTCTTAATGGCTTGGTTTCATGGTAGTTTTCTAGTTACACTGTTCGGCTTCTACCCCACAGCAGTCATCAGGAGGAGGATGTTTTTTCCACGGGCTACAGCAACATTTTGCCCTCTCACCTGCTGCTCCTTTGATTTAGGAGCAGCTCTGAGCTTGCACAGAGAGGGGTAGTGTTCTCAGAGCTTGGCTTCAGCAGGGTCCCATGCTGCCTAAGCAGAGTGTGGCTTTTCTGTTTCATTATCACTGAGTGTGGGAAGCACTGCTTTGTTTCCTGCCTTTGGGTTTGCTGATAAAACTTCTCTGGGTTTCAGATTGGTACCTCTCCAGTGAAGGAGGACAAAGAAGCTTTTGCTATAGTGCCAGTCTCACCTGCAGAGGTTCGGGACTTGGATTTTGCAAATGATGCAAGTAAAGTTTTAGGTTCCATTGCTGGCAAGCTGGAAAAGGGAACAATAACCCAGAATGAAAGAAGGTAAGGAAACCAGAATTGGGTTCAGATAGTGTTGTTTCCTTTACTCACTAACTGTTTCTTTGAAATTTTTATCAGAGTAAGCAATAGAAGAGGGATTTGGTTTCCTCCTTGATGAGATTTTAAAAAATGTATGGTTTTATTGTTGTGTCTGCAGTGGAGGTTCTCAGGCCTGGCCTGTCCAGCCCTCCTTGTCCTCTGAAGTGAGAGCATGAGAAATGTTGTGATCTTGGGGGACTAATGCCCAGCATACCTCTGCAATGGAGTGTGGGAGCTCCTAATCCATCTTGTGAGGACTGAACATGTGACTTGCTGCAAATCCTCTGACCGTGTCCCTGAAAATGGGGCCACACAAAAAGAGCACAGAGGTGGCTGTGTCACGCCAGGGCCTGTGTGCTTCCACAGCCAGTGCCTTTTATTTGGCTGTGGGAGAGATAATCACCTGATTTATTGTTTGTGGCATTTGAAAGAAATGCCAAATAGATCTTGGCAAGTGTAGGGCTGCCCTAAAGTGATTTTCTTGTCTTGCTGCTGCTCTGGTTTAGCTGTTGGGCAGTGAGGCTGCAGCAATGGGGGAGCATTAGTTCCTAATTTCAAATTCTGTGCAAACCTCTGAGCTTTATCCAGTCTCTAATTGCTGTTAGTTTTTCACTTATCATTTAGAAATCTTTGTAAACTTATCCTCGCACTGCTCTTTTAGCACAGAGAATTTGTATTCTCATGTTAACAACTCCTGGCTTTTCTGTAGATCTGTTACCAAACTGTTGGAGGATTTGGTCTACTTCGTTACTGGTGGAACTAATTCTGGCCAGGACGTCCTTGAAGTGGTGTTTTCTAAACCTAACAGAGAACGGCAAAAGCTGATGAGAGAGCAGAATATTCTAAAGCAGGTAGGCTGTGGTTTTCTCTAAGCTCTGCCTATGAGAAGAGCTGTTGGAAAAAAAAACCTGATTATAGAGAACCTGACCAGGCTGGACATGCCTTGGAGCAGCCTGGTCTGGTGGGACATGTCTGTGGCAGAGGGTTGGAATGAGATTTCTTTCACTTTCATGGTGCCTTTCACACTTCCATGGTGCCTTCCAACCCAAGCCATTCTGTGGCTCTGTGAAATTTTGGTCTCAAATTATTGGGACCTGAAGGTCCTTTGAGTTTCCAGCTTTCATCCGGCTCTGGGCAGTGGACTGTAGGCTCACCATGGCTGGAACTAAAAGTTCCACCAGATGGTGTTGAGTAAAGGTGATCAACGTCCTCTGTTGGGGCTGCTCCATGGCCAAGAGCCTTGGTGACTGTAGCATATTTCTGATGTACCTCTTGGAGTACAGAGGCACTGAGCTCTGACACTAATTTGAAGCAGAAGAAGGCAGTGCCTCATGGGGTTGTGTCTGTGTTTTTTTTTACAAATCTGTAGATTTTCAAGCTGTTGCAAGCACCCTTCACGGACAGCGGGGATGGCCCCATGCTGCGGCTGGAGGAGCTGGGGGACCAGCGCCACGCGCCCTTCAGGCACATCTGCAGGCTCTGCTACAGGGTGCTCAGGCACTCCCAGCAGGACTACAGGAAAAATCAGGTTTGTAATGGTCAATGGCACCAACGTGGTTCCTGCACTCAAAGAAAAAAGCTTTGTCCATTAAAGTAAACCCTGCCCTGCTCTGGTTGTACAGTCAGCAAGAGGTTTTGGGATGGCTCAGTTTTATTCTATCTGGCATTTTTCACCTCTGTTGGAGACTATAATGTAATTAGCACTGGTTCTGAGTGGGATTTAAGAAAACAGCAGAATTTCTGACTGTCCCATGCAGGTGAATTGTGAGACTTTGTTCACTCTTGCTGGCTACAGGCACCGCTGAAAGTTGCCCTGTAAATTAAGGCTGTTCAGGTTTTGTTGCCGTTATTAAAAACAAGGTCCTGTCAGATAAGTATAAATGCCTTGCTGGTGTCTAGCCCAGGAGAGAGGGGAGGGATGGAGGGCTTAGGGATGTCTGTCATTGTTTGCTGTCTTTCACACAAACAATTTGGATCTAACCCAGTTCGCTCCTCGGGATGTTGGCGTTGACAAACGTCGTCCTGTTTTCTGTTATTATTTTTAATTCTGAGGGTTAATTGCACCCCCCCTTCCTCCTTGCCTGTGTGTTTTGAAGGAATACATTGCCAAGCAGTTTGGCTTCATGCAGAAGCAGATTGGCTACGACGTCTTGGCCGAGGACACCATCACAGCCCTGCTCCATAACAACCGCAAGCTCCTGGAGAAGCACATCACAGCTGCTGAGATTGACACCTTTGTGAGTCTCGTGAGGAAAAATAGGGAGCCCAGGTGAGAGCTGCATTTTTGAATATATGATTACCCTTCCCCTTCTGGGAAAAGTCTGTACCTGCCAGCTTGCTCAGGAGGAAGCACAGCCAGTTCACTGTGTTCTGGCACTCGCCCTGCCGTCCCCTCGGGCAGCAAGTCTTGCTGTGCACTGTTCAAGTGGAGTTCTGAATGTTTGCTTCCTGAAATGTAGATTGCTTCAGTCTAGATCTCAACAGTGATTGATACCCTTTTGGCTCATGTTTTCCAACAGGTTTTTGGATTACCTCTCGGATCTGTGCGTTTCCATGAACAAGTCTATTCCCGTGACACAGGAGCTGATTTGTAAAGCCGTGCTGAACCCAGCCAATGCAGACATTCTCATTGAAACCAAGTAAGCTGGTGCCTTTCAAGATGGTTCTCCTGGTGTGAAGCAGAAGGAAGGTGGTTCAAAGCTGAGCATGCTGCTGGCACGTCCTGGGGATTCAGGGAGTTGTGTGGGGTCCTCTTCAAACACACAGAGCTGGGGCTGGGGACAGCAGGTGTCTGCCAGGTGCGTCCTCAGCCCTGCAGGCAGAAATCCTTCAGATCTCTCCCATTCGATCCGAAGCACACAGACTTTGCAGGAAGGTGTGCAGGCTCCTGGTGTGATCCTCCCCCAGCTCTGAGGGAGCTCAGCTGGCAGCAGAGCAAAAGCTGGTCCTGCTCTGCTCACCTTTCCTCCCACTGAGGTGGGATTTGGGGCTCCAGCCCTCCTCTGCCATTGCTGAGGCCTCATAGCAGGCACCAAATCCTGATTGTCTTTGATAAAGGTGGCTTTATTCCATATGTATACTAGGGAATAGATAACCATTATCAAAATACTGCAAAAGGGAAGCAGGTAGGATTTAAAACACAAATGGCTGAGAGTATTCTTGCACATTTAATTTTTGTCATGAGATCATAAAGGCTGTACTTATTTCCACGAGCTCTTAATATTGGTACATCACTTACTTGTCCTTGAGTATTTAATTTGGAGCTTTTTTCAGATGTTGATCTTTTCTTTGCTGGAAGCCTTTTATAGTATCAGCAGCTGATTTATTTCTAGTTACTTCATGACATAAACAGAAGTTCTGATCCATTTGGCATTTATGGGATACAGAATTAATCAATTTTTTAGGTATTTTTCTTTCCCATATCTTTTCCTAGTCTGTTGAATGATCTTTGAACTCTCCTGTAAAGAAGGTCTTGAAAGTCCATTATTATGTGTCTTTAACTTCCTTGTTTCTTTATCTTTTTCACTTGAAAGGAGCTGAAATGTTCATCTTTTTAAGGTTGAATGGAAAGCTTATAATCTAATGCTTTTAATAATACAGCCCAATGGTTTGGTGTAGTAAAATGCTACTGCTGAAAGGGTAAGATACATTTTAGCAAGTGTCTTGCAAGAAATGCGAAGGATGTATGTGTGTCTGGAATGTAACCTCCCCTCCTCCTGGCAGGCTGGTGCTCTCACGATTTGAATTCGAGGAAGTGTCAAGTGGAGAAAACGCCTTGGAGGTTGGAGAGGATGAGGAAGAAGTGTGGTTGTTCTGGAGGGACAGCAACAAGGAGATCCGCAGCAAGAGCATCCGAGAGCTGGCCCAGGACGCCAAGGAGGGGCAGAAGGAGGATCGGGACGTGCTCAGCTACTACAGGTTAACAACAGGCAGCAGAGTTCAGCGTGGGGACGCCCTGGGTGCACAGGGTGTGCTTTGGGAGGAAAGGTCCTGTTTCATGCACACAACAGCCTTCAGAGAGGGAGGGTGAAGTCTCTCAGAAGTGAGAGCTGAAAGCACGCAGTTACTCGTGCTGAGGAGTCCGGTTATTGACATGAGCCGGTTTAAAATGATTTTAAAGAAGTATTTCAGGCTTCAAGTGTGTTGAATTTCCCCAGCACTTTGTGCTTGTGTTTGTGCTGGGTTTCCTGCTGGTGGCTGTTGGGAGAGCCCGTGCCAGTGACCCCAGGGTTCCCTGTGTTCAGGGGGCACTTGGGAACTGCAGGATTTAGGTGTGTAGATGGCTTTGCTTTTGGTTTGCAAGAAGTCACTGCTGTTCTCTGTGCCTCCTGCTTTCCCCCAAGCCCACAGTGGTCCCATAGTTCCCAGCAGCACAAACATGAAGTTGTGTTCGTGCCCCAGGTTGGGTGTGGAGGGTGTGCAGGGCTGCTTTGCACAGCCCAGGCCGTGCTTTGGGCAGGTCTGACACCAGCAATGTTTCCAGATGACTTGACAAGACACCGAGTTCTTGGCATAGTGTAAGGTCAGGTTTCAGCCCAGACCAAATTCCTGTGTCTGGGTTATAAACCCCTGAGAGTCATTTGACAGACTCAATTGTGGCAGCACAGAAAGTACAACTAGATTATTTGTTTTAATAACAATTTTGTTTTGAATTGTCTCTTCCATTGAAATGATTCTTGCAGGAGAATTCCTAATACGTGGTTTTATGTGAGCCTGTTGGAGCTCAGAATGAGACCTCTTAGACACAAGTTTTTTAAATGTATGTGCTTTCAAAACAGGTGTTTTTCTTCAACTTGGCTTTAAATAGAATTGGTAGTGTTAGTTATTAC
Source organism: Corvus brachyrhynchos (assembly GCF_000691975.1). Lineage (NCBI taxonomy): Eukaryota > Metazoa > Chordata > Aves > Passeriformes > Corvidae > Corvus > Corvus brachyrhynchos. Next base: position 589,910 of record NW_008238347.1, read on the forward strand.
TAGTTAGATATATATATTGGTATAAGAATGGTAGTGTTAATTATTTTTAGTATACGTGATACCTCATAAACATGCTTAAAAGAAGGACTTAGGATATGGTTTGGTCAAATTCCATGAGAAGTACTAAAAGTGAAAGGAGTCTGCTTTCAATTAAATCTTCTTTTCTTTAGGAAGCCTCACACTTGACAGTACTGAGCAGCAGCCCGTGAACACTGCTGAGTGTTGGGCACGGGCTTTATGGCTAAAGGTGAATTATCAGCCTCTTGGTTGTGCATAAGTGAGGTGCCAGTGATCAGCTCATGGACTGAAAAGCTTAGGAATGAAGTGCAGTTTTTCTCTACCAGTTCTCTCACTGAAGAGAGCAGAACTCAGTAGTTGTTTCCTCAGGTACCTGATTTTTAATGACTGGACCCATCTGTCTTGTTGCCTCAGGGAAAAGTGTGGCTTCAGCATCTGTAGGAAGTGTTTGGCCTTACATGGTATTTAGGCTGAGTTGCCTTGAGTGTTGTTTGCATTCTGCTGTAGCTTTCATAAAAAGCATTAATTATTGTTCCCTGGGAGGGTGGGCAGGCCCTGGCACAGGGTGCCCAGAGCAGCTGGGGCTGCCCCTGGATCCCTGGCAGTGCCCAAGGCCAGGCTGGACACTGGGGCTTGGAGCAGCCTGGGACAGTGGAAGGTGTCCCTGCCTGGGGCAGGGGTGGAACTGGGTCACCTTTCAGGTCCCTTCCAGCCCAAACTATTCAGTGATTCTATGATATTTAATCGGCGATTCTATTTTATTTATTCTATGCTGTTTAAGTTATTCTGTTGTTCCACTGTTTGCTAGTGTTTGAGGAGTACTTTATTCTTTCCACAGTAAGGATGAGCTCTATTACTGGATAATATAATATTATTTCTATTAATGCATAGGAGTATATCAGTATACATACTTCATAGTGTATATATATATATAAAGTATACTTTATATGTACTTGTAATGCTTTGTATCTAATATATAAAGTATAGTACATATATTTATCTATGCTTTATGCTACACGGGAAATTAAACCATAAACTTCAAGCTCACCTAAATGAAAGCATATTGTTTTCTTCTATTTTGAAGATACCAGCTGAACCTCTTTGCTCGAATGTGCCTTGACCGCCAGTACTTGGCCATCAACGAGATCTCTGGGCAGCTGGACGTGGACCTGATCCTGCGCTGCATGGCCGACGAGAACCTGCCCTACGACCTGCGTGCCTCCTTCTGCCGCCTCATGCTGCACATGCACGTGGACAGGGACCCCCAGGAGCAGGTGACCCCCGTCAAATACGCCCGCCTCTGGTCCGAGATCCCCTCCGAGATCGCCATCGACGAGTGAGTGCTGCGCTGGGGGGGTTGGGGCAGCACCAGCTCGCTCCCAAATTCGTGCGTTGTTTTTATGCAGTTGTTGTTTGTAGATAAATCAAACACTGCATCATGTGTTCCTGAGAGTTAAATAAGCTCTCTGTGCGGGTGGGGTGAGCTCTGGGTAAGCTCAGGGCTCACCGTGGGACCGTGGAGTGACCTGGATCTGGGCAGGAGGGAGGGGTTGCATCTCTTCCCCTGGCTCGTTTGGTTAGAGGAGAACCATAGAATTGTTAAGCTGGGAAGAGCCCTTCGAGCTCAAGTCCAACATCCACCACTGAGCCATGTCCCCACATGCCACATCCACAACCCTTCAGGGATGGTGGTTCCAGCGCTGCCCTGGGCCCCCTATTCCAGGGTTTAGCCACTGTTTCAGTGAAGATATTTTCACTAAAATCTCTCTAAACCTCCCCAGCTTGAGGCCATGTCCTCTGAGTATGGTCCCCTCAGGGCAGGTTGTCCTTATGGGAGCTCACACCACCAGCAGCAACAAGGGGGAAGATGCTCAAACAAGGACATGTTCCTTAACTTGCAGTGGAAAATCCTCTGGCACAGTGCTGAAAAACCTGCACAAAACCATGCTGGAGCAGGCACCTGGTTTCTTGATCACTTGTATTAAGTCTTTATAATTAATAATTTCAAATTGATAGTACTCAACTGTTCAGAGCTCAGTTTTTTCAGTTGGAGAAAATGAACCCCTGAAATTGATGCTATGTGTTAGGAATTTAAGTCTTGTCAATGTTAATACTGGTGTTCAGTGGTTTCTTGTTATTTCCCTCCTTGCTAGCCTCGTTTTCTCTGCTGAGAGAGATGCAGTAGATAATAAATCAAATTTAAAGGCCAAAATATAAAACCAAACAGTTTCAGCTCTGGCAGAGGCTCACCAGTGATAAGTGATCAAACAGGAAGGAAAAGTATTTCATGGGAGGTGGTGGGATTGTACTTCTCAAAGTCACTGTGCACATACTGAGAAAAAACCCTAGAATTTATATTAAAAATTGATATCTGCTTTGCATATATATTGGTGTTTTATTTGGAGGAGAAATACCATCCCCACTCAGCCTCTCCTGGCCACCCATTCTCCTCAGTGCTGCACATCGCTTGTCATTGTTTCCACTCAAACACTGAGGGTTGCTTTTTCTGTTTTTTGGGACAAAATTATCTTTTTTTTGTTTTCCTCAGACATTTTAAAATAGTACCTAATGAGCATATGGGACAAAACAACAAAAGCCAGGAAATTCTGGTGTCAGTGTCCTGACTCCCTTGTTTGGATAAATTATTTACCAGCCTTTAGCTTTTCTTAGATTTTGACAAACCAATGAAAAATTGTACTGGGGGGAAAAGAGCCCTGTGTATTTGCATGCTAAGTTTTGTTTTGTTTTCTTTTTTGTTTTGTTCTTTTTTTCCCCTCTTCAGCTATGATAGCAGTGGAACTTCCAAAGATGAAATTAAGGAGAGATTTGCACAAACAATGGAATTTGTAGAGGAATATTTAAGAGATGTGGTGTGTCAGAGGTTCCCTTTCTCTGATAAAGAGAAAAATAAACTCACTTTTGAGGTAGTTATCCAGTTCTGATTTTATCCTTTCCTTTTCTTTTATGGAATGTTGGTTATTTTTTCACCAGGTAGTTTGGCAAATAATTAGTGAGTGTAATTAGTGGGTGCTGAGCCTCAGCTGGCTCCTTTTTCCTTGTGCAAGTAACCCCACTGAAGTCTGTGAGTTTGAAATGATGGTTCTTGAAATACAATTAACGAATGTGAGTTTATGTCTGAGGTTTGCAGCAGCCTTGTTTACTCTCTGTGCTCTCAGTGCTATTGCAAAGCCAGGCTTTACTGGAATAAAGATCTCAAAAATTGAACACTGTCTGCACGCACAGAGAGTCTCCAGAGCTTAAAGTGATGTTCACCAAGAGAAAAAGTGTCCTGTGACTTACTGGCCTGTTAAAATAGTCTGGGCAAATAAAATGTAGCAAATCCGTGCAAAAAATAACCATTAATTTAAGAAAAGATGTGATACTCTGTAAAAAATGCAGTTGAGGTAATACACTTCATGTGAGAGGGCTACATTAAATATTTGCCCTATATGTGATATTTTTATGTGGATCTTTATGGGGTGGACTTGTGGGGAAACTTTACAACTTGGAAGTTACAAAGCTCAGCTTTATATGCGATATCTTTTTTGTAAGACAATGATAAAAATTCTCTGTGCCTTCCCTCTAGTCTTGCCCTGTCTTACCTGTTTTATGATGAGACAAATAGAGTCTGGTTTTGTAGCTATAGAATATCAGTTGCAGAGACAGACATTAACTGCAAGCATTGCAGTATTTGTAGGCAAGTATAAAACTTTCTGACGTGATGTAGGACTAGACAGTCTTGCAGAATTCCCAGATATTATGGTAAAATAATGACCCTCAGCCAGGTTCTTGATCTTGTCACTGTGTTAAGACAACTTGACTGTGATAGCAAAATGTTTAGTATTAATCAGGCTTTTTATTGTTATTTTGGTAGGTTGTTAACTTAGCCAGAAATCTGATATATTTTGGTTTCTACAACTTCTGTGACCTCCTCAGACTAACCAAAATCCTCCTTGCTATATTAGACTGTGTGCACATCACTACCATCTTCCCTATTACCAAGATGGCAAAAGGCGAGGAAAGTAAAGGTAAGGCTGGAAGGTGTAGGACAGAAAGTTCTTGGGTGGTTCTAGTTCATCTCAAAGTATCAGTGTGGGGTGGAACAATGAAGTCACACAACATCCTGAGCTGGAAGGGACCCACAGGATCATCCAGTGCAGCTCCTGACCGTGCACAGACACCCCAACAGCCCCACCCTGGGCATCCCTGGCAGCGCTGTCCCAACGCTCCTGGAGCTCTGGCAGCCTCGGGGCCGTGCCCATTCCCTGGGGAGCCTGGGCAGTGCCCAGCACCCTCTGGGGGAAGAACCTTTCCCTGATCTCAGCCTGAGCCTGCCCTGGCCCAGCTCCAGCTGCTCTGTGGGTGCTGTCCCTGCTCACAGAGAGCAGAGATCAAAGCTGCCCCTCGGGAGGAGCTGCAGCCCCTGGGGAGGTCCAACCTCAGTCTCCTCTGCCCCATCTGAACAGACCAAGTGATCTCAGCTGCTCCTCATTATCACTTCTCCTCTAGCCCCTTCTCCATCTTTGTAGCCTCCTTTGGGTGCTCACTAACATCTTCAGATCTTTCTTAGATTTTGGCCACCACAACTGCCTCCAGGACTGGCGGTGAGGGCGCCCCCGTGTGG
>NW_008238347.1:594582-617803 GCF_000691975.1 Corvus brachyrhynchos
GTGATGCAGTGCTTGGAAATCTCCTTTCTGTCCATGGCCTGGTTGTAAAGCTGAGTAGTGCCTGTGATGGGAGAGGGCAGGGGGCTTCTCCAAGTACTGCAGTGCTTCTGTTGGCTGCCCCTGTCCCCAGGGTGTGGATGTGTAGTGTTGAGACAGTTTCTCTCTGTAGGATGTGGCCAGCCCGTGCCCTGTTAACTCAGTCCCATTCCAGCACCCTAACCCTGGCTGTTTCCTCTCTGAAGGGAGCAATGTGATGAGGTCAATCCACGGCGTGGGGGAGCTGATGACCCAGGTGGTGCTCAGGGGCGGGGGGTTCCTGCCCATGACGCCGCTGGCAGCTGCCCCTGAGGGGAACGTCAAGCAGAGCGAGCCAGAGAAGGAGGACATCCTGGTCATGGACACCAAGCTCAAGATCATCGAGATACTCCAGGTACCAGCAGTGCAGATTGATGCAGCATTTTGTGCTGTCTCCAAGCATTAATTGTGTCCTGCTGCCTTTTCATGTGTTTCTCACTCTCAAACTGGGAAAGCATTGCAAGGGTGACCTTGTCAGGCACTTGATTCCCAACTTGTTCGTGACAATATCGTGCCACTACTGAAAAGAATTTACCAGAAAAGAGCTTGCAGGAGACATTTGCATATTTAGCAGTGATTTGTGAGTATCTGACTTGAAGCAGAGCTGTCCTTTCCCCCACTGTTGTCTTACTAGGCTCTGTGAGTCTGCAGGGCCATCTGAAGTGCCCCAAGGAATGAGGAGATCTCAAGACTCCTCTTTGCAGAGCCATCAGCCTGACATGTATTTTCAGTGTGCACAGTCAGCCTCTCTCTCTTCCATCCCTGTTTGGTTTTCTCACTTGCTCACCCCAAAGTCTTTGGGACACACACGTTTTTTCCTAATTATTGACTCAGAATTATTATGCTGAAATGCATCTTCCCCCTCTGGGTGTAGGAGTCCTTCTTCTGCTCAGTAGCTTCACCAGCGAGGTCCTGGGGGTCAGAATGCTGCCAGAGCCTGGTGGGCGAAGGCAGGAGAGCAGCAGGAGAGCCATGGTGTTCCTTCCCTGTGCCCCATGGGAGGCTGTGCCCTTCCCTCGGCAGCAGATGCAGCACAGGGGAGGCTCCATTCCTTCCTTGCACCATTGCTAATTTTAGTTCAAGCCAGAGCTTCTCTCATGGCCTGGCATGTGCAGGGGGATATTTCAGTGTGCCAGGATTCCCTGTTACCAGGGGCTATTCAAACTGGCATTAAGCATTTTCCCCGAAAGCTGCAAAGTGTTCTTGGCATTGTAGCTCCTTACGAGGAAGACCATGGAGAAGGTGGTCTCTGCTAGGCTGGAGGTTTCCCTGGCAGCAGCTGGTCCAGCCCAGCTGAGGTGGTAACTTGCATGGCACAGCCTGGCTCCTGGCAGCTCGTGTCCTGCTCCTGTGTCCTCATGCCATGGGAGAACAGAAGCACGTGCTCAGGAGGGAGCTGGAAATGCTGCTTTCCCTTCCTGGGGGATGGGGTGAGGATGCCAGCATCACACAGTAATGAGGCACCAAAACTCTGCCAACATTTTTTGCTTGTAAGTATTTATTATGTATGGTGTATCATGCTCGTTGAAATACCTGGAAAATATTACTGAATTCTGGGGATTCTTAAGGCAACATTTGTGTATCTTAGAAAGATGGAATCCCAGAATGGTTTGGATTGGAAAGGACCTTAAACCCCATCCAGTGCTCCCCCTGCCATGGCAGGGACACCTTCCACTGTCCCAGGCTGCTCCAAGCCCCAGTGTCCAGCCTGGCCTTGGGCACTGCCAGGGATCCAGGGGCAGCCCCAGCTGCTCTGGGCACCCTGTGCCAGGGCCTGGCACCCTGGGTAACTTTTCCAAGTTAAATCCACGTCTCTACTTAGTTGATGCTGCACGTTGGTAGCTCTGCTTTGTGTGAGGTGTAGATGTGCTGGAAATACACAAATTATTTCAACATTTTTCCTACTTCTGTGTCATCAGTTTATTCTGAACGTGCGGTTGGACTACAGGATCTCCTGCCTGCTTTGTATATTTAAACACGAATTTGATGAAAGCAATGCCCAGATGTCTGAATCCCCCACTGGAAGCAGTAGTCAAGAAATGCCAGCTAATGTACCAGGTGGGTTATTTTGCAAGGAAGGAGGTTGTGTGGCTTAGGGAAGACTCTGGAATCTTCAAGGGGCTAATGGGGATGATTGTTTCAGGTCCCAGCTTGCCATTTGAAATGTTTTTAGGCCAGAAAAACGTCTTTAATGCCCCTCTCTGACCTCATGTGTTTGTCTTGTTTATTTTCCCAGGAGCCCTGGACTTTGAACATATTGAAGAACAAGCTGAGGGGATCTTTGGTGGAAGGAAAGTATCTCTTCACAGGTGCTAATCGAGGGGGAGTCCCCAGGCTGGAGGGCTCCCAAGGAGTGGGGTCTCCAGTTCAAAGTGAGGTGGGGACTGGGAAAAGCTTGGAAACAGCTGCTACAGTTACCCAGGCTTCATTTTTCTAAAATGGCTTTGATGCAGCTCAAAGTAGTGTCCATTTGGATCAAAAACCACAGACAAGGTTCTTCAGCCAGAAGGATCATCAGGGGAGGGCCCTGTGGTGTGGGTGAAAGCCAAGGTGCAGGTTTAGTGCATCTCAGCTCAATGCTGCAATAAAACCTCAGTACAATTTCCCTCCTTATTTAAAAGTAAGGAAAAAGGTTTTCTGCCACTGCCAAGTGGACTCAGAACCTGCTGGGGCACTCAGTCTAATGTGCTGGTTAACTCCTGCTGTGTTTCCAGTGAGGAGAACACCCCTCTGGATTTGGATGATCACGGGGGCAGGACTTTTCTCCGGGTTCTGCTGCATTTAACGATGCACGATTACCCTCCCCTGGTGTCTGGGGCACTGCAGCTGCTCTTCAGGCACTTCAGCCAGAGACAAGAAGTCCTTCAGGCTTTCAAGCAGGTATGTGTGTGTTTGGAGAGAGTTATTCCTCATCTGAATGTATTTATGGCAGCTGAGCCCAGCCCTGTGTGCAACTTAATGTCTTGCCTCTCTGTAAGGTTCAACTGCTTGTTACCAGCCAAGATGTTGACAACTACAAGCAGATCAAACAAGATTTGGACCAGCTGAGGTCAATAGTAGAGAAATCTGAGCTCTGGGTGTACAAAGGCCAAGGTCCTGATGAGGCCATGGACAGTGTGCCAGGTGAAAACGAGCACAAGAAGAAAGAGGTAATTGGGTTGTGTTTGTGTGGATTTGGGTGGGTGTTTGGAGGGTGTAGCTGCTTTCAGAACTGTGACAAGGCCCATCTTCCCAGCACACTGCTTAGGTGAGGTTCTCTCTACTGCATTCAGGTTGAGGCAGGAATTAGAGGAGAACTTGAGCCAGCTGATGCCCAGTAGCAGCCACTGAGGTGTCGCCTTTAGGGTCTAACAGGCTGGTTTGGGTTTGCTCTGGCTCCCCAGCTGTGTCCTTTCAGTACTGACCGATGGCATGGGATTTGTGCAGACAAAAGTACCTCAAGTAAGGTAAGGGCAGAGCTGTGAACTGCTCAGGTGATGCATTTTGAGTCATGGCACTGGATTAAATGACAGCAGAGAACTGTGCTTTATCTGTACCTGGTAACGTAGGATTTCCACAACATGCACATCTGGCTTAGAACTCCTTGAGCATCTTCACTTCCATATAATTTGCAGTCAAATAGGAAAGACTGGATGAGGGGATGCAAGAAGCAGCCCCTGCTTTAGGAACATTTATTGTCGGAAGTAAATACAAGTAATGTACTTGTTGCTTTTCTTGTACACACTGCTGTAAGGAATCTCTTGGTTTTTGTGCAGTGACAGTTTAATAACAACAGAGAGGGAGAGAAAGTAAGGGGTTTTTTTGAGGGGAGACTTGATTAGAGACAGAATGTGACAGGCAAAGGACAGGAGGTTGCTGTCTCTGAAATCATCCCACCCTCACCTTATTTTGTGTTCTAGAGGTCAATGTGACTTGACAGGATAATTGTATGTATTTTTCTGAGGCTGTCAGAGAGCTGGAGGATGACAATCCTTCCCAGGAGGAGAGCGGGCGCTATCCTAGAACGGTAATTTTAGCCTTCATGTAGACAGTAGTATAAGCTACTAATAAATTGTCTGATTTTATCCTCAGGAAGGTCACAGCAAGTCTCAAAAGCCTGAAAGTACTAGCAGCTACAACTACCGGGTAGTAAAAGAGGTAAAACTTTGCTTCTTGATAGTTCACTGGAAGTGTAAATGAGTAACAGAGCTCTGGAGAGCTGCAGTCAGAGGGAGGCACCCAGGAAAGTCTGAGTCACTCTGCCATTGTGGAAACTATTTGCTGAGTAATAACAAATCCCAACTTGAATGAGAAGCCAGGACAGAATAAGCACAACGCGTGTATTTTCCTTAGGAATGGATTAGTGAGAAATGTGACTTTGCTGCTGTTTCAATGGTAACACAATGTTTTTATTGTTAAGGACTGCAAAGGCAGTAAGCAAGGGGAGAAGCCATTTAATTTGCCCTGTCCTGAGTACCTTGCACTCAAACCCACTGTGTTGTTGAAATTTAACGTAGAAAATACCAGATCAAGAACATGCTGTGGTGCTGGTGTGGTGTGAGCTGGAGGTGTGTCTGTGGCTTTGCTGTGGAGCCTGATGTTGGGTTCACTTGACATGGCTGAGTTCTGCAGGAGCGTAGAATCTCAGAATTGTAGAGTATCTTGAGGTGGAAGGGACCCACAAGGATCATCCAAGTCCAGCAGCCCTAGTCAGATGCCACGGATGGAGCCTGGGCCACTGGAGGTGCTGCCTGGAGCCGCTCTGCTCCGTGCAGATGAGTTGGTCCCTGGTGCTGCTCTGGGACCTGGCGTTCTCTGGAAGAAAAGCCAGAGTTGGGGCTCTAAGGCCAGTCTCTCCTGCAGATCCTGCTGCGGCTCAGCAAGCTCTGCGTGCAGGAGGGGGCCTCGGTGAGGAAGAGCAGGAAGCAGCAGCAGCGACTCCTGAGGAACATGGGAGCCCACGCCGTGGTGCTGGAGCTGCTGCAGATCCCTTACGAGAAGGTGAGGCTTTGTGTTGAGTTGACAGGCTTTTCATACCTCTTCTGAATCTTCCTGAACCTCTTCCCTGTACACTGGATGCACAGAGGCCGGTTTGTGTAGCCTCACAGTCTGTAAAATAGCCACACTCAGAAATAATGAGCTCAGACAAACTCTGTTTATTTGAAGTCTTTGAATATACAGGTCTGTACTATTGCCTGAAGAAATATTCGTGCATCATAGTTGAGAATTAAGGCTCAACTCTGAGCTTTTCATGGGTGGCAGGTGCTGCCTTGAGGTTAAGCAAGGTGGAAGAAAGCCCCTTGTCACTGCTGTGAGGCAGCTGCGTGACCATCCTGGGACCACCGAGGGAAGAGAGGGGGCCTGGTCCCCTGGGGATTTATCAGCAGTAGATACAGACCCTTCCCCCAGTTGATAGAGCCCTAAACTCCCCCTGAGAAGTGAATAAATACCAACTGGCTCTCCAGCTGAGGTCTACTGCTCCTAATTAGCCATATCAGTGCCAACACTTGCCAGCTCTGCAGGTTGGAGCCCACTGGGCCTGGGTTGTGCCTGGTGAGCCTCCAGAGCACCAGGTAGTGCTGACACAGCACACCCCGAGGCCATCAGGTTGGCTGCTCATTAGTCACAGGTGACAGGTATTTATCAGTGCAGAGCTGAGGCACCTCTTCACATTTTCCTGGTCACTCTGCTGTCCTCTGTTCCAAACTCGACAGGTTTCTGAGGACCAGTAATTCTACACAGTAGCTTTGATTAATGTTAATTCTTGTGGTTTCTTGCGTCACATTTTGCTAAAAAATCAGCAGCAAAAACACCCTTCAGCACCTTCTCATCACCCTTCTGTCCCCTGCGTGTGAATGTGCATGGGACAGGCCGTGTGGAAGGGGTTTCACCCTTGGAAATACGTGAAATTCCTTAAAAATAAAAACAGACAGTAATTTTCCAAAGTGCGGCTTCTGCCATCAGCGGGTTGGGAATCCACGCTGACGTCAGAGGAAGGGCACCAGTTCCTCAGCAGTGCTTGGAAGGCTGCAAGGAGTGTGGAGGTTCCAGTAAACACAGATTGGGCTGAGCTGGTGCAACAGCAACTTTCCATCGCTGCCTTGCCATGAGCTTTCCCGGTCCGTGGCTGCCGGAAGGAGCTGCAGTGGAACGTGGCAGCTTTCCTGGGTAGCCCCGAGGTGATGATGTGTGGTTTGGCCAGCGGGCTGGGATGTTCAGAAGCGTAGAAGTGACTAAAGCACGTTGCTGGCGGGCCTGGCTGTGGAATAGGCACTTTTAGAGAATAAACTACTGTAATTTCTATTATGGGCTTTATTTTTGACGCTCTTTGGAAGCGTGGAGCTGGCCCAGCTCATCCCAAACGTCTGTGAACTGGGTGGAGGTTTATTTTCCTTCGGGGTGTGAGGGACGTGACAGTTCCCTTGCTGGAGCTGTGGCTCGTCCTGTGCTCACCTCAGCGTGAACCTTTGGATTCCTTTTAACCCCCTCTTCTTTGTCGTGCAATCCCAGGCCGAAGACACGAGGATGCAGGAGATAATGAAGCTTGCACATGAGTTTCTGCAGAACTTCTGTGCTGGGAACCAACAGAACCAGGCCTTGCTGCACAAGCACATAAACCTGTTCCTTAACCCAGGGGTAAGAATAACCTCAGGCCATGGTTTATTTTTTCATTCTAGCGAGAGAAGGGACTGGATTGTCCTTGGTGAGGCCTCTGGGGCTGTTCTGTTGCAAGATTGGTTGAAGAGGTCACATTTTGTTTTCATTCTAAAGCCTCAAAAGTTGGCGAGATGTTTGTTTAGGGCTGTTCCAGTGTAGAAAGTTCAAGAGGCTGAAGTGGAGTGAAAAATAGGCTGAGCTAGGAGCAGTGGTGTTGAAAGCTGAGGTCCTCAGTGAAGTTCCCTCCAGCCCTGCGCCTGCAGGAGTGTTGGCTTTACCCTGACCTCAGCGGGGATGTGGTGGGTTGTCGATTTTCTGATTTTTCCCTTCCTTTCATCCTCTCTGTCAGATCCTGGAAGCAGTGACAATGCAGCACATTTTCATGAACAACTTCCAGCTCTGCAGCGAGATCAACGAGCGCGTGGTGCAGCACTTCGTCCACTGCATCGAGACGCACGGCAGGAACGTTCAGTACATCAAGTTCCTGCAGACCATCGTCAAGGCAGAGGGGAAATTCATTAAGAAATGCCAAGATATGGTAATGGCTGAGGTGAGAGCTGCAGAGATTTGCAGGGTCTGAACAGAAGTTTGCACATAGCAGTTGGTGAACATGACAAATTGATCCTCTCGCTTCGGGGACTGCCAAGAAGCTGACAGCTCTCACCGTGCAAAAAGAGCATTGCAGCTCCCAGGAAGCTCAGGCTTTTTGTGACCAAAAGCTCTCTGAGCTCTTGACTCACAGGTGTAACGAGGGGATGGTTATTAATGGCAGGAGTTACTTCCCAGGCCTGTATGCAGCAGCGTGTAGGTGGGGTTATGAAGCAAGGGGGCCTTTCTCTAGAAAAATTGGCTTGAAGAGAAGTCGTTTAATGTGAAGATCACTAAAACAAAAGGAGAATTTCACCATGATAGCATTTTGATGGGATTTTTTTAATGAAATCATAGAACCACCATAGAATCACCTCCCACTGTCCCAGGCTGCTCCAAGCCCCGTCCAGCCTGGCCTTGGGCACTTCCAGGGATGGGGCAGCCCCAGCTTCTCTGGGCACCCAGTCCAGGCCCTCACCACCCATATTTTTCCTGCTATCTGAACCTACTCTCAATTTGAAGCCATTCCCCCTTGTCCTGTCTCTACAAGCCCTTGCAGATAGTCCTAGCAAGATGTGCTTATCCAGCTGTTCAGGTGCTGAAGGGGGAAAAGATGAGGATTGGCTTTAGGTGCGTGGCTGATGGGAAATTGGGGTGTCGGGATAAAAGGGAGAGGTAAGAAGGGTGAATGAATGCCTTTAAGTGGGACATTGGATGGGATCTGTTTGGCCGATTTGCACATCTGATGGGATGTTTTGGCCTCCTCAGCAGGGGGAGCCCCAGGATCAGATTTGTCAAATCTGGCTTTTGAGCGTCAGTCCTGATAGATGGACCGAAAATCTTCCATATTTTGTTGTTCAGCTCAAAGCCAGCTCCATGAGCTTCTCAACACATATTTGAGTGTGAGATGCTCAGCAAGGGGCTTCCCCAGGGTCAGCAGCTGCTCTGGGGGTTTTCTTCTGCATTTTATCCTGCTGTTTTTCCTAAACTCTGCAGGAGGACAGCCCTGGCTCCCTCCAACTGTGTGTTCAGCAGTGCCCAGTCTGGACCAGGGCTCTGTTTGCTCGATCTCCTTCCCTTCCTGGAGTTCCAGGAGGTCTGAGCTGCTCTGAAATCGTGTCCAGTCAGGTGTCAAATGTGAGGCTGATGGAAATCTTCAGTGTGTGACTTAACATGTCACTCCCTGGCCTTGGAAAACAGCTGGTGCTTGTTGGGAAGGGCGGAAGGAGTGAGCCCTGCAGTCCTCCCATCCACTGTGCCCCGGGCAGCTCTCCACCAGCACAGGGCTGGCCACAGCTGCATTAGAAAGTCACCCGAGGTGACATACGTGAAATGGAAAGGCACAATGGAAAGCCACAAACTTCCTGGCACAGCTTCTGGCTAAGCAGGCAGCTGGACTGGCTTTGAACTTCTTCAGCAGTTCAGAAGTGGTCAGTTAATTCTCCAGGAGGAAATGTCCTGTGTCCGTGAGGGCAACCCAGGAGCAGTGCCCAGCTGCCCTGAGGGGCTGAGGAGCAGCAGTGGGGCTGTGCAGAGGGACAGCCCCCAAAGAGGGGGACGCTGTGGGGGGACCCCAGGCTTTGCTCTGCTGATGGAATGTTTTCCTTGCCCTGTAGCTGGTGAACGCAGGGGAAGATGTGCTGGTGTTCTACAACGACAGAGCCTCCTTCCAGACCCTGGTGCAGATGATGAGGTCGGAGAGGGACCGGATGGACGAGAACAGCCCCCTGATGTACCACATCCACTTGGTAGAGCTGCTGGCCGTGTGCACAGAGGGCAAAAACGTCTACACAGAAATCAAGTGCAACTCCCTCCTCCCTCTGGATGACATTGTTAGGGTGGTGACCCACGAGGATTGCATTCCTGAGGTGAGGGCTGGTGGGAGAACTGAGCTGTTCCTATTTGAAATGTGCTGGGTTTGGGTGAGAGAGGATTGATATTGCTGAGTCTGGCCTGGGAAGGGGGGTGGTGCAGGTGGGCAGTGAGCTGGGAAACTGGAGGAGTCCTTCCCTGCTGCTGCTGCTGGCACCCCCAGTCAACCTGGACAGTCAAGTTAAATCCTTTTATACTTACCCCTTACCCTGAAAGTGGGAATGTGATGCTGTACTCGGTTATTTTATAGGGTTCTTGAGGCAGAGAGGTTTATGGATGTGCTGCTAACCTTGAACAGATGGTTCTGCAGAACTGGAAATTATTATTATGCTGACGTTTTGTCTGCAGTAATCCTGGTGGTTTTTTATTGGATGGTGTCTTGCTATTCATGGCATTAAATTTCATCAGTGTTTAAGTAAAAGGAAGAAGTAGAATTCCAAATTATTTATGTAGCAGTTTTAATGTGACTTTGTTTGTTCATGCCACCATTCAGGTTTTTATTCTTTATTAATTATTTTTTCCTCTTTTAGGTCAAAATAGCATACATCAACTTCTTGAATCACTGCTATGTGGACACAGAAGTAGAAATGAAAGAGATTTACACCAGTAACCACATGTGGAAGCTGTTTGAGAACTTCCTGGTTGACATCTGTAGGGTAATGTATCTGCATCAAGGAACTGAATTCAGAAAGCTTAAAAACCTCTTTAATCCAGAACAGTAAGGATAAGACATGCCAGTGCATCAAGGCAATAAGTACCCTGATTACTCTGTTCCTGCAAATATGTGCCTCCTTTTCCGTATGCCTGTGGATTTCATTAGTCATATTCCATGGAACACATTAATATTTTCCTTTTTAAAAGAAAAAAAACAAGCCCAAACCAAAGCTCAGTGAAGCTCCACACCCTGCTCCTTTGTCCAGTGCCTTTTCTGTCCTGCCACCTGGCCTGCTTTTTCTGGCCAGGATCACTGAGCTCCTTCCTGAGCGGCACTCAGCGTTTTTTGGCAGGTCAGGACAGATTGTTTTCCAGGCTTGCCGTTTATTTGGCCATATGGCTTTTTGCCTGGGATTCCAAGTATTTCCCCATACGAAAGCATTACACCTCAGTCCTTCCTATCCTCCTCTTGCTTTCCTCCAAGACACTGTGGTTTTTTCCCCTCCCCCCAGCCGTGCTCTGTGCCAGCGCATCAAACCAGGAACAGCTCTGGCTTTGCTCTGGCACGTGCTGGAAATGCAGAGCCCCAGTGCCATCGGTGTCATTGAAGTGCTGGGACCAGGACAAGGTGAAATGAGGAGCTCCAGCCTCACTCAGCTGCCTTGGTGAGCTGCTCCTGACCCTGCTCTGGTTTGTGCTGCAGGCCTGCAACAACACCAGCGACAGGAAGCACGCGGACTCCATCCTGGAGAAGTACGTGACCGAGATCGTCATGAGCATCGTCACCACCTTCTTCAGCTCGCCCTTCTCTGACCAGAGCACCACCCTGCAGGTGGGGACATGCACAGACACACAGCAGGGAAAGCACTGCCAAGGCAGTTGTGTTCATTCTGCTTCGGTGCCATCTACCAGTGCCAAGGAAACACACCTTGTAATGGGGGAGCAAATACGTCGCTGCTCTTGGTGACCAGAGCAGTCTTTCTGCTGTAGAAATGGAAAGATTTGTAGATCACAGTACAAATGTTCTTCTAGAAAAGCTCAGGTGTCACATTAATTCATCAGTGGATTCAACTCTGCGCTACCACCAAGGTCTTTTGGAGAAGAGTTCTTGTGTGTCATAGAATCCCAGAATGGTTTGGGTTGGATGGGACCTTAAAGCCCATCTCATCCAACCCGGTGCCATGGGCATCACAGAGAGAGCAAGGGTGATTGATTAATGAAAGCATATTTTATAGAAAGATTCTAGTTTCCCTTTAAAAAAAAGAAAGGATCCAGAACAAAAATCCAGAAGCTCTCATGCGTCTCACTGAGCAGGTTTTTGCCTTGTTCAAAAGTTGGGGAAATGTGAAGGAGGAGCTTGGAACACTTGTGAAGGGGAGAAGGCAGAGATGTGTACAGCAGAACAGCAGTGTCAGGATGCACCCTAATATCTGTGTTTGCACAGAGATAACACAGTTCTTTATTAATAAGTAACTTCTGGGAGGGTGTGGTGGAGCAGTCAGGTGCCTGGCAGCTCTGGCAGGAGGTTGAGAGGGGCATTTGTTGAAACTTGATGCAACCTGGTGGTGCCAAAGGCAGATGTTTGCCGTGCAATCTCCAGGTGTCAAAGCTCATCCAGTCCTACCCCTGTCTCTGACCTCACATGAGTCTGAGCAGTGCAGCAGCTGATTTGCTCCTCAGGTGACTTCAGTTGCTATTGCTCATCACCTTCTGTGCTCATCAAAGAAGTGAGAAATGGAGACTGTGGCCTTGTCCCCAGGGCTCTGCCCTCCCCTCTGTGCCATGTACCTGGGCTGCCTCGCTCAGGGTTGTCATCTCTGAGATGCAGCATTTGAGCACACATCTTGCCATCCTATTTTAGCCATCTGTTAATGTTATATCAGCAGTTTTTCTTTAGTTTCTCAATCTCCCCCTCTGTCTAGCAGGATGAAGTCACTTGGTTCACCTCTTTTCCCATCTCAGTTGATAGATCTGCCTTGTCCTAGATTCATCTTTACATCTCCAAGTTAAAAGCAGTTTCTCTCCCTTTTCCTGCCTGTCAATACCCTTGTCTATACCCAGGGATTCTCCCCCTGAGGAGCACAGCCTGTGGGACCCCCTGCCTGGTGTCCATCCCTGCTCCAGGTGGGATTTCCTCCCCCCTGAGGTGCTGCAGGTGGGCTGATGTCTGTAGGTGAGGGATGTGGCTGCTCTGCTCTGGGTTCAGTCCCTCCCTGCCCTTCCTGCTGCACCTCCTGCTCCCGTCCCTTCCCCTGCCAGCCTCCTCTTGCCTCCTGCTCCTTCATGTCAGGGCTTGTGTGACTGAAACTGTTCCTGCCCTGAGTCAGGCCCAGCCTTGTTGGTTCAGGGAACACCTTGTCCATCTATCATGTGGCTCAGATCGTATAAAATTAGGAGGACACGAATCTCTTGGCAAAGGACAGCTGCCCGCAGCTCCTCTTTAACAAACATTGTTCAGCCTGTTTGCCTCCCAAGGCTGCTGCTGCCCAGGGTTTCCCTTCCCAAGTGCAGTTGGAGACACGAGAGACATGGAGTAAATTTCCTATTTGATTTATTGACCTTGTTTAAGCAAGTGAAACATCTTAAAGGCTTTTTAAGACCAAAAAAAAAAATCTTTAGACATGAACCGAAAGGAATGTGTGGGTGGTTTAAATCCAAACATGCAGGTATTTTCAGGGACCTGGGTGAATGCTGCTGTTTGCCATGGTTTTGGTGTTTGGCTTACTTCCAGAAAGGATAATGGCTATTTGCCTCCTAGCAGTTCTGGGGGCTTGCATTTTGGTTCTCCTCTTGTGCATTTTATTTAATTGATATAATAGATTTAATTAGCTAATAGGTCTGGCTTTTTACTCTAACTACACTCTTTTCTTGCAAACAGGCTTTACTGTTGGCCAGCATAAATGAGGTATTCTTTCCCTGGTTCCTAAGTCCTGTGGTGTTTGCACTGTGGTGTAGTTCCCTTAGCTGATAGAAGCATTCCATAGCTCGTGGGCACAGGGACATGGGGTGTTCCCTCTCAGTCTGAAATATTTAAAATGCTCTTTCCTCTACAGGTAAAATACTTTGTTCTGCTAAGTAATCACTGTACAGAGCCAAATGGAGTTTTGGTCACTATTGTTGGGCAGCTGCAAAGGTGAAGGAACTCATGGACATGGGTGTGTTGGAGCAGCTCACCTGTCTGTAGTGGAAGATCACCTTGTGAAATTCAGGGGTGAAAACCACACCTGGGTTTTGGCTGATCTGCAGCAGCTGCAGTGTTTGCCACCAGCCACTGCCTGTGTTCCAAATAACACACAGCTGGTTTCTCAGTGAATTAGATACCAGCTAATAATGCTTGGAATTATGAGTTTTCAACTCTGGAGCTGTGCTGTCACACAGCCAAGTCCCATTTACCTGTGGCCTCTTGAGTCAGCTGCTGGTCAACACTAAAAGAGGAATCTGTGTGCCAGGGTTGCTGATAGCTCTGATTAAACAGATGAAGGTGACTGCTTATTTCCTTTGCTTAGTCAAGCCTCAATTACCACAGCTTTCTGCTGCAGAAGCTCCTGTTTCATGTTTCCCTTCCAGCGCTGGTTCCCACCCTTCCCATCCAGTTGCTGATCCTGTGGTAGATAGCCCAGCTACCACAGGGAGTTGCCCAACAAGTGCTGCAGACCAGTTAGAAGTGACTGGAGAGTGCTGCTGAGCTGGGACTGGGGTTAGCTCAGAGTGAGGGCTGTGACTGTGCTGTGCTTGCGTTGCAGACTCGGCAGCCCGTGTTCGTGCAGCTGCTGCAGGGGGTGTTCAGGGTGTACCACTGCACCTGGCTCATGCCCAGCCAGAAGGCCTCTGTGGAGAGCTGCATCCGGGTGCTCTCAGACGTAGGTAAGGAGTGGGTGTGAGCAGAGCTGCCTGCTCAGACATGGCCATCCAGGACTTGCTGCTTGTGTGTCATCCTGCCACAGGGACGGTGCGGTTTGCGTCCTGCAGGTGCCACTTGGGGATTACTCATAATCCAGGCTCAGTACAAAGCCAGGGTTGTGCTGATGGATCATCATGGTTGAGCAGTGGGTGTTGTCACTGTCACCTGAAGTGCTTTCTCTCTGCAGTCTCCCTGTAGTCCTCCTGCAGGTGATCTGCAGCAGGAAGATATTTTTCATGGAAGCATTGAGGTTGGAAAAGCCCTCCAGGATCATCGAGTCCTGACTGTGCCCAATCCCCACCTTGTCCCCAGCCCAGAGCACTGAGTGCCACATCCAGGCTTTCCATGGACACCTCCAGGGGTGGGGACTCCACCACCTCCCTGGGCCGTTCCAATGCCTGACCACCCGTTCCATGAAGAAACTCCTGATGTCCAACCTGACCCTCCCCTGGTGCATCTGGGAGTCCCACTCCTGCCCATAAATTTGCTTCACCTTCAGTGTCTGCAAGAGTAGCTTGCACTGGATGTGGGGTCAGGTTCTGGTTTTGTGTCCAATTGTGCCAGCACGAGTTGTTGGGGGTGTGTGTTTAGGGACAGATTCCTACTCCCACACTTTAAAAACAGTGACAGCTCTGAGGTGTGGAAGCCTCTAAACATAGTCCTGCCCAGGCCTGACCCTGCATGGGGACTGAGCACTGCCCTGTTTAGAATACACTCAGAGAGTTATGGAATGGTTAAGGTTGGAAAAGATCTCTTAAGGTCATCAAGTCCAACCATCAGCCCAGCACCACCACCGTGGTCACCAGTAAACCATGTCCTCAAGTGCCACAGCCACAGGATTTTTTTTGACCACCTGCCTGGGCAGCCCCTTCTAATGCTTTACAACCCTTTCTGTGAAAAAAAAAATTCCTAATGTCTAATCTAAACTTTCCCTGGTGCAGCTAGAGGCTGTTTCCTCTCATGCTGTGAAGGAGAGTTTGTAGAAGGAAGGAATTGCATAGACCTTTGTCTTGTTTTTTTGTGTTGGTTCATGAGCTCTGGGCTCAATTCCCGCTGATTTTGCTTGTTGCAGCAAAAAGCCGAGCGATTGCAATTCCCGTGGACTTGGACAGTCAGGTGAACAACCTGTTCCTGAAATCCCACAACATCGTGCAGAAGACTGCCATGAACTGGCGGATGACTGCGCGGAACGCCGCCCGCAGGGACTCGGTGCTCGCCGCCTCCAGGGACTACAGGAACATCATCGAGAGGTTACAGGTGACTGCACAGCTCCCACGTCTCACCTGACCAAACCCTGAGGTCTTTTAACTTATTCAGGCGGGACAGACCTGGTTGTCCTGACCCTCTGCTGCCGTTTGTAAAATTACTTCACCTATAGATGTGTGTGTTGTTCATGTTAGTTTAAACCTGGCTGTGGTTGTTTCCTAGGACATAGTGTCAGCCTTGGAGGATCGCCTGCGCCCTCTGGTCCAGGCAGAGCTGTCAGTGCTGGTGGATGTGCTCCACAGGCCTGAGCTGCTCTTTCCAGAGAACACGGATGCCAGGAGGAAATGTGAAAGTGGAGGTTTCATTTGCAAGTAAGTTGTCTTAGAAGTCTGGCTTGTTTTGCTTTTTCCCAATCTTCCCATGCCCTGTGGAATGGAACCCTCCTGCTGAGCTTGGTAAATACTTGATATCCTCTAAAATACCTGTAAAAATCAGTATTTTGTGATATGGTCAAGGCAATTTCTCCTTGGGGGGGGGGGGGGAACCTGCTTGTGGGAATGGGGAAAGACTGGTTGATATGTTCTCCCAGCTAATGCTTAAAAATCCGTTTGCTGCAGGATATAAATGTCCTGAGCAGTTGTACAAAAGAATTAAGTTTTGAGCTGATCCCAGTTATTGATACCTGCCTTCAGCCCAGTCATGTTTGTGAGGGTGAACACATCAGGATCAGTTGTTGTCACGGGCATCAGCACAGTTAGAGAGGAGGAAGGGGAAAGATTACAGGGTCATGTAGGAGGGCAATTCAAAGCAGATCCAGCTTCTCCCATCACCTCCTGGAGGGGTGGGCTCTATACAGAGGTTATGGAAGCTGGGCACTGAGGTAGTCCCAAGAGCTGGGTGGGATGGATTTCAGGTTGCACCATCTGGGACTCTCAGTGTGGTTTTTAAGTGGAATAGATTTCTTACTGTTAAGTGGTCATTCTGGGGGACCATCAGGTCCTGGATCCCACTGATTCCTTGCTGCCTGCAGCCAGAGGGAGTTTTTGACTCTTTTCCTGCCCAGGGACTGCAGGTTCCTCCACAGCTTCCCCTGGTAGCTGTCGGTTGTTGCTCTGGAGAGAACGCTCCAAAATGGTTGTGTAAGAGTGTGATGATAAAGCTTGTTTGCAGCATAAACCAATGAAGATAACCACATGTATCTTAGCCCATTTTTAGAATATTTGCACTAACCTGATTGATGGCTTTTTTCAGGTTAATTAAGCACACAAAACAGCTGCTGGAGGAGAATGAGGAGAAACTGTGCATTAAGGTATTACAGACGCTCAGGGAAATGATGACCAAAGATAGAGGCTATGGAGAAAAGGTAAGGTACAGTCCATCATCCTGTTAAACACTGCCTTTATTCAGTAAAGGAAAATAAAACTCCTGCTTTTTCATGGTGTTTTGTATGTGTAAGCACTTCTAGGCTGGAACAGGAACAAAACATTTTTAGTCAACTAATACCTTTGAAATCATATTTGAAGTTAAGCTTATTTCTGTTGCTTTTCTACTTGAGACTGGCAAGTTTAAGTCTAATCCCTGCAGCTGCTGGCACTCTAAAATATCAATTTGTTACCTTTTTATGAAGGCTATAACCTCTTTATCTGCTTCCTGGGTCTAGGTGACTCTTCACCAGGTCATGTAACCTTGCAACAAGAGGGTGTTTTGTAGTTAATTGGAATTTGTGTACAACTGAGTGATCTTGTTGTGATTTATAGATGGAAACACTCTGTACACCCACCCATGGTTCTTCTTTCCCTTTCCTACATACAACTCTTGACTGGTTGAGAAGAACGTTCTTCTGTAGGTACAGACCTATTCTTTATTTACATCAGGAGGGTGTGTATGCACCCATATGCTTGTGTTCCTAGAAATGGCTACAGTCAGCTGAGATTGGGATTTGGGGATTCTCCTGGAATTCTAATCAGCTGAGGTTCTTCCCATGCCACCCAGTGGGTACAGAGGAACACCCCTTCCAGTGAAGGTGTTGGGGAGCAGGAGCTGGGGCTGGGGGAAGCTGTGATGTGGAAGGGCTCTCACTGCCACGGGAGGCTGTGCCCAGGAGCAGGTGGTGTCTCAGTCTGGTTCTCCCCCACAGCTGGGTTTGGAGCTGTTGCCTCGTGCTCAACTCACAGCAAAAAGGGCAAAAACTTCAGTGTTTCATAATAGCAGTATTCATTTGTAGCAGCTGCCAGGGAGGGAGATGCTCCACAGGCAGAGGAACCTGGAGCATCGTGGCCAGCTGGGAATGTCCCCAGGAGACAGGAGCAGGACATAGTGCCCAGGCTCTGGGGAGGGAATAGTGGGAGCCTGGCACATGTGGGTGTGCATGTGCACGTGTGGGCTGCTCCCAGCACGCCCAGGGAGCACAGGCAGTGCCAGGGAGCAGGAGACTCCCAGGGAAATGCCCGAAGGGTAGGGATGGCCAGGGGTGTGCTGCCTGCCCTGCCAGGAACACTCTTCCCATGTGCTGCCAGGCACAGCCCAGCTCCCGGCTCCGGCTGCTGCTCTGCTGCTGTCTGGGGCCTTCTCATGGTGCAGCAGCAGTGGTTTTGAGGAAGTCCACTGGCTGGAGGGAATTCCCTAGCCAGCTGCAGGAAAGCAGCACATCCCTGTGGGATGGGGAGGGAGCAGGCTCATAGGGAAGGGCACAGCTGCAGGTGTCAGCTTGGAGCACATCGTCCTTCTCTGCTCAAGTGGCCAAATCCTGTGCTGGGGCATCACCTTGTGTCCTCTTCTCAAGGTCCCTTCGCTGAGACATCCCACCTGGCAGGGGCTGGCTGTGGCCTGCAGAAGTCAGTCTGCTCCTGGGAATGGGATTGGTGATCCTCTAACGAGGGCTGGTACTTCCTGATGTTCAGCACTGGGGGTGTAACAGGTTCACCATAGATCACATTTCACAGTTCTTTAGCAGCTCAGTGTTCCTTCTCCTGTTAAAACAGTTAGGAGCCACTGTCCAAGGTCACCTTAAGTAATAAAAGCAGTGGGTGATGCATACTGTACATATTATACACCAGTGAGACCCAAGTCAAGGCTTTGAGGGTTTTCCTTAAATGCTGTTGGCCACTGAGAGATTTTCCAAAATGGAAATCAATTTCTAGGAGTTTCTTAGACTTTATTCAGCTAACTTGGATGAAGCAGTATTTCTAGAAGCTGCAGTTAACATACCTTGCACCATTCAGACCATGGAGAACCCCACAAGATGCTAAAAAAATCTTCAAAGTGTGGCAGAAGCATTAATTTCTGAAGCAGTAGCTCAGTTACATAAGGAGTCAGGATATGCCTGCCTGTGAAGTGATTTCCGAGTCGGAAGAAGCAGCTGATTGCTCACAGATAGACTGTGAGTAGTAGTAGAACAGCTTTTACTGTCTGGCTGTGAGCAGTGCAGTCGGATTTGTTCTCCCTTGTGACTCAGAGAACTGAATTTAGTCGCTACCTAAAAGGCAGCACCTTTTGTTTTCAAAATCATCCTGTAGTGTAACAGAAAAAAGAAGGAAAAAACCCTCTTACATTGTAAAAACCCCATTGTAAGTCCTGGAGTCCCTACATAGACGTGGGTTCCACGCATTGAGGTGGCAGAACTTACCCTTGTGAGCAGCTTATTGACCTCACAAGCACAGAACCATGGAATGGCTTGGCTTGCCAGGGACCTTAAAGATGACCCAGTTCCATCCCTGCCTTAGCCCAAGGTGCTCCAACCGGCCTTGAACCCTTCCAGGGACTGGGGCAGTCACAGGACTTCTCTCTGGGCAACCTGAGCCAGGGCCTCCCCACCTTCACAGGGAAGGGTTTCTTCCTGACAGCCCATTTGAACCCCTCTCAGTGCAGAGCTGTCACCCCGTGTGCTGTCCCTCTCCCAGGGCTCTCAGCTGTCCCTCCCCACCCGTGTCCAGCCACAGAGCGCCGGGGCAGTTCTGGCAGCGCCTGTGATTCTGCTGCAGCACCACGTGGTGCTCGCTGGAACAACCTGAATTGCGTAAGGATGGGGCTCCTCCTCTCCTGCTGGATCTCCCAGCCCACAGAACACCTCACCCTCCTGGCCTGTGTCCCTGGTGAAGGTGGGCAGTGCAGGGAGGACAAGGGGTGTGCTCCTGTCACCCAGGTCCCACAGCTGGGGCTCCTCAGCAGCGAGCAAAACCCGTGGGGAGAGCACAGATGTACAGAAGCCTGTGGGAAGGCTCAAATTTTTACATATTGCTAAAGACTCCTCGCTTGGCACACGCTCAGGATGGCTCAGTGACGGGGAGCATACTGTGGAGTATTTAATAGGCACAAAACTGCACTACATTGACAGTGTAGGCTAGACCCAAGTTTTTCACTGTGCTGAAACATGTCATTCATGCACGTCTCTCCGGGTGCCTACCAGCTGACTCGCCTCAGCTCTGCAGGACTTGGATAGGAAAGCTCCATTTTTTCCCCCCAGAGTGGAAATGCAGCCCCTGCACTGCCACTGCTGCTCACAGCTCATGACACTCCCGTGCCCGAGGGTGAAGTCCTTGGCTCCAGGTCAGCCAGCCCACGTGGTTTGTCACTGGCACAGGAACAAAGCCAGGGCACATCCTGCCTCCCAAGCTCCCTGGCACAGCTTTCCCAGCAGCGTCTGTTCCCTAACCCGGCGCTGGCAGATGTTCCTCGTGCCCACTGCAGAAATAATGTTGGATTGCAGCATTAAAGTGTTAAATGATTTATAAGATCCTAACATGAAATGTATGTGTCGTTTCTCTTACTAATCCTTGCTTTCAATTCTTCCCCTTCTTTCTTTCCCGGCAGATTACCATTGAATTGGATAATGCTGAGGTTTTAATTTTATTTCTTTTCTCCAGTGTTGTTTCTATGGTGTTTGTTTTACTAGTAGCCCTGTGATCTGTCCTGTCTCTGCAGCACTGAGCGTTCTGATTTGTGTGCCTGTGTCAGTGAATTAGTGAAGTTTTCAGTCTGCTGTGTGTCTATCCTGGGAATAGTTACCATAACCAATTCCATGTGTCATTACTTGGAATATTAATCCAAATGGAGTTATCATTTTTGGTAGTCTGCAATCAGCTGGTGCCGTGGTAGATCCTGTGGAGTTTAGGATCAGATCTGGAGGATGAGCTGCTCTAAGCAGTCAGCATTTAGCACTTAGCCACCATTCCTGTGTCATATGTGAAGGGGTTATTTCTTTTTATTTGGAAAACTAAATAGTGACGTTCAGTTGTGTCCATGCAGAAGCAGGGGTGCAGGTGGCACTGGGGAGGGGCAGGTCCTTGTGCAGAAATCGTGCTGCTGCTTTTCCCAAAAAGGTGACAGTCCTGCAGCTCGTGAGAACATTCCAGTGCCCTTCCTGTGCCTCTCAGTCAGGTTTGGGTGTGAAGCCACGTCAGGCAGTGGGATGGGTGGTGCATAACCCTGTGGAATCGGTGTCTTGGGAAGCTATTTCTGGGTGAAAAGCTTCCTGCATCACCCCGGGGCTGGCACTGCGCTGTGTCCGTGCTGGCACAGGCAGAAAAGCCCTGTTTGGGGGAAAACTTGGAGTTTAACTGAAATGAAGCTTTCCAAGGACTCTGACAAGCCGAGTGTCTGGTCGGGGCAGCAGCGCAGGGCGGAGGGAGCTGAGCTGCCTCTGCTGTGCAACTTCCTCATCAGCTCAAAAAAACCCTGGTGTGGGCGTGGAATTTGCATAAATGTATAATACTGAGAAAGTGATTGACTGGCACCTTATTTTACTGAAATACCACGGAAAAAAGAAGTATTTTCCTCTCAGTGCTTTGTTTCCTGTGTTCTCTCCCAAGCCAGCCTTTTATTTGGAGCAAAGCTCAACCACTTAAAATGTCTAAAGCATTTCTGACCTTCATTTAGTGGAGTAGGTAGTGAAATCTACAGAAAACAATTTTTTGGTATGACTTGTTAATTTTGATGTTAATCACCTGAATTCACTGGGTAAACTTCATTCTGAAAATGAAATACTTGGGGACCTTGCCTGGTGAAATGGACTTGAAAGCCAAACTACTTGTCACTGAAGTAGACAAATACTGTGCACGTCACCCCGTTGGCCTGGAGGGTATTTTTATTCAGGAGGACTTTTAGGGCTGGAGCTGAAGGTCCAGTCAGGCTTGGAGGTCCCTTCCCTAAGAAAAATGTCATGGGTTTCCTATCACTACTTTCAGCCCAGAGTCTGATTGTGACTTGGAAAAACAAATTTCTTGTTGCACAAGTTCACCTCCTGCCCTGCCATCGCCTCTGAGCTGTGCTGGGATGAGATCTCAGGTGTGTCTCCAAGCTTCACACACACTTCTGGCATTACAGAGGTGCTCTGCTGTCTGTTTCTCTGGGTTTTTTTGTTAACAAACCCAGATTTTTTCCCCTCTTACCTGGGGCATACACACCAGCAGTCTGCTCTGGTTTCCAAAAATTAACCTGTAGCACAGAACCATTTCCATCAGGCCAGGTCCTTTGGATGATGTGCTGCTGCAGCTTCCCAGAATAGCACGTGTGTATATCTATAATTTTAGCTTGGAGAAACTTCAGAGAGAAAGTTGAATTGTTTAATTGCAAATTAAGTCATTATGTGAAAGTCTTTCCCTTTGGTTTCTGGCTGTGATGTGCTGTCTTTGCCTGCAGTAAATCAGCCAGAGTGTGCAGAGCAATTTAGGATTTGGTCTGGAGGCTGCAGAGGAGGAATTTTATTGCTCCTTGATGGGGCAAGTGCACGGAAGGAGCAGGTGTGTGTATAACCATCAGCACTGAGCTCTGGCTGTGTGAGGAAAAGGACTCAGATGGAGTTGGAGCCATTGGCAAGTCTCAGAAATCCTGGGGTTTTCTGTTTTTCTTATTTTCCCCTTGTCAACCTTGGAAACTATAAACATTTAGGGCAAAGAATACAAAAATCTCCATTATTAGTAGAATTATTAACTTGCTTTTCTGTCAAAACTATGCACAATTAAATTGTTTTGATCAGCTGAAATGCTCCTTGTTCCCTCAGGGGAAACTCCACTGAAGTAACTGCTTATGGCATGATTTCATGGTGGTTTTTTATGCAGGTTGAGTTATCTTAGTTGTGTCCTGCAAGGTAACCCAGCGAGCAGTGGGTCCAAAAAACAAAGGTTATTAAAAGTGCCAGGAGATCCATGTGTTTGTTAATGAAAGCTGTGATAGGAAGTCATGATAGACCCTCTTTAACATTTTTGTCAGTGAAGAAGGGAGTGTCCTTTGGAGTGGGGGAATCATGCTGGAATTCACCCAATGGCTGGAGATCCCCTGAGTGTGGGGTTGGCACCAGCCCCGGACAATACCGGGCTGAGCTGGGGGGCCTGGGATGCTGGAGAAGTGGAGTGGAAGGGAACAGCAGGGCTGGTGCTGTTGTCCTAACTCACTTGCTTTCTACTGAGGGTCTATCTGTAATTCCCTTTGTGTTGGAAAGGAGGGACAGGGAGGAACTGCAGTTTGCCAAGGTGATGTGGTGCAGCGTTGATAGAAATGCAAAACCGTGGGCAGCTGTAAACTGTGTCACGCCACACTTGCACCGTGGTTGTGTTGGTTCTGTCCTGGTGTTGGGGAGTTGTGTGCTCAGAGCTTGGCCTTTGGGTGGTGTCGGGGCTGCCCTTTGCCTCTGCTGGAGCATGGGATGGGATCAGGAGCTGCAGGCTCTGACTGGAGCTGAAGAGCTCAACAGGGTGTGTTTGACATTGGCTCTGTGCAGGTGTCTCAGGTGATAAAGCCAAAACCCCAAGGCAGGGCATTGTCCTTAAAAGCCCTTGGGCTGAGTCTCTGTTGATGGCCTCCTGCCTGGGCTGGAACTGCTCTAATCCTGTTCCTGATGGAGCTGCTACCTGTGCTGCTGTCTCAAGGCAGAGGTAAATTCTTCCTCAGTGCCACCAAGTGTGAATCGCTTTGCACAACAGCGAGAGTTAAACCCTGCTTCTAATTAGGCACAACAGCTTAATTTGCTGTCAGTTCAATCCCCAACGCACTGAAAGGTGCAGGCGTGATGCAAATGCAGATTTCCCGGTGCTGCACGCTGGGGCTGAGCTGCACCGTGGGCTCCCGGTGCTCCAGGCCAGCCCAGCACGGCCTGGGAAGGACGTTCCCCTCGGACGTCCCCGTCTGGGGACACCGTGGCCCAGTTTCCACCTGCAGTGCGAGCCCTGGGTACTAAAACACACCCATGGTGGAGAAACCATGAATCTTCTACGCCTGCCAGGCAGGGCCCCCGTTGGTGCTGACCTGCAGGTGGCACGCGCAGGATGCCGATCGCGCTGGGAGATGGCCTACTTT
>NW_008238347.1:617861-648224 GCF_000691975.1 Corvus brachyrhynchos
TTGCAGTGAGCTGTTCCGCTGGGCACCTGCCAACATTCAGGCAGCAGTTACATAAGAAGAGCTTTTTTTCCTGGAATTTAGGCCCGCTGCTGATGTGTGACCTTCAGCAGTAATTGCCAATAAAGGCGCTGGGGATGTTTACAGGCACCGGCGCTGGCCCGCAGCCTGTGCCGGTAGCGGCCGAGCCTGGGGCTGCTGCTGCTGCTGCTTCCCAAGGCTGATCCCACACCACTGCAGCTCTGCCTCATTTTCCAGGGTGAAATGGGGTTGCTCTGCTGCTCCCCCCCAACCCTCAGGGCTGGGGTAGGGGCCAGCAACCATCCAACCAAATCCAGCAGAACTCTGTAAGCACACGGAGTTCCCCTTGTAGTTACTGAGGTATTTTTTAGGGTTGTGCTGGGGTTTTACCTGTTTTTTCAGTAGTGACACTTCTTTATGCAGCTGATACATTTAAAGGCAGCTCTATCCAGTAAAATACACTTGCAGACCCGCTCAGTAGAGTTTAGGTTTGGGGTTTTTTCACCTCTTTCCTTTGGTTTTGAGGTTTCAAGTAGGTGAAAAGGGAACTGAAGATCCTGGTTCAAAGGGGTTGCCTGAATTAACCTTCTCACTGCTCTTCATCTATGATAAACTAAAATTTGAGTGGCTAAGGTGCAAAATATGTGCTGTTTTATGCATTTTTGATTGGAATCAGGAAGTGTATTAACCTTTTCAGAGCTGGAAAGCTGCACTTGGGAATTATTTTCCTTGCAGAGAGCTTACTCCACAGTCATTTCTCTTGTGTATTTTGCACTTAGACAGTGCTTCACTTGTTATGTCTCAAGCAGAGGAAATGCAGGCACTCATAAATTTTTGTGGGCTGCTTTATATTTTTTTTTCCCCTTGAGAAATCCTGCAATCTTTGGACTGGGCTTTTTTTTAACACGGACTGGAATTGGTGAGCTCTTTGGAAAAGGAGACTGGAACATTTCCTATAGTTACTTGTCACCAAAAAAATAATAGTTATACCATCTTACTGGTTAATTAAAACTGCTGCTGTAAAATGTGTTGTGAAAGGAGTTCTTACTGTATTCAGTTACTGTAGAGGTCCTGCAAGATCACGGATTTAAAGAGGAGGAAGTGGTTGCACTCCCACTGAAGGGCAGACACTGAGGTCTCTAGCTCCTGGAAAGTCCCAGCCCAAGTTAAAATATGTTTTCTCCACTGAAAACTCTGGAAAATGAGGGAAGGCATTCCCGTAGGCAGATCTTGGTGACCTTTGAGTGCAGGCACTGGCAGCCCTTGTGCCAGATTTGCCACCTCCTCGACTGGCAGTGCACAAAGTCTCTGCACATTCCCTGAGAAGAGGGAGGATGTTCAGCTGGGTCCCTGCCCTGGGTGTGTGGTGAGGCCAGGGCTGGGAGGCTCAGGGAGCTGGGGGGCTGCCCCTGCCCCCAAAATCCCACGTGCCTTCTGGAGAACCTGTGTCAGGACAAGGTGCTGCCCCATGTCTCCTTCTTCTGCCCGATTTAGGCAGGTCTGAGAGCCTCCATCCCTGAAAATGCAACGTCTGTACAGGGGGAAATGTAATGTGGGAAGTTTGTCAGAGCAGTTCAGTGCTCCTGGGTCCCAGTTATTCCCCTCTGCCCTGAAACTTCTCCATAACAAGTCAAATGCTTGTTTGACAAACACCTACAGATCATCTGCAGGGGCTAGAAATTTCCTATCCAAATTTTTCTTCAGCTCCACAAGGTAACAGTGTTGGCTTTACAAAGGGGACTTGGCAAGGAAGCTGCACAGAGTTCTGTGGTATTTTTAAAGAGTTATGAAGGACAGCAACATAATTTGTGCTCTTGTCTGTTGCCACAAATCAGACAAGGTGCTGCTTTTGCTGTGTGCCTTTCAAGGAAGAGCTGATGGTATTTCAAAGGGAAAAGCAGAGAAGTTCAGAGAAGGGAGGAAAAAGTGGAAAGGGACTTGCAGGACTCAATCTGAACAGCCATTCCCACTGGAATTCCAGCTGATGCTGGAGATAGCAGTGCAGGAGCCGAGGCAGAGGCTTCAGAATAACATTCAGCTGACATCTTCACTCCAGTTCCTCGCATCTGGATGTAAAGCCTGGCTATCAAAAGCTTAATGTGCTATTTGGCTGACTCTGTAGCTGTGTTTTTCCCTTTTTATTTCCTTCTTTCTGCCAAATGTCTCCTCCTGCCACCCCAGTAATGAGATGCCATATGCACAGAGTTGGGTCAGTTCCTGAATTCACAGATTTCGGGACCAGAAGGGACCTCTCAGTGATTGAACCCGACTTCCTGCATGGCCCAGGGCTTCCCACTCCTCACCACTGTGTTATCTGTGGAGCCAAATCCATGGAGTTTGGCTCAGCTTCCTCAAAGAGCTCAGTGTTGAGTGAGGACCTCCCAGGACAGGTGTCAGTTTACTCTTGCCTTGCACCAGCTGGTTGCCTTCCTGTCCCATTGAGAGGGATGTTTGGAGAAAGACCTGAAGGAATTGTGTGGAAGTTTGGAAAGTGTCAGCAGTTCAGCAGTCTGAGGTTTGTCACCTCTCAGTCCTTTGAACTCCGGGGCGGCCTGAAGCGTAGGAGATTTGTGCTTGGAATTGTGCTCGTTTGTCCGTTATTTTGTCAAAATTCCAAAGTCTGGTGAGGCTGAAGAGAGAAGGACCAGGTTTTTGAATGTGTGTTTGTGTGCTCTCACAAACATGGGGGGTTTCTGATAAGATTATTTCCCTCTCATTTATTTACAATGTGTGATGCTTTCCAGCCTGTTTTGCTGAAGCCACTCTCTGGAGCAGGCCCGGTATGTGAACTGGAATCTCCACCAGCCTTTTAAATGCATTTCAAGCCTTTTCAGTGCTCAGTGGTCTGGGTGTTTATTGCATAGTTGAGTTTAAAAAAAAATGGAGAAAAGCAATTCTGATGCTTCAGACCTGAATGAAAATCCTTCTGCTTTTCCACTCCATCACAGTAGTAGTTTGAATTTCTGTGAAGGAAGGATTAGATAAGTTTCATCCTGATTATTGTTTTGAAAGCAAATTAGAATAAAACTTGGGTGAATTCCTCCAAACTGTAAAGAAAAAGGATGGAAAGCTCATCTGTATCTCAGAAATTGAGATGTAGTGAATTTGCCCTGGAGCTGTCACGTGCTCTGGTGGTGATACATCCACTCTTGAGTCAGACAGTCCGTTCTGGGAAGCACACGTGGCCTGTGCTGGGGAAACGGATGCTGGAAGCATTCCGGTCACCAGAGGGTCAGTTCCTGTACATCTCCAGTCATGGCTCATGAGGAGTGGTTTATTGGCCAGCCTTGGGGGAGTGGAAATTTCAAAGGAAGACAGGCTTTGCACAGCAACTCTGGGTTCTGGTTTAAAAGCTGTCCACTGCATCCTGCTGCTCACCTGGCTGTGTTTCGTATTCCACAAACTTGCCCCTGCCCCCTAAACTATCACTTTCTTATATAGCTGGAGAGCTGAAATATATGGAGGCACAAGAAATCTTGGACAGTTACTGCTTTGGGCTGCTCTCCCACCCTGTTCAATCCTTGTAAAGCATAAGGTCATACTTTGCTGTTGCAGCACACAGGAGAGTGCAAAGTGTAGCACAGCAACAATAGCTCAATGATTCTTTGCTATTTGAACCCATTTTTGACTCAGAGAATAATGATTTCAGGATTTGGAGTTTATATTCTTACTGGAAGATTGCTGAGAGCTGTGCTGCTGTGGATGACCCACGCAGGCACTGCCCGGGGCAGTGTGTGGGGCTGGCTTTGGTGTGCTGTCTGTGCCACAGAGGGAAGGCACAGGAATTTGTGAGCTGGAATATGTAATTTTAGCTTGGGAAAGAGCAAACTAATTTTGTGCTGATTCTTCATCTGTGCTGCTTTTCAACCCCAAAATGTACACGTATGTTTGGTTGAAATGGGGTCAAGCTATCAGCCCAGGAATCCCAGAATGGTTTAGGTTGGGAGGGACCTTAAACCTCATCCAGTTCCACACCCTGCCCTGGGCAGGGACACCTTCCACTAGCCCAGGTTGCTCAGAGCTCCATCCAGCATGGCCTTGAACACTTGAAGGGATGGAAAATCATCCAGTTTCTTTGGGAAACCTCTGCCAGTGCCAGAAGTAAACTTTTGTTTGGAATCCTGAGTCCAGCAGTCATGTCCACTTGACCTGTCAGCTCCAGTCTCCCCTCCCCTGGAGGAAGGGACCTCATTTCCCCTGCAGGGGAACAGGCCCAGTTTCCTTGCTGCTGTTGGCTCCTGGAGAAGGCAGGGATGTTTCCTGTGCCCCAGGCAGTGCTGCAGTCGGGACAATGTGCCCAGGCTCCCCATGACCTGACACGGGTGCAGCCTGGGAGCAGCGGGCAGGGCAGGGACGGTGTGTTCCTCTGCAGGAACGAGCTGCTTCCTGCTCACTTGTGCTCCTCTGGATTAAGTCCTCACGGCTTCCATTTGGCCAGAGAAGGAGTTTGCATGCTTGAGACGTGTCCAGGAGTGGTGACAATGCAAGGAAGCGACTACCAAAGGCCGTGGAAGCTGGCCAGGAGTAAAGTCCCTTAGGAGGAGAATGGAGAAGGGTTTTTCCTGGCCAAGGAGCCCCTGCTTGTGGAGCACGGCGGGAGAAGCGCTCACTCCTGGGGCTCCTTCCTGGGAAGTGGAGTCTCATTATCCCTACTCCTGGATCTGTGGCCTCCCTCTCCCTTTGCTGGGCATTCCCCAGGCTGCAGCAGATCCTGGTTTGCTCTCCCAGTCTGTGCTCCATTGTCCATCCCTGCGGCCTCTGGGCAGACGTGGCCATGAGTGCGTGGCTCAGTTTGGGGTTACAGGATTGTGGATGTGTTATTTCCTGGTGTCTGCTCCTGGGAAGTTACAGCAATTTCCCCACAATTAAATCAGCAGTTGAGTTTGAATGTTCACCTCTCTGTTGTGTGTCTGTGCTCAGCTAGATAAAAGTTACTTGTCTTCATCTGTTCCAGTTGAAGATCAGCATTTTAAATTTGAAAAGCTGTCACCATTCAGGCCCTTACTTCATTGTTCCTGTTTGGTGCTGTACCTTATCTCTTTCATCATGAGAAAAGTATGTTTATAGATGAGAATCCACAGAATACATTTTTTTTAAACTAAAATTATGAGGCTGCTGCCTTTGTGATACGCAGCCCTGGCTTCCTCCTCCTCCCCACTGGGATGGATGTGCAGCATTCCAGTCACGGATCCTGGGCGTGTGGTCCCCAAAAGTGCTCTGGGCGCCTGCAATTACATTTCTTTGCTTGTGCCTCTGAGTTCATGCAGAGCAGTTTGGGATGTTCAAAGCATACCTGCAAAATTTTCCAAATGTGGCCCTTTCAGGAGCAGGGTGGGAGGGTGTAAACAGTAATTACAGCTACAATTCATTTGTGATGATTCAGCTGAAGTCAAGTGCTTTGCCAGCTCCCTTCCCCTCACTGTTGACCACTGGATTGCTGTTGGGATGAAAGATTCTGGAGGGATGACTAATTTTTCTGCATTTTACTTTCAACTAGCTGCCGCAAGCTCCAGAAACGGAGAGCCCTGTAGAGGTGTGTCAGCCACCTATATTTGTACAGCACACAAATATTGGTGTCTCAGTAGTCCTAGTGGAGTGTCTTGTTGGTAAAAACCCCTGTGAAATGTGTGTTCCTGCGTGGTGTTAGACAGTGGAAATGAGCAGATTTGTTGAAGTCCCTTAATCCGATACAGCATCAGCATGGTAGTCTGAAAACACAAAAAAAAAAAAAAAGTAAACTCATCCTAAGTCTGTTCCTTTCAGCCATTTCCCTTATGCTTTAAGGGTGGCACTGGGAAAGGTCTCCTCTCAAATTTTCGTGCATTGGCAAAATGAGACTTCATTTTGGCTCCTAATGCAGAATTTGGTTTTCCCTTTGCCTCATGTACTTAAAAACTTAAATGCTTAAAAGAAAGGGAGGTGTCAGAAGTTGTTAATGGAAGCTTCATAACTCCAGAGCAACTGGTGTCCCATTTAAAATGGCCCAGTGGATGATCAGGATCACTGCATATTGTCAAGGTCACTGGTTTTAGGGGAACTGGATATGTGGGAACATGTCCTTTATGTGCATAAAGCAGATTATTTGCCAAAAAGAAGGCAGGAAAATTTATCAAATCTTAAATTCCTTTGAAATTCATGGGACATCCAGACATGGCATTGTTCCATTGTACAACTGGTGCCAAATCAGTGCAAACCTAAGTGAAACAGCATGGAAGTCTAAATCTGGGAGAGTGTTGATTCTCTGAGCTGTGAAGATTATAAATGTGAAATCATGTAGAAAAAGAAATGTTTGTGGTGGTTTAGACCTTTGTATTTGTAATTTTTGTGGAACAGTGTTTAAATGTAACCCAAAACTCTGAGTGGTCATCAAATGGATTTGAGATGTTTGGGAGATGGCTCCTGGTTTCTGCTGGGTCCCTGTGTAGAACAGTTATTCTACACCTTTTCAGATGCTTTAAAGCAGCAAAACCTCAATGTGCTTCAGCTTTGCAAAGTGGGAGTTGCATTCCTGAAAATGAATGTCTGAAATGGGAGAGATTTGATTGGGAAACGTGCACGTGCCAAGGGGCTCTGTTCAGTGACTCCCCACTGACGTCCCTGAGTTGGAAGGGAGCCCCCCAGGCTGTTCCAAAGGCCCTCCCCAGTCTCAAATGAGTTTCAGTGACCACGGTGGGATGTGTTGGAGCCCCTCACCCCCAGAGTGTGTGTCCAGTGGGCTGGGGGGGTGTACCTGTGTCTGTGCATGGGCATGCGTGGGCTGAACTCCCCGAAAACCTGTGTGTGTCCCTGGGAGCTGTGACACCAGACAGACGTTGTGTTTCCTCAGAACCCGGGACTGCTGGCACACGTGCATGCCAGGGGGGTGTGTGAGGGTGGCAGAGCAGAGGGGTCAGGGCTGGCAGAGGGCAGGTGTCCTGTTTCGATGGCTTGTGAGTCCATCTCCCTCATCTCCCCCTGTTGCATCGAGCTGTGACTTCCCCAATATTCCCCTGAGTGCCAAGATGTTGGTGTCTCTTGAGTGTTGTTCTGCTTTAAAATGAACTTTCTGCACGCACAGCAGGAGCTTGATCAAAGTCTACCACAGAGGCAACTGGAGGACCATAGAAGGGTATGTACAGCAGTCAAGCACATTCAGAACTAATCTCTACCTTTCCCTTGTAAACAGCGAAGCCTAAGTCATGTAAGGAGCTTGTGGGGTTAAGTGCTGGCTGTTGGGCTCTTGGAAGATCTAAAAAATGAGCCATATTTACAGCATGAGGTGCTGGAGCCCTTCTCTGGGGTTACATGGAAGGGACGAGTGCTTGGCTGC
The DNA here is from genome assembly GCF_000691975.1 of Corvus brachyrhynchos. Taxonomy (NCBI): domain Eukaryota; kingdom Metazoa; phylum Chordata; class Aves; order Passeriformes; family Corvidae; genus Corvus; species Corvus brachyrhynchos. Next base: position 625,189 of record NW_008238347.1, read on the forward strand.
TCCGAATTAAACTCAGGCCCTGGTGTGCTCCATTCACACTGTCAGAACACTGCCCTTGGGTGGTGACACTCGTGGGCTGACATTAATCAGTGCTCATGGAGTTGGCTCCTCTGGCCACACCACCCCTTTGTACCCAGCCAAGCTGCACAATCAGCATCGTTGGTCCCTTTCTCCATTTCTTCTGCTCTTGCAGTTGGGAACACAACAGCAGCAACTTACAACTGCTTCACCCTAAAATATCAAAGGTGCTCTGTTTTAAAGCTTGTAACAGGTTTCTGATATCGCTTAGAGTTGTGTGTTGCACCTGCATTGCTGGTACATGTACAGTGATGGCTCTGTGTGACTCACTCTTACTTTACCTGGTGGTGAATGCAGATGAAACTGGACACTGTTGGGTTTTTTTCTAGGTACCATATTTGATTTTTCTGGTTACTGCCAAACATCTGATATTTGTTTGCACACTGCCCTCATCAAAGTGGTGCACAGCACTAACAGGATGGTTAAAGAGCTGTTCTGGAGCCAAGCACTGCAGCTGAATTAATTAGAACATTTCTTAAATACCGCTTATATTTTCTCCCTTTTACTTTGATCACATGCTCATATTTTCTTAGCTGATACCATGGGTTTGGATAAATTTGTGGGAACTAAAGCTTTTCTTCCCAGTTAGAATGTGAAGTGCTGCTGACTGTGTATTGCCAGACCTGGGAAACCATGGACCAGCACATTCTGACTAGAAGCAACTGCTTGATACTTGTTCCTGCTTGTATTTTCTGGTGATTTGTCTTGTTTTGGATACACAACACCTACAGACACCAGAGGTGCTGCAGGTCTGTCCTGGTCAGCTCTCCGCTCGCCCCAACTATTTTGACCATAGAATAGAAATCACTTCCTGCTCCACAAGGGGCCAGAAGGAGAATCTGGGGGCAGCTCCAGGAGCTTTGGTTGCCCTCCTGAATTCAGGCAAGGTGGAGTTTGCTGAGCAGCTGTTCTTGAGGCTGGCTGTGTGTTATCTGTGTAGTAAGTGGTAGAAATTACTGATTAAATGCCAGCTGACACGATGGCTGCCAGTTAGTTCAACAGAGGAGGAGAAAGCTAATGTGAGAGCTCCCTTGTAACCATTTGTGTTCTAGGGCCCATCTGGGTGTCAAGCTGCCTTTCTAGTCGGTGCACATGTACAAGGAAGATGTAATTCAGGGTTTTTCTGTCTGGCTTGGCCTTGTTCTGTCACGTAGCCTCCCCTACCTGCCAGGCTGGGAGCAGGGAGGTGGGTACAGCACTGCCTCATGTACTAAACACTCTCATGTTGCTGGCAGTCACAGGAGCTCCTCCGGGACGGGAATTTGCTGGAGCTTCTGAGCTGTCTCCTGCCTGTCCCACATGTTCACTCTTTGGCCCAAGCGGTGATGGGAAGCCTGTGCCCCTTGGAGAAGTGCTCATCTCCTTCTGCTGTTGCTTCCACAGGAATTTCCCTTTTTTTTCTATTGTTTGGGAGCTTTTGGAAGCAGCTGGTTGGAACACTGACTTCGTGTTTACTTTACATCCTGTTCCCTGACACTTGCTCCCTCCCCATCTGATCCCATAAAATGCAGCTCCCATGCTGCAGCTTTCACACTGATAATCCACAGGAACCATTTCTATGCTGCTGGATTGTGGTGACAGGGTGGCAGTGGGAGCCCTGACTTGAGCCCCAGCCCTGTGGGGAGGGCAGAGATCCCTTGCCAGCTCCAGGCATGTGTTGGGCTTCTCCCTGTGGAAGTGATTTCTGAAATTTGGTGAAGAACCTGATTATCAGACAGGCTTTTGTCTTTTTTCTTTTGGGGTATAAGGATTTCTTGAAGTGACCCTCACAGCGCCAGCTGTGTATCAAATCAGTGGGACTGCAGCAGGGCTGGAGTTCTGTACAAGCCAATTAATGCACGTTTATGTTGTTCCGTTTACTTGTGTTTTAAGGGCCTCCTGTGAAAGTTTGAAAAGACTTCACTTTTATGACAGCTAATGTATTAAATGCCACCTTGAATCTGTAGTCAGACAACCAATTTAATTTGAAATACAACTGAAAATCAGTGACAAACACAAGTTTTGTGAATAGAATTAAAAATAACATGCTTTAGTTCATTGGACATATTTTTAACATGAAATTATTTTTGGCTAGATCAATTTTTTTTTTTTAATTATTGTCTATTTTCTGAATCCCCAGAAAAGCCCCTCCCTCCCCTCTGCAGCACTGTCCTGGGATGGTGCTGCTGTAACCACGCTGCCGTTAGCAGGGCAGGAGCTCCTGGTGACAATAATCCCGTTTTCCTTTGTGCACAAAGACTTTACAAAAATCCCTTAATCCCCATGCGGTGTTTGTGTGCTGTCGCCGCTGGCAGTGCCACTGGCTTTGTCCGGCTCCCCGAATTCCTGGGAATTCCTGTGAAGGCTGAAGTGACAGCAGTGGGGTGACGTTCCACCTGGAGATGTTGGATCTCCGCTGGCTTGTGCTGGGGGCTGTGCCGGAGCTCCCGGTGCTCCCAGGATTTGGGGTTATGTGAGGACCTGCTGTGTGCTGGGATGGGATGGGAGGGCTGGCGTGACTCGGGCACCTGCCAGCAGGGAACAAAGAGCCGGGATCCAGCGGGATCGCTCGGGTTTCCGCTCAGCAGCTGGTGGATCATGTCAGCTGCTGCTGGAGGGACAACAGAGCACACAGCCCTAGGGGCTTGGTGGGATGGCAAAACAGGAGAGGTGTGAGGAGATAGGATTGCTCCTCACAGAATCATTTCCAATGTTCCTCTTCCTCTAATCCACCTCTTGATTTTGTGTTGGTGCTGTACAGATGCAACTTTCTTGCATTTAAGGCTGAGACAATAGAACTTAATTAAAGCAAAACTTTCTGAAAATTAAATCTGTCTAGAAAGCTTTATGCAAAACCTAAGCTGCAGCTGTCTCTGTGCTGCATGGGGGAACTCATCATCTTATTGAGCCCCGTGAGACCCCTCCATGTTGCAGCCTGCCCCAGCACATTGGGAGCTGCTCGGTGGATTTTTCCAACTCTCCAGGGTTTCATTCCCCTCTCCCTCACCACAAGAAGGGTACTGGTAACAGCAGCCCTGCTGCCAATGAACATGGGTGGTTGCTTTGTTCGCGGAGCTCCCATCCTGATTTCCTTCTGCTCTTTGACTCCAGGGCGAGGCCCTGAGGCAGGTTTTGGTGAACCGCTACTACGGCAACGTGCGAGCGGCCGGCCGGCGCGAGAGCCTCACCACCTTCGGCAACGGGCCCCTGTCCGCCGGCGGCTCCGGCAAGGCCGGCCCGGGAGGTAGGACATGCTCTGCTCACCCCTGGGGCTGCCCTTCCCATGCTCTGGGGCTCTGTATTCCTGGAAAATCAGCACCTCACAGCTGAAATCAGGATGTTTTTCCCTCATGGTTCTTCCTCTGAACTCCTAAAAAAAGTAGAACTGTCCACGTGGGTGACTGCAGTTGAGGACAAAACTAGCAGACAGAGCTCTTTGTAGTTTCCAGTGACTGCCTTGGGTTGGCTTGACGTTTGTGGCGTTGCTTTGAATAAATGTACTTAGAAATACCGATCAATTTAATGTTTGCAATAACGTCTAAGAAATGTGCCCGTAAGGATGTCAGATTACTAACTGTGTCTGGAGCAAAAGCATTTTGTGGTATTGCTGAGAGTTTGTTTGGTAGGATGGGCAAAAATTCCATTTGAAGTCAGCTATACAGTGAAGTTTATGTAATTTGAGGCCATTGCTAGAAAAGTCACTAATGGAATCGCAGAATGGGTTGGGTTGGAAGAAACCTTAAAACTCATCCTGTTCTAACCCCTGCCATGAGCCAGGGATGCCTTCCTCTATCCCAGGTTGCTCCAAGCCCTGTCCAGCCTGGCTTTGCCATCCCCCTGGGGTCAGTGCCAACCTGTTTCTCATGATCACCTTTATAGGAGGAAGCTCCGGGTCGAGCTCGATGAGCCGAGGGGAGATGAGCCTGGCAGATGTCCAGTGTCACCTGGATAAAGAAGGTGCTTCCAACCTGGTCATAGATCTCATCATGAATGCCACCAGTGACAGAGTCTTCCACGAGAGCATCCTGCTGGCCATTGCCCTGCTGGAAGGTGGGAACACCACGATACAGGTAGGGAAATGGAAAACTCTGTCTTGTGACTGAACCGTGTCGGGAAGGGAAATGTTTTTATGAAATCCAGGAAATTTTAGAGGGTTAAGGAGGTGGGAGGGGAAATGACTGAATGATCTTTGACCTGTAATTAAGGGAAATATTAGTGTCTGCCATGCAAAAGTGAACTTATTAAATGTTTGCATGGGCACTGGGTAATTGAGGTGTTTTCCCAGGGCAATATAGAGGAATGTATAATAAAACAGATTTGTAGGTAAGTTACTGACTGCTGTTACAAATAACTTAAGCAACTGCAGTGTGCTCAGGGACTTTTACAATGAGCTGTTAAATTTCAGACTGGAATTTGAAATAAGTGTATGGTAAACTCCAGACCACCACTGCTCTCCTGCAGTCTCACTGTTCTTCCTTTCCATGTTTTCAGTAAGGATTAGATTCTCCTAAATGAAAATTGTCCCTGGTGTGGATTAATGAACACACACCAACGAGCTCTTACATTCTTCCAAATGGAAAGTAAAACCTTATTCCAGCAAAACTTGCATACAAAGATGATTGAGTATGTGATATCTTATTCTTTTGGCTCTGCACGTGTTGTGTTTGCAATCTGTCTGTGGGGCTGAGTCCTGGCCAGTTATAACTGACTGTTGTGGTTAAAGCACACAGTAGATCCCTACAGCAGCACCTCCTGTGTCGATGCAAGCTTCCCTTGAGAGGACAGGCAATGTCTCTGGGCTCCTTCAGTCTGTCTCTGTAGTCAGTACCCTCCTTATTCCCCTGTGTATAAGCTCTGGAATGAAACTTCTGTGCAAAAGACAAAGCGGAAATTGAGTGCTGAAAATCCTGTGTCACCTTAAACTGCAGTGACAGGATTAACATTCCTGGGGGACAGTCACGCCTTTAAATTTCCTGCTCTTCTCTAATGTAGAGGAAGCTGAGCTTTCATCTTTACAGCTCTCGGGGAGCCTCAGGTAACCTTGCACTGTCATGCTGGAAGGAAAAACAAACTCAGCACCAGCCTGATGGGGAGAGATCCTTTGCTTGTGCTGGACCCCAGTGCTAAAGGATTGAGCAAAGTCACTTCCCACTGTGCACAAATCCATGCTGGAAGCAGATTCCTTAGCTCACCCAGTGAAAATCAACAGGAAAATCTGCAGTCCATCTCCAAAGACACCTTCTTTGCCCAAAAGGGAGATAGTTTCATTTTCATTTGCTGTCTGAAACCGGGAGCTGGGCAGCTGTGGAACAGCCCTGCGGTCAGGAATGATGGCTCTCAGGGCAGTGGTGCTTCCACCCTGCGCCGTGCACTCCTGCCAGGTCCTGCTGCACTCCAGCCTCTACAGATGTGCTTCCACAACCCAGAGTGGTTATTTTCTACCCTTTCCCACTCAGGAATAAGTCCTTGGCAGGTGTCTGTAGACTCCAGGCAGCCAGCAGTCCCCGGGTGCATCTGCGTGCTCCGGCAGGATGGGCTGGGAGGGGGCTCTGCTGGAGTGTGGGCTGCTTTTAAGTACAGAATGTTTTCGGGACCAAACGACTTGTGATGCCTACAGCTGTGAGCTCTGAGGGCTCAGACACACCCAGCAGCTCTTACTCATGCATGCAAAGCTCGAATGGGATGTTATTGAAAATATCCCATGGAGTCGTTGGGATGTGGATATTCCATGCTAGAACACTCCATGGACTTCGTGGCAAAAAAGGAGCATAATCAGTGCACAGACATGGTCTGTGGCTTTCCTCCACGTTGGTTAAACTGGTGGTAGGGAGAGGGATTTCTGGTGCCTTGCAGCGGCTCCAGCACATGGGGGCCCGTGGGACACTGGCAGTGGCAGTCGGGAACAGCACGTCCTCAGCACTCTGAGCTTCAGTAGGGCTTTAGAGAGCCAAGTCAGTGGAACTCCAATGGGGAAAACACCAGCCACAAAGTTTAACTTCTGGGAGAACAGCTGGCTCCACGCTGGGAATCAAAGCGAAGGTGGAGGCTTGCTCTTCAGTAAAATCAGTTCAGGGCTGTATCTCCCAGGGTAGTTGCTGAGTGGTGTGATGGCCAAGTTAAACTGGTATCCTGAGACAGTGAACTCGTGTAATCAAGCTTTGCTGTCTCCATGTAGGAAGAATGGCTCAAAATGCAGAGGGCCCTGGGTGCAGCCCAGCTGTTCAGGAGAGCTGTGTGGGTACTTGATAATCTGCAAAGCTGATGGGTTTTGTATAGCAGCCTTTGGCTATGACACAGTGAAGATTTACTGAGTGCAGCAAAGTGATGGTCTCCCCTTAGCAGGAATTCATTTTTACAAAACACTCTGCAAAATTTGGCTGCTTGTGGAAACTAGATGCACTTAGGAAAATGAACCCAATACTTTCCTTGTGTTTTATCCCAGTCTTTCTGTAATCTGTGTTCTTTTGGTAAGTTTTGCAGAGTGGGTAGGTAGGGCTTGGCAATCTCTGCAACCTCAGAGTGGCTTTTCTGCAGTTCTTCTGCAGTTTCCAGCAAATGCCAGTGGAAGAGTCATCCTCAGTCTCTGGACTAATGACTGTGTTCATTTTGCATCAGATGCATTAGTCATTGGGAAAGATGACCTAGCCAAACCAGCCAGCTTTGTCTTTGAGGTCTAACAGAGTTTATCTTCATTTCACAAATTTTTTGGTTATTTTAAGCAGCTTTTGATTGATAGTGTCCCAAACAAGTTTGTTCTGTGCTCAGTTTGAATAATTTCTGCTGAACTTCAATTGCCTCTGTCTGCAGGCCTTTGAGAATAGGAAAGTGGTGGGATAGGGACAGGTTATGTAAAAAAGGCTCTTTGGCAGCAAAGCCAGAAACGTGTCACCCCTGCATGGCATTTTCTTAACTCCAGGTTTTCACAAGGGAAATTGATTCAGCCTGAAGTGAAGCAGAAGGTTTGTACCAACACACAGGAACTTGCACATGTTGATTGTAATACGGTTAATAATGGGAGTTCCCGGGTAACTCCCATGAGCTTCCGTGGGAGAACAGATCCCCATGATGCTGGGAAGGGATAACTGGAATAGGTGTTGCTGTTTCATTAGGTGCAGGCAGGGCCAGTATTAAGGGTAGGCAAAGTAGGTGGTTGCCAACTCCAGCAGAAAAGCAAATCTCGAAAGGTTCCTTATTGTAATTGGCAGGAGGGATTTTTTATTGTTAAGAAAATTAATGTGGGGGAGAAGCAGGACAAGAGAAAACGCTCCTGGTTCACCTCAGGAAGGAGGCTGAGCTGGTGATGTGTGGCACAGTGAATCCCACGCTGCTCCACGTTCTGCTGCAGGGGTGAATGTGAATGTGGCAAATGAGCTCTTCTGGGAAGGTCTTTGCCCACTTCCAGCTCTCCAGGTAGAAACTTTCTGGGGTTTAGCTTTTGGAATTAACTTAGAAGCACTGTCAGGTTCTTTGGTAGCAGGATGGTGGTGATGTGGTGGTGGCTGTGCCTGGTGAGCTCAGCTCGTCACTCCGGCTCAGCGGGAGCCCTGGGTTTCAGTGGGAGGCCTGCCCTCGTTTGCACGGAGACAGAAGCAGAGGTGGAACCACGGGGTCAGCACCAGACAACAAATTAACTTGATAAATGCTGCAACTCACTGAGCTGCAAATTACATCAACCCCTTTATTAATTTATATAACCCTGAGCATCCCCCAGGGGAGCGCTGGCTCAGTGGTTCTGAGCAGCCCCGGGGCTGCCCCAAGCTCTGCTCCGGAGGATGAGGGCTGAGCCTGCCCTGCTCCCCCGGTGCCAGTGCCTGGCTGCTGTCCTGGTGCTGCCTTGGGCTCCCTTCCCCAGAGCAAGGAATGCTCTGGTGGGTGCTGGTGCTCATGGGCACTCGGAGCTGCGTCTCCTTGGGAAGGGATGAACGCTCCATCCCCTCCCACACGTGTGGCAGCACGGCCAGGCTTTCCTCTGGTGCAGCAACCTTGGCACATGAGTGACAGTGCAGGAAATTGCTGAGGACTCGTCCTGCAACACTCGTCTCTTGTCTGCTCAGTAAAAATTCCATGTGCCGCTACTCTGCCTCACCTCCGCTGTGTTTCGGGTTTTCTTGGTCGGTGGAAGTTAATGGCAAGTAAAGTCCCTTACATAACACCTCTCCATGGAGACTCTGCTCCTTTAATTAGGGATCTTCTCAAAAGTCAGCTTGCGTGACAAATTACCCACACGCACATGTTGGCGCTTTCAGCAGGGGAAGGTAAAATGAGGTTGACGACATTGGTTGTTTCAGGCAGTTTTTAAGTGCTGCCCCAAGGTGACACAATGCACGTCTGCCACTTCGGAGACTGGTGGTGCCTTTGTTCCCCTTTGTCCATTGTTGTCCCCCAAGGTGGGCTGCAAACACAGAGGGTGGGGTGATGGGAGTTGGCACACAAGGAAAGGGCGATTATTTTTCAGGAAAGAAGTGGGATTTGCTCCTGGCTTTAAGGCATCTGAGCAGAGTTGCTGCTCTTGCACAGAGGATGATGATAGGATGTGCTTCATAGCCCCCTCTCCCCAGCAGCTGGGTGTGAGATGAGGACCAGGGGCCACCCTGATTTGAGACAAGTGGTGAGCTGGAGAGTTGTGCCTCCATCACAGCATGGCAAGAGTGAATCCATGTTGTATGGAATGGTGGGTTGGAGCTCACCGTGAGCATGTGAGGCTCCTTTGAGATGTGACTGTGCAAAAAGCTTGTGGCTTTGAGCTGTTTGAACTTCCAGAGCTGTTGGTTGAGCCTCCCCAGAGGATCTGTGTGCCTTCCCTTGAGTGTTCTGTGGGGCTGGGGGCTGTGGCCATGCTGCCTGTGGAAGAGGTGCCATGGACACAGAAATCCCAGAAGCCACCTCCTCATCCGTCAGGTTTGGTAGGAAATTCTGGCCTGGACTCACACGACTCTCCCATCCCAACCTGGTCTTGCTCCGCACTCAGACTCAGTTGACATTTCTCAACATTTTTCCTCGTGTTTTGCCACCAGTGAGGAAACCCCACCAGGGTGAATTGTGGTCTCCTTTTCTGTGCCTCGGACTGTCCAGGGATGATTGATAGTTATTTCATAATTGCAGGATTGGTGCACAAAAGGAATTGAATGCAGAGCTATCCAGTTCTTTGTGGTTTTGGCACTCAGGAGACCCAGGGAAGCCCACTGGGGGGTACCAGCCACTGGAGCCCTTGGGTTGGAGAGAGCAGAGACTTCAAGACAAGTTTATGTCCTTGAGCTCATTGTAGCATTGGCTGTGAAGTACTGTGGCCAAAATGTCCTGTTTGGTTGCAGGAACACTTTGTTTCTTTTTTTATGTGGCTGCACCTGCCCTGCAAAATGAGGGGAAAACTCTGCAAAACGTTACAGGAGTACTGGTGGGATAAAATGTAGGCTTAGTGACGCAATAGTGCTTTAATTTGTGGTTTGGAGTTTTTAAATCAGATTTATTTCTTTCAATATTTGCAGCAGTCACAGATATCAGTGAGCACAGACAATTGTATATAAAGCAAAGGCTTCAGAGGTAAGAATGTCGTTGGGTCACTAAACTTCTGTAAATAGCACTTGAGAACTTCTGATCATTGATAAAAGAAGTCTTAAATTTTTTTGTTTCTGACAGGCAGAATTCTGTGATACAGGATGTTATATCTTTTTTTTTTCGTTGTTTTAGTGATGCCTGTTTAGGAAACGAAAGCACAGCCAAGCAAGCTCTTGGAATGTGTTAAACAATCACCTGTGTCTTTCACTGTTTTAATGTGTTTTTCCTCAAGGTAAAATACACCATATGGGTTTTTTTTTTTACATTCTGAGTATGTTACGAACATCACATTAAAAAAAAAAACGTTGATAAGGACCTGCATCATCAACCGTGGGCAGAGATCTTGTCCTTTTGTGAAAGAGCCCTCTCCGAAAGGAAACTTTGTGCAAATCCTGACCTCCTTGATAGTGCAGCTGCCTTCCAAGGAAAGTACAGGGCCTGCAGTAGCCATGAAGAAACCTCTGTCCTGATGCTCTGTCCTCACAGCCTGTGAGGAGACTGGGCTGCCAAGCCTGTAGGAGCACACCCATCTCCTTGGAGTATATTTTAATGTATTTAGCACAGTGAAGTCTCAGTGTCCCACAGCTGTTGGATACCATCATGCTCAGAACAGTCCAGCTCCTCTGATAATGCACTGTGAGCAATCCTTCCTGCAGGGGAGATTCCATTTTCTGTTTTTTTTTTTACATTCTGAGTATGTTACGAACATCACATTAAAAAAAAAAACGTTGATAAGGACCTGCATCATCAACCGTGGGCAGAGATCTTGTCCTTTTGTGAAAGAGCCCTCTCCGAAAGGAAACTTTGTGCAAATCCTGACCTCCTTGATAGTGCAGCTGCCTTCCAAGGAAAGTACAGGGCCTGCAGTAGCCATGAAGAAACCTCTGTCCTGATGCTCTGTCCTCACAGCCTGTGAGGAGACTGGGCTGCCAAGCCTGTAGGAGCACACCCATCTCCTTGGAGTATATTTTAATGTATTTAGCACAGTGAAGTCTCAGTGTCCCACAGCTGTTGGATACCATCATGCTCAGAACAGTCCAGCTCCTCTGATAATGCACTGTGAGCAATCCTTCCTGCAGGGGAGATTCCATTTTCTTTCAGGGCACTGGAATGCACGGGTGAGATTGAGGGTGGATGAGGTGAGATGGTAACGATACCACCTCGACTTTCCACTTGAGCTGCAGCTCCTGCTGCTTTCTGAGGTGTGTTTGGGCCATCAGTATTCCTGCAGCAGAACATCTTCCAGTCTTTTTTCCCAAAGGGAAGTCTTCCACTGGGTTTTGAGGTGCCCGTCTGTGCGGTTGAGCAGTGTAGGTGGAAAAAAAGGAGAAGAGGCGCTGCCTCAGGGTTCAGCTGTGTCGTGGTGGCCTTGTGTTGTTCACGCTTGGGTACCACTTCCTCTGTGGCAATCCTCTCAGCATTCCACTGGGATCCTGGTCCTGCAAGGAGCAGGGAGATAAATCAGTAATTCTCCCAATTCCTCTCCACGGGATCCACGTCCAACATAAACTTTCAAGACGATCCCTAGCAGGATTAAAGTCCTCCCCGAGCAGGCAGAGGCAAAGCTATTCAGCAAAACAAGGTCATGCTGCCTTTTTTTTTGGTAAGCACAGGAATCAACAAAGCGCTGTTATATAACTTCTATTTATATCCCACTTGCTCACTAGCTGCAGGCACACAAGAGTAGCTGAGAAGGGAATTTAATGAGCTCTCAGGGCTTGCTCACCTTCCAGAGCGGGTAGGAGCCAGCTTGTTTTTGAAGTGCGTCAGCAAATGAAACTGGTGGTGGGTGGGTGGTTTGGGTAGGTGGACTGACTTGTTGCTATGGTTTTCTTTAATTCCTCTGTCTCTCAAGAAGATCTTACACTTTTATTTTTTTCTTTTGGGGAGTCTGCAGACTTCCTTGTTTCTCACACCTACGCAGCGCTCGCCGGTTCGGTGGGGAAGTGGGATCCGTGCTCCTGCCATGGGGAATGGGATCCATGCTCCTGCCATGGCTGAGCTGAGTGACCCAGCACTGTGTGTTCCCACAGGGATGCAGGAGGAACCCAAATCAGCTCTGTGCTGACAGCAAGGCAGACCCCGAGTCTCCCATGCTCCCCAGGCCATCTGTGAGCCCAGACCCCACAGTCACATTTATACTTGTGGTTCCCCCACTGTGCCCTCACCACCAGTGTCACCTCATATTTCCAAGGGCTCACATTGGCTCTGGAAGGGTGTGAGGGAACTGTATCTCTGTGAGGTTTGTTCTTGCTTTCCTCTGTGAAATGACTTTGAGTTGCATCAAGATTTTTGGGTGTTGCAGAAAGAGAACAGGTAGGATACGAGGGCTCTTCCTGGTGTGGTTGTGCTGCTGGTCTCATTTAAAGCTGGTTGGGACACACAAGCATTTCCACAGGTCAGGATCTGTACACTCATCACCCCCAGAAAACATTCCCCCCTAAGGTGGGCAGAACCCCCAACAAGGAGCAGAGCTGTGCAGGATGCCGAGTGGATGCCCATGGCAGGGAGAGTTTGTCTTATTTGTGGAAAATAGAGCTGGGAAGTCCTCCTTCTGCTTTCAGGACAAAGTTTATTTTACAGTTTGCAAAAAAACCAGGCAATTGAGGTGTTCTGGCAGATTTTCCTTATGGGTTTATTTCAAACTGTGAAGTATGTTCAGTGTGAAATATTTCAGCTGCCATTTCCTTAAGCTATGCAAGACTAATGATATCCATCACTCGTGCCCAAAGTGATGGATCTCCAGCGAGCCAGGACGTAAGAGAGATTTCGAGAGAGAGAGGGATTAGCGATATTTAAAATAAATAAATGAGGAGGGACTGAAAGCAAAGTTGGGTTGGAATTTTCTGCAGCAGAAGCCCTCGCAGTATGTTTAGGCAGAATGTAGAAGGCTGGCATTTGAGCTTAATTCAGTGCTTGTGTTAGTGCAGTTCCCCTTAAAATGTGGCTTGTTTGAAGTAGTCCAGCTCTAAGAACTTGTCTGGGGGTGGCAAACTCTTCCTGCAGAGATGAAGTAGCACACAAGTTTTGCATTAGTTCGTGCTGGCCGGATAACCCGAGCGAGCTGAGGTCCCTGCAGTGATTTCTCTCTAGTGTTGGAATAAAATGTCCTGAGTTTAAGCCAGATTGCTGAGCTTTCTCCTCTTTCTGGAGGGACTTTCCTCTCTGAAATGTCCCTGGCTCGCCAAGTTCACGGGGTGTTTTCTGTGCGCTGGCATTAGAGAAATGGGGAAGGAGACGACAGCAGTTTGCTTTAATTGGTGAGGTGTTTGCTGGGGCTTTGCTTTCCCTGATTTCTTGGTAATCAAAAGCTTGTTTTGCTGGGGAATTCTTTGGGATGTGTTGGGATGGTCTGGCAGGGCTTCGTAGCTGATGAAACAGCTCTGGGAGGGTGCGGCCCCGGGACTGCTCCGAGCTCTGTGGGCTGACGGCAACCAGGCGAGGGCACCCCCAGGCCAGGCCAGCCCTCGTGGGGAGCAAACACGGCTGTGCAGAGCCTGCTGAAACCCAGGGCTCGCTGCTGGGTTTTGGTGCTGTTCCTCACAGGATCAGACAGCCCAGCCCGGAACTAGTCTGGGGTGGAAAGTCAAGCTGTTCCATGAGACACAATCCAACTGTTGCTCCTTTTCTTGGCTGGCAAAACAGCCGTGACTTCGGGGCAGAGCCAGGTAACAGGGCAGGGAAAGGTGTTCCCAGTAAAGGGGACAGCACACACCAGCCAAACTGGCGAGGCTTTCAGAGGCAAGAGCTAGAAATCAGCTGCCTTCAGCTGCTGCCTGGTTTCTTTTCCCATTTAACAATCCTACACTGGGCACAAGCTCACTCATCATTAAATTTACTGTGGATTAGTTACATTTATAGTGGATTACTTACCTGGGTCTGTCCTCTGTACACCTTGCACAAAGGTACCAGACTGCTGTGCTTTATGGTTTCACTCTCTGAAGGACAGATGTCAGTTCTGCTGGCTAAAATCCAATTTGTTACCAACTGCTGGTATGAGAGACACGTTAAGGAGCATTTGTCCCTCCCCTGTGGTTATCCTGCCTCCATAATCCCGCCCCCCTGAACTGCTGGGGAGTTAGCTGAGCTTCTCTTCCACTCATCATTAGAAATTATGTATATTACATATGTCAAAGGTCTCAGAATTAAGTGCTAATGCCAGGAAATGTGCCTGTTCTTTGCTGATTTATTTTTTTTTAATGTGGTTCTACAATCCAGCTTGTTAATGATTTGCAATATTTAAGAACATGCCAAAAAATACCCACCACAGAAGATGATATTAATGCTGAATAAAAAGCCAGCAAGCAAAAATGGTATTTTCAGTTTAGCACGGAACGTTAGGTAAACATTTCACAGAGTATGTAAATAGTCAGAAGGGGAGTCCAAGTTCCTGGGAATAACTACAGAAGAGACACAAACTTAAAAAAATATGAGTGACTGGAAGTTAGTGACGTAAAAAAGAGCTTAACCACATGTTTCTAACAGTTTTTAACCACTGGAATAGACCACAGACAGACACAGTTCATCATCTCTGACACTTTCTCAAGAAAGACAGGATTCTTTTCTCAAAAAAACCCGTGGAACACAGGCTGAGTTGGTGAGGGAGCTCGAGGGGCTGCTGGTGCTCCAGGGTGGGCCAGGCTGTAGCTGGTCAAGGTGCTGCAATAGAAACTTGGCCTTCAATTTCTTCTCCAGAGAAATCCATCTCTGGGTTTGCAGCTTTGCTTCTGCATGTGTTGTGTGGAGCAGGAGATAGAGTCATAGGTGATGATGGTATTTATGTACCAAGCTCCTTTGGCCCAGGGGGGATCCACTGGAGGGGCAGAAGTGTAAGGGGGATGTCCTGCTGTGCATGAGGCTTCTGGCTGGAATTCTTTAGGAGCAGAGTTGGGTGATGGAGTGGGAAAGGAAGAAGTTACTCCACAAGTTTGCTGGTATCTGGTGTTAGGAGTTGATCTGCTCTGTGGTACTTTAATTGGATGTCAGGAGGAGCAGTGGTGTGGCTGCTTTGCAGACGTGGTGCCTGTGCTGGATTCTCCTTCCATCCCCTTGAAGCAATGAATGTGTGCAGGTGGTGGTTGCTCCCTCCTCAGAAGTGCTGGAGAGCTCTGTGGTGGTGTCCTTGCTCACGGTGAGTGAGGATCTGTCCTGTCAGCCACTCGTGCTTGTCACGTGGGGTGGGTCCGGGTTTCCTTCTGTGGCTGTGTAATTAATTAATTACCATCCCATTATCTCGGGCGCTGTCGCCTCAGAGCGGCCGCGGTTCATTTGCTCGGGAGGTTGCTGTGCTCTGGAGATCTGCTGGGCTTCCCTGAGCTGTGGGCACTCCTAAAGCTCTTTGCTGAGCCTGAGAGCATGGGGCAGACCTCACGAGCTGCTGTGGCCCTGCCGTGGCTCCTGTCCAGGGGCAATGACTTAAAAGACATTAACAATGCAGGGTTGAAATAAAGTGCAGTTTCATATTGCATGAGTTTAGCACTCTGTAAGAGTGCCAGAATGATTTGGGCTGGAAGGAACCTTAAATATCATCTACTTCCAACCCCTTGCCATGGGCAGGGACACCTTCCACTGTCCCAGGCTGCTGCAAGCCCCAGTGTCCAGCCTGGCCTGGGACACTGCCAGGGATCCAGGGGCAGCCCCAGCTGCTCTGGGCACCCTGTGCCAGGGCCTCCCCACCCTCCCAGGGAACAATTCTTTCCCAAAATCTCATCTATCCCTGCCCTCTGGCAGTGGGAAGCCATTCCCCTTGTCCTGTCCCTCCATGTCCTTGTCACAAATCTCTCTCTTGCCTTCACTGCCCGTGTCTCCAGTACCAGATGGAGCTGTATCTCCACTACCTCTCAGACAGCTTTTCCATGCTGGGACAGCCAGGCACAGCCTGTACTGGTTTGTTATGGGACACAGTTCCCTGCCCTGCAGTAGGTTTTTAGGAGCTCCCAAGCCCCAGTGTGATGGTGACTGGATCCTCAGGGATGGCTGGTGTCAGATGCTGCAGTGTCAGGGCTATGTTTAAAGCTCTCTTCCTCAAAATCCCACAGGAGTGTGGAGGTTGGCTGTTCCTCCACACTTGCTCTTTCAGCAGCCTGTGGTTCCATGGTGTCTGTACACAAGCCAGGACCCCAGCAGACGGTGCTCTAAAATGGCCACTCGATTTCCGTTTTAAAAAGGGAGATTTCTCCACTTTCTTCTTTGAGGCTATATCTGTAAATAAAATTTTAGGATTTCTGTCATAATTATCACCACCCGTTACCTGCTCAAGCGCAACTTGCAAGATCACACCTCTTAAAATACAGTATCTTGGGAGCTGGCATGTGGTTGATTCATATGTGTGAAGGTGTTAGGCATCCTGACCTAAACTGAAACAATCATTTGGTGACACCCCTTCAGTGTATGCACAGCATGCACAAAAAGCTTTACTGGAAATGCTCCTTTCATTTGGGTTTTTTTTTCTCTGAAGCGCAGTGGAAACTCAGTTAAGAAGCTTGAAAAGACGACAAAAATCAAGTCTGTCAGCAAGCAGTAATTACTCTCATAAAAGGTATTTCTTTAGTGTGGTTCATTAAAAAAAGGCTTTTCCTTCAGCACGGCTTCATCACAGGGAAACTCCTTCTGTCTGGGCTCTGGAGATGTGGCAGCCAGGTCACGGCCATCCCTGCCTGATGTGCAAATCGTGGGATTTTTCAGAAAGTGCTTGGCCTTTCTGGAGCCCGTGGCTTCTGCTGGTCTATCTGTAAATTGTTGTTTTTGTTGTTGTTACTATTTGTAATCTTGGTAGAGTGAAATTTGCAAGATGCTCCTCAGATCCAAACTCCTCTTCTCTCTGTCTGTGTAGCCACCAAGTAACAGAGTTAGTTCAGGCTTGGCTGCCTCAACCACCCAGTTATTGAGGGGTTTGGTTGTTGGTTAGCCTCACCCTCCTCACCAGGAAGGATTTCTTGAATATATCTAATCTAAATCAGCCCTCTTTCAGTTTAGAGCCATGGGAACACATTATGAGAAAACACTCAAATTGTCGGTATAAAGGCTTGGATTAGATATTTTATTTTTACTGTACCAATACTAATAAATGAATTGGGCACCCAGATCACCAGGTGGCACATCACAGGCCCAGCACTGGGCAGAGGGCATGTCCTGCAGTGCTCTGGCACCTCTGCTTTGCTGCACTCTGTGGGTGGGTCTCAGGAGGGGGTACTGCTGTGACTGTCTTTGTGGATTTGGGATGTCTGTCCTGGGTTGTTCTCCTTTCTCTCCTCTCTCTCAATCACTAGCAGTAAACAGAATCTAGGAGTTTACCTGAGGTGCCGAGGGCAGGTGGGAGGTGCTGCAGTGGTGGGAGGGATATCTCGTGAATATTGACCACGTTCTTTAAATAGCCACACTCCTGCTCTGCCTGTAATCAAAGACACAACTCTGGGAGTGTTCAAAGTCACTCCGTGTGTTCTCGGTGCAGCTGCTGGGGAGTGATCAAAGGCAGCAGCAGCCACGGCCCCGTGTGCTCCACAGCAGAGCGGGCAGGATATATTGCTATTCCCATTTTAATTTGTTTTTTCAATAAATCAGGCTTCATTCCTATTCATCATGTAAAGCTGTTGGCTGGCGAGCCGCTGCAGAATGCTAACTAATTTCATAATGCTCTGCATAAGGTGACCCACTTACAAGTTCATCCTTCAGTCGTGTTTAAGCTCTGGTCCTGATTTATGTAACAGCATATTGGTTTCATCAAGAGTTGTCTGATCACTCACTGTGTTGGCTCCTTCTTGACCTGTACATGATTTGTATTCTCCTCGATTTTAGGGAGAACTTTCTGTCTCTATGCACATATGTGCAGAAGAAGAGTAATAAACCTTCTTAAAAGTAGTGCTTTGAGTTTTTCTGTCACTTAAAGATATATTGGAGTGGGAACTAAAAGGAGTTTTAAGGAGCCTGCTGCAGGCAGGGCAGGGGAAGCTCAGCAGGAGATGTCCCTCACGGCATCACCCTGTTTTGTACGTTTTTGGACTGTGATTAACATTGGCTGTTGTGTGTTGAGTCACAGTCCCTTGGATCTGAGGGTGGGAAGGCAGGACGATTCTTCCTCCTCTGTAATTTGCTCATACCCTTTTGTTTCTGAACTGAGAATCAAATTATAGGGAATTCCCTTCTCCTTAATTCATGGTACTTACCTTATCTCCCTTGTTGAAAGTGAGGTGTGCTGCCCAAGTGTATCAGGCTGGTGTGATTTATTGCCCTCACTTCTCTTTAAATCTGTATTTGAAGCTGTTAATGAGGGGTTTAACAAAGCTGAGACACTGGGGCTGCCTTACAATAAACTACAAGTTTCCGTTGCTGTGAGTTTCAATTTGCTGACGACTAATGAAGCTCCTGGTCCTGCAGGATACCACACGGTGCAGAAAGGTGGAATTGTCTGGGTTCAGACCTGTGTGTGGAGCTACAGATGCTCTTCCTTTTCTCTTGTAGCATTCCTTCTTCTGCCGGCTGACGGAAGATAAGAAATCCGAGAAGTTCTTTAAGGTTTTTTATGATCGCATGAAAGTGGCACAGCAGGAAATCAAGGCAACTGTCACAGTCAACACCAGTGACTTAGGAAACAAAAAGAAAGATGAAGACTCAGACAGAGATGTTCCCAACAGGAAAAGAGGTAATCCTCAGTCGTTCCCTTTCTGAACTGACAGGGGAGTACAGTGTGTTTTGAACTCGTTTCAACTGATGCAATAATGCTCTGATCTCTGATCCCACAGAGCAAAGTTCAGAGATCAGTGGTGCCCTGGCTCGGGATTTCAAGAGCTTCATCCCCTCTTCAACTATTTGTGAGGTTGTGCTATTGAAATGAGGAAAAGTCTTTCTGAGCTGAGAGTCTGCTGCCTTGTCTCGTGACAAGCTGGCCAAATCTGATCCGTAGTAACGACCCTGGACTGTGGGTTGTGGTCAGCACCTTTTCTAACAATAAGTGAAGAAATCCTAATTTTGTTCTGAAGCAGGTCCTTTTACCATAACTCTGGCTAGTGCTAGATGTGTGTGCCCTAACCAATTAATCCCCAGATTTATAACCCTGCTGTGGCTGGTGTACAAGGTGCAGAGTGTGACACGAGCCCCTCACCTACACTAAACGTACTCACCAGGGAGCTGCTGCTCAGCAGCTGGGCCTGCGGGTGAAGCTGCCGTGGGCACGTGTGAACAGATCTCCTGGCCCCCTTTAGCCAGCTTCCCTAAGGGAGATGTGGCCTTGTGTGTTGTAGTGAGGGAGCCCATGACCCAGATCACGGAGGAGGTGCGGGACCAGCTGCTGGAGGCGTCTGTGGCCACGCGGAAGGCGTACAACACGTACCGCAGGGAGGCCGACCCCGAGGAGCACTACTCGGCGGGAGAGGGAGCCCAGGCTGCGGCAGACAAGAGCAAAGACGAGCTGGAGATGAGTGCTGTCATCTCCATCATGCAGCCCATCCTGCGCTTCCTGCAGCTGCTCTGCGAAAACCACAACCGGGATTTGCAGGTACCGCCTGGCTCCGGGCAGGTGTGCTCAGGGTGCCTTGTGCGTTCACTGCTGCCACACCATTATCCCTAATCCCAGGCCTCTTTAAATGGATTATGTGACCAATTATTCTCTTTGCTCTTGAAGTTAATCCAAAAAAAAGTACTTACACCTTGCTGGACTGATATGAGGAAGTCCAGTTATCCAGTGGTCTTTGAAAGGTGCATAAAAGGTGGTGGGATCAACACTTCTTGGGGTTTTTAAAGAGCATATGTTGAAAGCAAGCAAGTGTTGTACTGTAAAGTTGCTGATTTGCTTTTGAGAGGGGAGGGAAAGAAAGAAAAACCATGTAGGAAAATGAAGAGGGCATTGGGACTTTGGTTCCTCAAGCTTAACTTTCCAGTGACCAAGTTCTCCTGGGTTTTCATGGATCTCTTCATGTGCCTAGAGTTGAACACATGGTGAAGGTGTCGGGAAAGCCTCAGCTGGAGATGAATCTGCTGAGGGACAAGAAGGGTTTCTAGGTTGTGTCCACACAGGAGGAATTAGGGAGAGGGGGGGTTTGCTGTGGAATGGGCGGAGTCCTTGGTGCCAAAGGACGTGGAGAAGGTCAGGGAGCTCAGTGCCACCTTCACTTTGCTCTTCACTGGTAAGACTGGCCTTCACCAACCCTACATCCCTGACACCCTGGTGAGGTCTGGAGCAAGGGAGACTTACTCTTGGTGGAGAATTGGGATGGGAAACATTTAAACAAGCTGGATGTGCGTTTAAACAAGCTGGATGCCCCAGGCTCTATGTGGAATTCTGGCTCCAGTCCTGGACTCCCAACTCCAGCAGGGAGTCTCAGAGATGACTGATGGGTAAGGAGAGGCAGGGGGAGCCGAGAGAGGTCAGGCTGGAGAGCAGAAGGCTCAGGATCTCTCACCATTTGTGCAAACACCTGATGGGGGATGTGGAGAGGAGGGGGCCAGGCTCTGCTCTGGCTGCCCCATGACAGGGGCTGGAGTTTGCAGTGTCCAAAGGTCCTGGCAGCCTCAGCTGACCTATGCTGTCCTGGGATGTGTTTGTAGAATTCCAGGGAGCCCAGAGCAGATTCCCCCGTACAGAGGGGCTGCAATTCAGATGATTTTTGTTCAGCGCAGCCACTGCTGCTGGGTTGGGATCGAGAAGCTGGTGAGGTGCTGTACAATGTGCTAAATGCCCTCATAAAGAGTAATAATTGCCTTGATTGCACATTGTTCCCTGGCCGGCAGGAGCGTGGGACCCTGCGTGAGAGCTTTGCAGAGCTGCCAAATCGCTTCCTCTGAGCGGGAACGTCCCGGCAGCACGTGGGATCACAGGTGCATGGAACCGTCCCCGTGCTCCAGTCTGGCATTCTGGGAGCATCTCTGAGTGCCCAGGTTATATACATCAGCCATTCCCTCATTTTTAAGAAAAAGAGCTCTTTGATGTGTGTTTTGTCAGAGGGTTTTCCTGCCGCTGGCGGTGTCGGAGCCAAGCAGGCCGGCGGTTCCTGTGGCACGATTCCAAACCACACGCACAGGATCCGCTGCTGCCTTTGGCGAGGCACCCGCAGCTATAGGAGCGCAGTTGAATTCCAGCCAGTGCACAGACTTGGCCTGAGCTCTTCCCTGTCCTGAACAATTAGATTTCCCAAACAGCAGGTAGTCGTAGTCAGCTCTGAGAGAAAAAGGGATTTCTCTTTTTTTTTAACAAAAAAAAAAAAAAAAGGGGAAGAAAAAGGGAAGAAGTCGCATTAAATGCAACTGCATTGTCCCAAAGCAGTCTCTTCAGAGGAAAGGAGCCCTAAAATGCAGGAAATCTGTCTAACCCTCTAACTATTCCCACTCAAACTGCCCCGAAGTCACAGATGTTACTGATTCAGTTAGATAGCAATTCCAAGCTCCCAAAACAGATTCCAAGTGAGAAAATAGGAAAAGTCCTTGGTTGCTATTAGATACGCATTCTGAAGTAAAAAGAAGTATGAGCAGGGAGGAATTTGTGGCCTGGATTAGAGGTTCCACAGTAATTAAAGAGCAATGACAAATGGAGTCTGGGGTGACCTATTGAACAGGAAGCCACAGGGTTGGGAGCTCAGGCTGCAGAGAAAATTCCTAGGGAAATGTGTCAGGGATTTTTCCTGCTGTGATTTACAGACATGTTTAACAGGAATGAAGCCCATACAGGTCTCTGCAAATGTAACGAGGGCCTACAGAGATTAGATGAAAAAGTGGAGAATTTAGCAGGACATGCTAAAAGCCTTGTAAATGATGTATTTAACTGTGCAATTAAATTCTATGTCGGGGTAATAATTTATGGCATCGTTACTAAAAAGCTGGAGGAAAGTTATCTTTTCTTAGGAGACCGAGGACATATCCCTCCAATGTGCCCAGCAGCCTTCAAAACTTTAACAACTGCATTAGCAACGTGGGAAGGAAAAAAGGCACTGCCTATAACCTGTGAGAATGACAGTAAAAATAAATAGAACTCTAAGTCCTGCCACTGAGGGCTTCAAATGAGGGAATGAGCAGATCCCCAGGTGAGTCATGCACCAGGTAATGAAAAGCCTTCTTGTCCTGGCCATCAGAAGTTCTCCCCACCCCACACTGCTCACCTGCAGGGAGCACGTAGTTGAAATTTGTCCTTCTCCCTCAGCCCCGAAGGGGAGGCAGAAGTGTCTGATCCTCCAAAATCTTGGTGTCTGCAGCTGGTGCATGCAGCTGAGCTCCCTGCAGCAGTGCCAGAGGACTCGCTGCCTAAAGGAACAAGGAGGGACTCTCCTGGAGTCTGTGTGTGTCCCAGAACTGCACGTTATATTTGAATGAGGAGTGAGTTGGGATCAGCTGCCCGGTGCAGCTGTGGGCTGGGCACACCGAGCCTTTCCAGGCTGTTGGCAGCTGTGGGAGCTGATGTGCAAACACAGGGAACTGCAAGTCATGCAGGATGAGCTGCTGTGTGTCAGAGGAGGAGGTCTCTGGGATGCTCAGGCAGCTGCAGTGCTGTGCCCTCTGCATCAGTCAGTCCTTCCCTTCCCAGATACAGCCCGTTTGCTCCGTGTGGATGCTGTTCCCTCCAGCCCTCCATGGGGCTGGAGGAGCTGCAGTACCCTCTCCATATGAATGCAAGGACTGGGATGAACGTGTGGGTGCATATTTTCCGCATG
Source organism: Corvus brachyrhynchos (assembly GCF_000691975.1). Classification (NCBI taxonomy): domain Eukaryota; kingdom Metazoa; phylum Chordata; class Aves; order Passeriformes; family Corvidae; genus Corvus; species Corvus brachyrhynchos. Next base: position 647,433 of record NW_008238347.1, read on the forward strand.
TTCCAGCTGAATCTGCCTGCGGCTGCTCATTCTGGATGCAGGGTCTCTCAGAGGGTCCACACCTCGGGGTCATTGCCAGGAGAGCAGTGGGATGGCACACTCAGTACTGAAGGGTTGTGTTCCCACTCTGTAGCCTGTGAGATGCTCTGGATGACAGAAAATGAAGAGCTCACTCTGTCCTGGCTGAGACAGCAGCGGACACTCCCTGGGCAGTTTATCACAGTGCAGCAGGGGTTTGTTTTCTACAATTTTTTCCTTTGCCTTGTTCCTTCCCCTAACAATGCCCTCCCTCCTGCCTCCTGGGCCTTATTCCTCTTCTCTCCTTATTGACTGGATCAAGCAGCTCAGGTACAAGCCTGGCTGTAATCAGAATAAATGCTGTGCTGCAGCCAGGGAGCATTTTACTTCCTCACTTTGGGTATTATCCTTTTGTTTTGCTTTTTTTCCTGGAGGGAAGGCACGAGCTCCGATTTCTGTAGGATCAACCTTTTTTACATTCTGACAAGTTAATCAGAAGTCAGGATACTAAATGAGCAATCAGCTGAAATGTGCTGAATCACTGTCACCTTTAGTCTGCATTCATGACAGCGTTTTCCTTTTTTAGCTTTGCCTTCCATTGAATCTGCAATTTCTCTCTCTGTTTGCCTTAAAGGATTCATTAGTCTGACTCAGGCAGAGACAGCCAGGGACCAGTGCTGCTCTCTGGGCTGGCAGGAAAGGCCCTGCTGGTTCTGTACTTCTATTCCTCTGAGGGGCTTTTCACCCTGGAATTGTTGTTACCTGCTGGAATTA
>NW_008238347.1:648488-661286 GCF_000691975.1 Corvus brachyrhynchos
TTTGCCTGCTGAAACTTCAAGGAAAACCAAGTGGTAGTGGCTGCTGGTCTTTGCAGCACTGCTGGGAATGCAGTGGCAAACAGCATCCGAGTCACTGGGAAGTTGGGTTTCTTTAGTTGTCCTTTAGTTTTGGATGGGTTTGGTGCTTTTTTTCATTCGGAATACAGGAGAGCAGACAGCTGTTAAATCCACGCCGAGAAATCTGGCTTTTCATTCGAGGAGCTGCTCCTAATCAGCAGCCTCAAGCAGGAATTACAGTAATTATGTGGGAAGAAATGCAGTGGAGAGAATTCCATTTCAAGGCACCTTCCTTCATGGTGTGCACTCAGGTGCCTCTTGTGCAGGTGGAGCTGCTGAGAGGCCCCAGCCAGGGAATCGCTGCTTCCACCTTGGAGAGAGGTCTGGGAGGAGGGAGCCTTGAGCGATGGTTGGCAGGGAAATGCAGCAGGTGGAGTGAAGCTTCCAAGCCCTGGAGAGTTTCCCAGAGTGCCTGTTCAAGGCTGGGTGTCAGGCTCTAATGGATCTCTCTTTATGAGATGTTTATGGGATGCACTCTGTTTATTGCTGTACAACGTGAAGCCAGCAAGCTGCTCAGGAGAGCAGCACGTTGCAAATAAGCCCTGAAAAGAGGCTTAAACTGCTTGTACAGTGAAACCAGAGCAATCCACCATGCAGTGCACTTGGGGATGGATGAACTTAATAAATACTATCAGCCAAACAGCAGTTTGCATGGTCTTGCCCCTCCCTCATGGCTTTGACACTCTCCTCACAGAATTTCCTACGCTGCCAGAACAACAAGACAAACTACAACCTGGTGTGTGAGACACTGCAGTTCCTGGACTGCATCTGTGGGAGCACAACTGGGGGCCTTGGACTTCTGGGTCTGTATATAAACGAGAAAAACGTGGCACTGATCAACCAGACGCTGGAAAGTCTGACCGAGTACTGCCAGGGGCCCTGCCACGAGAACCAGGTAATGAATCCAGAGCTGTGAAATGCCTCCCCCTTCCTCCCTGGGCCCCAGCTCTGCCAGACCGCTGTTGTCTTATAACACTGCCCACTTTACTTGCCCTGCAAGTCTGAGGATTTTTTCCTTTATAAACTCCTCATAATCACCTTGTCTTTCTCAGGGAGGAAGAGGAGTTGAAACACTCAAAGCAGTGGAAGTATTTCTGCTTTGCTAAGATTTGTTTCATTAGACTTGACAGGGAGAGTGGGGAATTCCTGTTCTTCATAGAATCCCAGAATGGGTTGGGTTGGAAGGGACCTTAAAGCCATGGGCAGGGACACCTTCCACTATCCCAGGCTGCTCCAAGCTCTGTCCAACCTGGCCTTGGACACTTCAGGGATGGGGCAGCCACAGCTGCTCTGGGCACCCTGTGCCAGTTTCTGCTTATTTTCTCCATTTCCTTGTTACTTGAACCATAATATTCTCCTGAAAGACTGGAATGTGACTTTCCTGCCATTCTTGTCTCTGCAACAGAACGTGTGAGGCTGTGCATGCCAGGGAGAACTGTCAGTGTCCCTCTGCTCTCTGGATCAGGTGGAATAAAACCCTTTAGGTGTTTTAGGTGTGCAGCTCAATGAGCTGGGCTCTCTGGATTTTGAAGCCAGCAAGCTGCTGTTTTGTTTGTACATTTGAGTTACAGGCCACTCCAAAAGCAGGGCTGAAGGGTAGGCAGGAGGTTACGGAAATTCCCGTTCTTTGTGTAGACAGGACTGAAGTAGGTGTTGATTGGCACATTTATAGTAAAGAAAACTCTCCCTAATCTCAGTAAAACACTGTTCCTCCAGCCTGGACAGTTTGGCATGGAAATGCTTAATTTATCAGCTCTGGTTCTTCGTGCTTCCTGGGGCCGGGGACTCCAGTAGGACCATGGCTGAGGAGAGGAAAAGCTTGGAACAAAATGCCTTAATCTTTTGCTGTTGCACTGCCTGGAGCTCTCTGTGCAGTTATCCATCTCGGGCAGCCCATGAGGTGATGACAGAGGGGACTCTGCTGCTCTGGCGGGGTCACCAGCCCGGGCTGTGTTTGTAGTGCAGGCAATTAGTGAAGTCTGATGACTTTTCTTTGGACAGAACTGCATTGCTACTCACGAGTCCAACGGCATTGACATCATCACAGCATTAATTCTCAATGACATCAACCCTCTGGGAAAGAAGAGGATGGACCTTGTGTTGGAGCTGAAGGCAAGTGAATGTTCTGTGTGAGGCACATTAACAGTGAGATGGAACATAATTTTATTGTTGGAATTATGTGGGTGTTTATTATATCCCAATATTCATAAGTGCCCAAAAATTATATCCATCAGTGAGCTGGAGGCAGTGCCCAAAGATTGTTTGTCACAGGTATTTAATCTTTCAAATGATGACATGGAGCCGCCAGTTCTCGGCTGGAGGATGCAGGCAGTCAGAATACGCTGAAGAATCCTAAAACGATTTCCTGTAAAAAATTTAAAGCTGATGAAAACTGTTCTGTTGTTGCTGAGCTTTTACGTGGACAATGGAAGTGAAATGCCTCATGTTGCAACTACTTTTCTAGTATTTCATTGGTTTTTTTTAATTGGTTGCTGTTAAATCATCAGCAGTTCTTCAGGGCTGTTCATATCAATGCTGAAATAATTAGCCCTGGTGCTGGTTTCAAAACACAGGAGCAGGTTCCCCTCTAGCAATGGCAGTCCCAGAGCACCCTTGCTTCAGCCTGTGCTTGAGAAATATTTCCTTTCTGACTTACTGCCCTGACTGGCACTGCAGTGTCTCCTTGTTTTTCGTTGCCGACTCACACCATTATTATGGGTAATGTGGGTTTTTTATTATTGTAAATAAAAAATGCTTTTAGACTCGATTAGCATTATACTTCAAAATTAAATACTTTTATTGGGTTTTATTGTCAGGCATGATGGATTTTAATCTTAATTGTTTGTATTAATGTAGTCTGGTGCCTTGTGGTAGTTTCCCATTTCCTCCCTGTGTTCCTTGGCGTGAGCAGACTGCAGAGTGATTTCAGTTAAGAGCAGCAAAGCACATCTGTGTCTTCAGCCCTGGCTGTCCCTTGATTTAATCAGCAGCATCTTCAGCAGAGCTGAGCTGCACCATTTGGGAGCTCAGAGCTTGTGGTGATGCTGCAGTGTCTTTAAACCAAAACAAAATAACACAAGCATGAAACAGCAGCATTTTCAGAAATCCAGACCTTGGCTGGGGTTAATTTAATGTCATTCGTTAAGTAGGATTTGGGGAATAAATGCTAAAAAATCCTTTTAAGTTGTATAGGTCAGTAATTAGAGGAGGGGGGGGCTTGGTGAGGTGAGGCTGTGGGAGCCCTGAGCTGGCTGGCACAATCTGCCCGTGGTGGCTGCTGGCTGGGGGACCCAGGTCCCTGAAGCCCTTCTGGCAGCAGAATGCTGCCACTCAAGCTGGGTTGTTTGGCTCCTGGCAGTGATTCTGTTGCTTTTCCCTCCTCTCAGAACAATGCTTCCAAGTTGCTCTTGGCCATCATGGAGAGCAGGCATGACAGTGAGAACGCTGAGAGGATCCTCTACAACATGAGGCCCAAGGAGCTGGTGAGTCCCGGGATCACTCCCGAGCTCCTGACTCTGTTCATTTGTACAGGAGACAGAGAAATGAAAATTCCTCGAGCCCCAAGAGCTGTCCAGGAAACCATAGCAGGGTTTTGGGGCTGGTTAGTGTATGGACCGGTGAAAACACAGGCTGGAGATCCAAAGTACAGCCAAAGTACCACTGACTTGTCCTGGTGCTCGGGGCTGCGTTGGAGCCAGGGTCAGAACGTGATGCGGGTGCAGAGAGGGTGGCCTGGAATATGTTACCTTCAGGGGAACGTGAGGTTCAGTTTCTTGTGCCAGTGAGCTGGGCTGAAGCTGAGTTCAGACCTCCTGTTTATCCTGGATGCTGAGAAACCCACTGACCTTCCTTTAAATGTCCCTGCTCTGCTCCCATTCCCTTCCGTAGGAGTGCCGAGGGTGTGCTGCCCTCAGCAGCTCCCACCCTTTGCCTGAGCCTCCTCTCCTTGCCTCTGCCTCCTTCTCCAGGTGGAAGTGATCAAGAAGGCTTATCTGCAGGGAGAAGTGGAGTTTGAGGATGGAGAGAACGGGGAAGATGTCGCTGCATCTCCGAGGAACGTGGGACACAACATTTATATCCTGGCTCATCAGGTAGAGTTTCACCACAAGTCACAAACTGGGGAAAGCCAGAGTTTTCCCTGTTTTCATGGTTCATCTCTGAGAGAAACTCACTGCACATTCTCTTGTCATCAGAGCAAATCCAAATCTTAATCAGAAACAAAAATAGTACAATACAAGAAAATCTGGGAATTTTCTTTTATAGTGGGAAGCAGGCAGGCTCTGGACAGAGTTCCTGAGGACACGTGGCTCAATTCTTGGCAGCACTGAGCAGCAGTGTATTGTTTTTCAGCTGTATCAAAGGTTACTTTACGCTCCCAAAGAAATGCTACTCACAGATCAATTAAAGTGTAATCAGAAATCTCGGTCCTTGCCACATTCTCTCTCTGCTGGAGCCAGGCAGGGCCATTGTACTGATACAATGTGTGTTTGAAAGGTAAAAAACCAAAGGGGACAAAAACATACCTAAATGTACTTAATGTATTGATGCTGCATCTCTCCGTGCATTAGAGACTTCCTGTTCCTCCAGCATCTGAGCAGACAGACCCTCACTGTGCTGCAGGATGAATTTGGAGCACCCAGCAGCATTTTTGGAGCAGTGCTCTGTGCATCTGCTGCTCAGCTGGTGCAGATTTTCTCTTTGTCCCTGCCTGGATCCTTGGTGATGAGCACACCTTTGGGTTAGGGTGGTGTAGAAGGACAGACCAAATGTGAACGTTCAGAAAGATTCCAGGCAAAGGGTGGGAGAGGATGGGGAAAAGAGGAGTACAACACTGGCATTAAAGAAATACATATTTGAATCATTCTGACTTGCTCCCAAAATAGAGCTGCAGGGTGTCTGGTTGGAACAGAACAAGCCTTCTGTCAACTTTGCCCTTTCCTAGCAGCTGACTGTGTACTATTTCTTTTTTTATGCCAAAAATCAGAAATTTAATATCACAGAGAGACATCTGGTGTCTCCCACTCCCTGTGCATTCCTTTATTTTAGTTGGCTCGCCACAACAAAGAGCTGCAGAACATGCTGAAGCCGGGGGGTCAGATCGAGGGGGACGAGGCGCTGGAGTTCTACGCCAAGCACACGGCCCAGATCGAGGTACCGGGAGCCTGCAGGGGCTGAGCCTCCCAGGAGAGAGCCAGGGAGTGCAGCCCCAGTGCATTATTGACGGTGCTGTCGTGGCTCTGCCTGCCTGTGTGTGGACTGTTGTCTCTGATACAGAACATAAATAGAGAGTTATTTATTTAATTCCCTGGCAGTGGTGGGGGGAGCTATTCCTGAGCTGTCATGTGTGGGCTCGGGGATGGAGCTGAGCAGAGCTCTCTTGGCAGGAGGAAGTGTGGCTTCGCTTCTGTTACATTTTGGCCGGTGCTATTGCTGAATCCAGAAAGTTTGTGATAGCTTTTGCCACTCTTTCTGGATTCAAATGACAGTTTGGCCTCATGTGCCATCTAAGAGCTTTATAAAAGTAAAATGTTCACAAATACAGAGATTTCCCAGAGAAGCTGTGGCTGCCCCAGGATCCCTGGCAATGTCCCAGGCCAGGCTGGACAGGGCTTGGAGTAGCCTGGGACAGTGGGAGGTGTCCCTGCCCATGGCAGGGGGTGGCACTGGATGGGCTTTAAGGTCCTTTCCAACCCAAACCAGTCCATGGTTCTGTGACTTCCCAAAACTCTGTAATCAGCAATACAGAATTAACTGTTACTCCTTGTACTTGCCCATGGCTCAAATTTGCCAGCATTCTTGAACTGGGCCACCACATTGCTCTGAAATCCATCCCAGCTCTGGTGCAGGATTCACTGGGCCCCTTGGATATCCCAGCTAAGACCAGTACTGCCAGAATAAGACCACAGCATAGAAATTACAATTTTGGAGCTAAATGTAGACCTGCTTTGAAGGGTAAATTAAATGAAATCTGTGTCGAGCTGCTGTTCTTTGGAAATGCGTCTGCATGTAGCTGGTTTGAAAGGGGGAGCAAAACAGGCAGAAAACCAAGCAATAAAAGCATTTAAACACTGGGAAGGGCTCACGAGGCTGCTGTGCAGATTGTCAGGTCGGACCGCACCATGGAGCAGATCGTGTTCCCCGTGCCCAGCATCTGCGAGTTCCTCACCAAGGAGTCCAAGCTGCGCATCTACTACACCACGGAGAGGGATGAGCAGGGCAGCAAGATCAACGACTTCTTCCTCAAGTCAGAAGACCTCTTCAATGAGATGAACTGGCAGAAGAAGCTGCGAGGTAGGTCGGTGCTGCTCCGCGTGGGGCAGAACGCTGAGGTCGGGATTTTGGGATTTGAAACGTTGGCTGGGCAGCAGATGGTTCCCCAGTGGGGCAGAAACCTCGATCATTGTTCGCAAGAGCTGCTCTGTGCACGATGGCAGGATGCTGGGATAAAGGCAGGCTGGATGCTGGAGCAGGAGGGACCCTCTGGAGGGGATCCAGGGCACAGCGGAACAGAGTGGCACGGGTCGTCCCTTTTGAGATCCAGCAGGAAGGAACAAATGTGTGGAAGAGTAGCTGAAATGGGAAGGAGGCAGGGAGAGGACCCAGCTGAAGAGAGCAGTGGCCTGTGCCAGAGGCAGGGAGGAGTAAGGCTGGGGAATGCAGCAAGGTTGGACTTGGTGATTGTAAAGGTCTTTCCCAGCCTTGATGATTCTGTGGACTTAGGGCATCTCTAGGAATGGAGATGTTTAAGAACAAGTTAAAGATCGATTTCTCAGTAGTGGTAAAGTAGAATTCATCCTTTTTTGGCAAGTAGACTGGCTGACAGGTTGATAAGTCCCTTCCATCCCTATGATGCTAAAATATCTGAAAGCAGGTGTTTTCAAGCACTGATTTTCCCTGAGGTTCCTGCTGGCAGCTGGGAAATCCCTTACAATGATATTCTGATTCACACAGTGCCACCACGTCCCCCCATAAACCTTCTAGCTCATTTGCTTCATATTTTTGTTCTTGTTTTGCTGAAGGCCAAATGCTGCAGCTGAGGCTCAGTGGGCAGTGCTGAGACTGACCAGCAGTGACCTTGTGAAATGTGAGACAGGGCAGGTCCTTCCTGCTCAAGTCAGCCCCTGCCATCTGCTACCACTGCTGCTCCCCTTCCCTGCATCAGCTCCACTTCAGTGTTTAGTGCAAGAGCAGGACTGGTCTGGAACCCCCTCTTGGAGCAGATGTGGGACCGCTTCCAAAAATCTGAGAGCTCTGCAAGAAATCTGGGACTATGACATCCTAAACAAATTGCAACTTCAACAGCATCCATATATTGTTAAATTTTGTTGCTTGAGTCACTTTGTCTTTGAGGCTGTCTCCAAGCAAGCTGTGAAGGCATTCATCATTAACAACAGACCACAAATTAGCCAAGATCCACCTGCAGAAGTGGAGAATATTTCCCTTTTTTTTCTTTAAAAAATGGGGATCATTTATTCTGTCTCTAATATTCAGGTCTTGTCTGGCCTCTGAGTGACTTTTTATGTTCATACAATTGTTTCTCACATCTTCAGTAAAGTTTGTGTTGGAGCTGTGACCTCTGGCATTTCTGTGTGTGCTCATGTGATGCCACTTAGAGTTTATTCAACCTTCAAAAAGACTTCTGAAATAAAGACCCACGTACTTCTCCCTTCAGCTCATGGTGCTGGCCCATAATCTGAGCACCAGAAGTCTCTTAATGGTTAATTAAGAATGGAAATGAGCTGCCAAAGCCAGGCAGAAGCCCTACACAGGCAGAGAGTCAGTGTCCATCCCCAAAGGAACGTGTGAAGTTAAACCTGGGCCTTTATAATCACCCTTCCTGTAACAATTTCATAGAAATCAATTCAACGTGCTTACAAATTTTTCCAGTTAAGAGGAAATTGAGAAGATTGAGACATTGTGGAATTCTTTACCCCTTTCTTTGCTAGGGGTGTTGGAGGAGGGGATTTGCTGGAGAGACATGGTGACTATTGCAAAGCTCAGAACTGCTGCATGTAATAAATTACCCTTCAGTCCCAAAGTCTGCATTTTCAGCTTGTTCCTAAATTTTACTGAGAGCTTTTTCATTGCTCTCTGGTATCTAAACATGCTGCCTCCTTTCACTAGGGCAAAACAGTTCTTTCCCTTCTTTGAGACCATTTTTAATGAATTTTTTCCCTACTCTAGATTTCAGGAGGACACAATCTGCTGTGCAGTAAGCCTGCAGGAGCTAAAATCAGGGGGATTTAGCCTGGATGCAGAGGGGATTACTGCAAGGCAGCTTCTTGGCTTCCTTTTTGACTTAGGGTTCACGACCACTTCAGCAAAGGAATCTTTCTGCTTTCTGCTTCTTGGTTCTGGCTGCAGGGATTATTAAAATTAGGAGTCTTTTTGAGAAGTATTTCTGTGTAACATTAAGGATTTAAATGTGCTGTTGGACTGTGCATTGAGCTCAGTGCAGATGTGCTGAGTCCTTTGCCCCCGGGGTGGAGGGAAGGCCAGGGAGCTTCACCCCCTGGTTTATTCTGGGGCTGTTTTGGGCTGTTCTCAGCAGAAATAGAGTTTGCAGGTGGCAGTGTCTGGTGCAGGTGAGCTGCTGGCAGCAGCAGAACACAGAGGGATGGGGCTGGAGCTCACTGCTCATCTTCCTCCTCCAAATTGTTCTTGGTGTGACTCCGAGTACAAAGTCTATTATTAGGGGAAGCCTCAAGTGCCTGATCTCTGCAGTTTCTCAGCTTGTTCTCTTGCTGCTGCTAAACCACATATGAACCAGGGATCCTTGGCCTTAAAACACCGCCTAGGTAACCTGAAGTGCCCCCAAGATGAAGGATAATGAAATAAACTTCAGGATAAGCCATGAGTATTGTTACTTTTGATGCTGTGCTTTTGGGCAAACTGAAACTAAACTTGTTTTGGTGGTGGTATCTTTTTTTATAGAGACCTCTTATTTTTATTAAACCTTCCATTGAAAAGAATTTTTTTTCTCTTTTGCAGCTCAGCCTTTCCTGTACTGGTGTGCTCGGAACATGTCCTTCTGGAGCAGCATCTCCTTCAACCTGGCTGTCCTCATGAACCTGCTCGTGGCATTTTTCTACCCGTTCAAAGGAATTCGAGGAGGTACTGATACTTAACCCACAAAAATATGTGAACAAAGAAGGTGTAATGAGCCAAATTCTGCCCTCCCCACTAGTATCTGTGCACTGCTGTTTACATCAGTGAGGGCAGGAGAACTGAATTTGGCTTTTTGAATTGCCTTGTTTTAAATTGTGCTGTTCTCTTACTCTTTCTTGAGGCATTTTTAAGGAAAATGTGGAGCCATGCTTTTTCCTAGGGAAAAAAATTACCCAAGGCAAACATCCACCTTTAATTACTTGACTGCTCTACTTCAGAGTTCTGTAATTAAGGATTGAACTAAAAACAGGCAAAATGTTGAATGTGTTGTGTTCCTTGAGCTTGCAGTTTATTAATTTTCCACACAGTTTTCCCGCTGCTCCAGGAGGCCTCTGAGTGCTGGGGGTGGGTGGGTGACATTATCCTGCCTTGGCAGGGGGGAAGTGACCAGTAGGAAAGCGTGGAGAATAAGGGAGAAGAGCCCATTCCCAGGATTACCTGCCCCAGGAATGTGGGGAGCAGAGGATTCCCAGGGTGCCAGCCCTGCCCCCTGGCTCTCAGCAGGGCTTGCCAGCATTCCTGGCACAAATTCTGGGATAACACAGTGGGATTGCACAGCCTCCCTGTGACAGGTCCATGGATGCTCCTCTGACCCCACCCGGGGCTGTGGGACACTGGTGGCTCCCAGAGCCAGCTCAGTGAGCACTGAGCAGATGCAGCTGCTTGTCCCTGGATCCAGCCTCTCCCCAGAGCTGCACCCTGGGGCAGGGCAGGGCTGGAATCCTGTCAGCAGCAATTGGGAAACCTGCAGGGATATTCTCGGGAATGTCACGTGCATCACTGACAGACTGCTGTGAAGGGAGTGTCTAGGTAGGAGCTTTTTCCTTGTGTCTAGGGGGTTTGCATCCTGAAAAAGCCTCTCAGAGGGATATTTAAGACCAAAATCCAGTGTTCTGAGAGGGAGAAGAGAACTTCTGCCATCAGGACCACCAGGCTGTGGCTGCAGCTGCTGTTCCTCTGTGTCACACCCAGTGTCAGCAGGGTGGGGACAACCCAGATGCTGGCTGGAAGGTTCCAACAAGCCCAAAGAGCTACTGAGTTTCTGTCTCTGGTTGCAAAGATCCCAAGTTAAAAGCTCTGTATTTATGGCTGCCAGGAAAGCTGCTGGTTAAATGAGTTCCCTGAGATTACAAACTGCAAGACTGGGGGGGGATTGTTTGGCATTTTGAAGATGCCCTACCCTACATATTCAAAATTCTTTATTTATCAGGTAACATTTTGATACAACCTCTTCTTCTCCTAGTTTGAATCCAGAAAGTAAAATAAATAAATACATGTGTATCTTATATTTAGCTTAAGAAAAAAAAGACTCTTCCAAACAGACTGTTTGGGGGAAGTTGTCAGTGTCTTGAATTGCTCAGACACGGTGAACTGAGCAGCTGATGAGCATCTGACAGTAGCAGAAGCTGTAAAACTTCTGACTTGAGGAGCAGAAACAAAACTGGATGCCTGGAATTCAGTACTGGAACGGTGAGAATTCCAGAGACAGGGAGAACTTCCTGCACATTCCTCCTGCCTGTGGTTGTGTAGGCACTCCCAGCAAGGCTTTGGGGTCAGGTTGGGTGCAGAATTGATGAGTGACCAACCCTCGGCTCCATGTGCCAGGACAAGGACACTGCTCCCAGCCCCTCTCCGTCCCTAGGAAGGAGAGGGGAGCCTGTGCCCCAAGCCCTGCTCTGCCCTGTAGGTGCCACAGCTGGGTCCTCTGAGGTCCTGGCATTGCCCTCCCCGTGCTGCTGGGCAGCCTGGGCTTGTGGGCCAGGCCCAGGTGGGTGTTCAGGGAACACCTGGGGGCTTCAGTAACTCCAGGTGTTTCTTCGGGCCTGCTGGGAGCTGCTGCAACTCCTGAAAGCAAATATATTCCCAATAAATCTTATTTAGCTTTTAGATAAGTCATTCCTAAATAAGCTGCTGCACATTTCCTGTGTCCCCTCTCCGTGCTGTTGCTTGTTCCCACTCGGTGACTCCGTTCCCAGCTCTGCACCTTGTGCTGTGACAGCTCCGGTGGCAGCGCTGCTCCAGGAGCCCGAACTCCCCCCAGGCAGCCAAAACAGCTGTTCAACTTTACGCTTATTAACTTTTAATTTCCATCCATCCTCTGCTGTCTTTATTAATCTGCAGTGATTTGGAACAAGATTAAATGGCTGCTCGTGGTAGTCAGATGAGAGTAATGTTTCCTAAGCTGCTTGAATTTGGGAGCAGGAGGAAAAAGCCCTGAGTGAGAATCTTGCCAGTCAGACACAAGTTCTGTGAGAATGTGCTTGCAGAAGGGCTGCAGAGTGCTCTGAAATTTGGGGGATCTTGCCTTTTTGGCTGTTGAGGAACCAGTTGCTTGAAGGCAAAATTTTTTTATGTCAGCTTTCAGAAAGAGCATTCTCATATTCTGCATAAACCCAGGGTAAATGGTGTTTTGGGCTGAATCTTTTCTATGGCTCTTTCAGGGAAGTGTATTTTTAGCTACATGGGCTCGGTGTTATGTAAGCAGCCAGTCTCATGGGACAGTCTAATTAGACCCAGAAGTAGAAGAGATGACAAAAACAGGTACGAGGGTCTGACCAAAAGCACCTCAGGAGGCTCTGCCGTGGCTCTGGGCGTGGGGAGTGTCCTCCCCTGCCCAAGCCCTGCCTCTGCACAGCACGGGTGCAAAGGGCCCTCAGCACTCAGGTGTACAAGCAGTGGACCCGAAAATGAAGATCCTGTAGTACTTACCATTTGCATAATGATTTAGTAACAAGTTTGTAATGAGAACCTGCTGAAGGCTTTGGGCTCAGATGTTGCACTTGCTGCTGTGAAATCAGGGATGGCTGAACGTGGGGCTGGGCGATGTCCACCAAAGGTAGAACAAATGGCAGTGCTTTGGTCAGTTGGGTTATGCAGGAATGGGTTTGTCTTCCCTCTGCCCAGGCACACTGGAGCCCCACTTGTCTGGCCTGCTGTGGACAGCCATGCTCATCTCCCTGGCCATCGTCATCGCCCTCCCCAAGCCCCATGGCATCCGGGCCCTGATCGCCTCCACGATCCTGCGGCTCATCTTCTCCATTGGTTTACAGCCCACCTTGTTCCTTCTGGGAGCATTCAACGTAAGAACCGAGTGGGCTTTTCTGACATTCTCCTGCCTCTTATGTAAGGGTTCCTTACCTGCACGTGAAGATGGGCAAAAATAGCCTGGGACATCGTGGTGGAACTGTGGGAGGAGCAATTCCCTCCTTGGGCTTTTCCTAGCACAAGTGCTCTGTGTTGTTCATTTAATCCTGGTTCCCCAGGCTGCAGACAGAGCTCTGAGGTTTTGCTCCAGGTAGGAGCAGCTCCCACCCCAGAGCAACACGGGGAGGAGCCTCTCTGACCTAAAGCACGTGGTTATTCACCCAAACTGCCTCAGTATTTATGGGGTTGTGTGAGACTCGCTGAATGATGCACTGTGAGTCTGATGGGGAACAGCTGAGGGAGCTGGGGAAGGGGCTCAGGCTGGAGCAAAGGAGGCTCAGGGGGGACCTTGTGGCTCTGCACAAGTCCCTGACAGGAGGGGGCAGCCGGGGGGGTCGGGCTCTGCTC
>NW_008238347.1:661360-666316 GCF_000691975.1 Corvus brachyrhynchos
GAATTCCTCCATGAAAGGGGTGCTCGGGCAGGGGCAGGGATTGCCCAGCAAGGTGCCAAGTTATCTCCAGCTTGAAAAAACAGCCTGTTTACCCTGAAAACCTACCTGTTGTAACTATGGGTGATCTTTCCTTAGGTTTGTAATAAAATCATTTTCCTGATGAGTTTTGTGGGTAACTGCGGGACCTTCACGCGAGGATACAAGGCCACGATCATGGATGTGGAGTTCCTCTATCACCTGCTGTACCTGCTGATCTGTGCCCTGGGGCTCTTCGTGCACGAGTTCTTTTACAGCCTCTTGGTGGGTGTTTGCTTGGCCCTCAGAACATTTCCTGGTCTGTTTGTGAGGCTTCATCTTGGGCACATGCAGAAAAATTTCTGCTTTTCTGCTGGGAAACTGTTGAACAGACACTGGGAAGATCCATAGCCTGGAGATTTTCCTTAGGAGAGGTTACTGTGGGAGACAACAGGACTCCTGCCACATCCCTTCTTCTGATGTGTAACTTCTTACTCAGGGGGAGGACATGTGGGTTTTAAACCAAAAGAGGAGGGATTTAGATTAGATGTGAGGAAGGAATTGTTCCCTGTGAGGGTGGGCAGGCCCTGGCACAGGGTGCCCAGAGCAGCTGGGGCTGCCCCTGGATCCCTGGAAGTGCCCAAGGCCAGGCTGGACAGGGCTTGGAGCAGCCTGGGACAGTGGGAGGTGTCCCTGCCCATGGAGTAGAATGAGATGGGCTTTGATGCTTTGCTGTGTTATTACCAATAGCTGTCACTGTGTCCGTGCTTTCTGAGCAGCTGGATAACTCTGGAGTGTCTCCATAGCTGTATCCAGGCTCCAGCCCTCACGGGATGGACACGGATCCTGGCACACGTGTTCCTTCTGTCTGGGGTGGGATTCACCTTGCACAGCACAATGCTTCTAAGAATAACACTGAAGGAGTGGATTTAGTGTTGGTGGAGAAAACGTGTCAGTGTTGAAGCAATCCTGAAATCCCATTCAGAACAGGCTATTTTTGTCCCTTTGGTTGATGTTTGCCACATCCTCTGGTACCTGAGCTGGTTTTTGTCTGTGTTCATGGAGGTCCAGTTTGACAGACACCTGTCTTGTCATCCACCAGCATAGCCACAACCTGCCCGGCCTCTGCTGTGAGTTGTCCCAGACCCAGTGAAAAATGAAGGAAACATCAGCAGAGAAATCTAAACACAGAGTTGGGAAAAAATATTGCTTCTTTAATTATATGCTCAGTAAATTAAGATTTAAAGGAAATAACAAATTGCAGTTTGCAGTGAGCTGTTTGGAGGCTGTGAGGGGGTAGATAATGCTGTAAAAATCAGATAGCAGTCTGTGCTGGCAGCTTGGTGTGTGCCTGGCACTGAGGCAGGAACACCTGCCCGCAGCGGGCAGGGGCTGCTGGCCAAGCTGCTGCAGAGGAGGGCACAGCAGCCTCAGTTCCTGCTGTTCCAAATGTGTGGCACAGGACACGATGCCACCAGTGGTGCTCCATGTGCTGTTGTTGGCTGTCCCCAGCTCTTTGACCTGGTGTACCGGGAGGAGACTCTGCTCAACGTCATCAAGAGCGTCACCCGCAACGGGCGCTCCATCATCCTCACTGCCGTGCTGGCCCTCATCCTGGTCTACCTGTTCTCCATCGTGGGCTACCTCTTCTTCAAGGATGACTTCATCCTGGAAGTGGACAAGCTCCCAAATGAAACCCTTCTGCCAGGTCAGTACCGGCGGCTCGTTCCCATGGGTTGTGTTGGGGAAATATCGGGCTCTTGTTCCCCAGGCATTGACAGGACAAGGGAAGAGGGCTCCAGCTGTGTCAGGGGTGGCCAGGTTGGACATCAAGAGGAATTTCTCCATGGAAAAGGGTGCTCAGGCCTTGGCAGGGGCTGCCCAGGGAGGTTTGGAGTGCCCATCCCTGGAGGTGCCCAAGGAAGGGCTGGAGGTGGCACTCAGAGCTCTGGGCTGGGGACAAGGTGGGGTCGGGCACTCAGTGAAGAATCTTGGAGGTGTTTTCCAGCTTCAGTGAATCTGTGATTCTGTGAAATAGAAATGCTTTTGTGGTTGACTTTAAAACCATGGAATGTGTAAATCAGAAAGTGCTGTGCCCTTCTAAACTCTAGGGTAAGATACTGCTCTAAATGCCTTGTAATGCACACTGACCATGATGGGGAACCTTTATACCTGAGCAGTCACCTTGCAAGGTGTTAAAGCATCCCTTGATGCAGCATTTTCTGGTTTCAGATCACACAGAGCCAGGTGAGACCATGACTGGCGAGTTCCTCTACTCAGACGTGTGCAAGGCAGGGAGCAGTGAGAACTGCTCCTCCATCATTCCCTCCGACCGTAAGTATCACTCTGGAATTCCAAACTCACACCCTGAGTTTTCACCCTTTTTCTAGCTAAGCACCTTCAATTAAAATAATTTCTTTTTAAAATCCTATGCAATAAAATTGGGAACAAAGCTATCATGAGATTAACTTGAAATAGGATTAATTTAGGCTAACAGCATAAGTAATGTTTGTTCCATGAAGTGACTAAAGCAGAGAAACTTAGAACTAAACCAGACTTGATAAAACACTGCCATACTCTTCAATTTTCTATATCAATTGGAGAAGGAAGGGATGCAGTTTGCCTCTTTGCAAAGTTTATTATTTTAAAACATTAGGCTATTAAATGTGATCTCAGAGGATAATGCCCAGTGAAATACGGTTTATTGGCAGCATTGTTCTATCTCAAACTAAGGAAACTGTTTTAATATCATGGCAGGAAGTACTCAATGGATTAAGTAGACCAAGGGTAGGTTTGGGGGGTTTGGAGATCAAGAAAGTGAGATATTACCTGGGTATTGAAATATTTCCATTTTATTTCCTAGAAAATGTAATTTCCTTGTGGGAGATTTACGGTGCTGGCTGGGAGGGGCAGACAGAACATCCCAGCTTCTCTGGGAAGGGGAGCTCTTGCATGGCCATCAAAGGTCAGTGATGGCCACCAGCCCCTGCTCACAGGAGGAGAGAGGGTTCTGCTTTGCTCAGGGATCCTCTATGAGAAACTGAAATTCAGCCTTGAATACAGGAAAAGCTGCTTTTTTCAGCTCCTTCCCTCTGGCTGCAGGAAGGAAAACTCAGGGATGTTTTTGTATCACAAATAATCAACATAGTCCCGGGGTCTTGTGTGCTCAGGGATGTTCATGATGCCCCACATTTGGCCACTGCTCTTGGGGTTTGGTTATTTCAGGGTTGCACAGGGATTGGGGCCTTTCCAGGGCTGGCTGTGGGAAGGTGGGATCTGCTCATGAGCATTTCTGTGATGAAATGAAAGTCGTGAGATTTTTAATGGGTACAGGGGGAGTGTATCAGGTTAGGGAATGAATTCTAGCAGCTCTGCAAGTGAAACAGTGAAGTTGGAGCCTTGAGCCAAGTGAAGAGAAGGTCAAAAAAGTGTGTTGCTTTTCTAGCAAAATGCTGTTTCCACAAGCAGTGATATTTTAGCCATTTGAAAGCTCTGAGTGGAAGTTGCCATTTTGAGTGCAGCCCAAAGGCTGTGCAATCTGTCAGGCACCAGGGGAGAGTGGAAGAGGCAACACTTTGTCCTCTGAGCTGTCAAAAAGCTCGGATTCTGTATAAACAGGCATCTGGTGATCTGAGCTGTGCATGCAGGCAGGGATGGAAAGAGATTTCACCGAATCACAGGCAGCAGTTCAGGCACAAAAGAAAACTGACGGTGGGGAGAGGAGGGCAGGGAGGAGATCTGCTCCCAGGGTGGCTCTGGAGAGGGTCCAGGGGAGGCCATGGAGGGGTCTGGAGCATCTCCCTTATGGGCAGAGACTGTTGAGGGCCTGTTTAGTCCAGGGAAGACTGAGAGGGGATCCCGTCAATCCATACAATATCCCCCAGGGGTGTCAGAGAATGGTTCCAGACCCTTTCCAGTGGTGCCCAGTGACAGGACAAGGAGCAATGGCCATAAACTAAATCAGGTTTTGCCTCAGCATGAAGAAGAGCTTCTTTCCGTGGTGGGGCAGAGCCCTGGAGCAGCTGCCCAGGGAATCATGGAGTTTCCATGGAGACATCCCAAACCCACCTGGATGTGTTCCTGTGTCACCTGCTCCAGCTGACCCTGCCTGGGCAGGGGTTGGGTGGATGATCTGCAGAGGTCCCTCCAGCCCACACTGTTCTGTGATTATTTGGGGAATGAACCTACAGGGATTTGCAACACAGGCTGGCAGTCTGAGGGGGAAGAGAGCATAACCAGCAAAGAATGGAGAGGAGGATTTAGAGCTAATCTTGGCTGTGAAACGTGTCTTTGCTTGCTGTGTTCCCAGAGCTGATCACTGAGGAGATGGAGGAAGAGAACAAGGAGCATACGTGCGAGACGCTGCTGATGTGCATTGTTACTGTACTGAGTCACGGGCTCAGGAGCGGGGGTGGAGTAGGTGATGTGCTCAGGAAACCTTCCAAAGAGGTAAATTACCACTGACTGGGGGTGGAGGAGTGATACCGAGTAGGGCTGGGATCTGCTCTGCTGAGGAGAGTGTGTGTGCACTGCTCCAAACACGGGGAGGCATCGTGCTGTTCCTGGGGTTCTGTAGTCACATCTCTGGGGGTCACACTAAACACCAGCCATTTCTACAGCCTTCTACCCAGGCTTTTGTAGCTTGTGGGCTGTCCAGAGTAGGGCCCAGAAGCCAACAGCCTGTGTGCTGGGAGCTGAGGAGCTGAAGGAAGGAGATGAGTACGAACTAGTGAGGGAGGAATGTGAGGTGGCAGAGGAAAACGCTGTGGTAGCTGGTGGATGCCAGTGGCAAGAGTTTTTGTGGGAGCATCCCTAAGGAGAGGTAACGTGTCAAATGGAAGGGATGAGAGGACATGGACCAGGCTGGGTTAGTGGGAGTGTGGGGGAGGAAGGATGGATGTGGTTTGGAGCCATCAGCAGAGTGAGGACGAGGCTAAGCAG
>NW_008238347.1:666621-684456 GCF_000691975.1 Corvus brachyrhynchos
CCCCTGGATCCCTGGCAGTGCCCAAGGCCAGGCTGGACATTGGGGCTTGGAGCAGCCTGGGACAGTGGGAGGTGTCCCTGCCTGGGGCAAGGGTGGCACTGGATGGGCTTCAAGGTCCCTTCCCACCCATTCTATGATTCTGTGATGATTCTGTGATCTGAGGCTCAGGCTGTCACTCCCAAAGCCACATTGGGGACCAATGCTTTTTGTTTTACCTGAAATCCCAATGTTTTTTTCTATTATTTAGCCTTACTTTCAGCTTACAAAGTTACATAATTCTTAATAATAACTTTGGCACTTGACTGGCAGGATGGCTGTGAAAATGGGGGGTGGATATTTTGGGTGTTCAGGCCTGCAGTAAATATGGAATGTGTACTGAAAAGCCCAGCTTAGCGTTCATTTATAAGGTTGTTAAATGCAATTAATGGGATCCTCTGTTGATATACAGCAGATTAATATATGGATATAATTTGGAAGGGCTTCAGGGAGGGGTGAGAACAAATTTCAGTGTGTGAGAGAAGAGTTTTTTCTCTCATGAAAGTGAGTGTCCAAAACCTTGGACACAGAAAGAGCAGCTCTGCAGAGATCCCACACTGGCAGCTGACTAATTCGGCTTTTCTTTCAGTGATTTTGCATTTTAGTTTTGCATTTTACTTTCACTGAATGTTTTGAGTTGTGAGTTACCCTTGGAGAGCATCAGCAGTGGAGACTCTCAGTGAAAGAGGTGTGGGACAGGGTGGTAAATAAGGGTGAGATGTGCACCTATTTGGGCTGTTAATATTTCAAATGTGTGTCTTGCAGGAACCTCTCTTTGCTGCTAGAGTGATCTATGATCTGTTGTTCTTCTTCATGGTCATCATTATTGTCCTGAACCTGATTTTTGGGGTGATCATTGACACTTTTGCTGATTTAAGGAGTGAAAAACAGAAGAAAGAAGAAATTTTAAAAACTACTTGCTTTATTTGTGGTAAGTGTGGAGACACACTTAACAAGAAGGGGTTACTCTGGGTAAGCCAGGGATAGCAGCAAACTCACAGGAAAAAGCTCTTGAATTACTGGCTGTTCTTCCTTGCATTCCTCAGCCAGTTCATGTTCCTGGGTACCACGTGCACTGGAGCTTGGCAGCAGGAGCAGATGGGGAATGCTCAGGATACCATTTTTCCTCAAGACTTTTGTTCTTGTTTCTCCTCTGCCTCGAAGAACAGTTTCCTATTGGAATGGGAGAGATTTTTATAAACAGTCATTTTTTCCAAGCGTGCAGAGTGGTGCCTGTGGAAGCTTTTCCCACCAGGAGGTTGGGAATGGAGGTGCTGTGGTTGACTGACATGGTCCTGCCATGTTGCATAACACACAGCCTGACGGGATAACCTTTGGAAGTTTGCTGCAAAGCAAATGCTGCTTTTGCTATCAGTTTGCCTAAAAATAGGAGATGTGTTAAGAAATCCAACAAACTGCTTGCTACAGGGTTGCTGCCTTTTTTTAACCAAAATTTTTCTGTTATGTATAATAAATATAAGCAGTACTTGTTACACTTTCTTTACTCTTCCTCTTCCTCCTCTTCTCCTCCTCCTCCTCCTCTTTTTCTTCTTTCTTGTTTCATCTTTTTTCCTCTTTCTTTTCTCTCATTCTCCCCTTCTTTCTCATATTTCTCTTTCTCTTTCTCTTCTTTCTCTTTCACTTCTTTCACTTCTTTCACTTCTCTTTCTCTTCTTTCTCTTTCTCTCTTCTTTCTCTTTCTCTCTTCTTTCTCTTTCTCTCTTCTTTCTCTTTCTCTCTTCTTTCTCTTTCTCTCTTCTTTCTCTTTCTCTCTTCTTTCTCTGTCTCTCTTCTTTCTCTGTCTCTCTTCTTTCTCTGTCTCTCTTCTTTCTCTGTCTCTCTTCTGTCTCTGTCTCTCTTCTGTCTCTGTCTCTCTTCTGTCTCTGTCTCTCTTCTGTCTCTCTTCTGTCTCTCTTCTGTCTCTCTTCTGTCTCTCTTCTGTCTCTCTTCTGTCTCTCTTCTGTCTCTCTTCTGTCTCTCTTCTGTCTCTCTTCTGTCTCTCTTCTGTCTCTCTTCTGTCTCTCTTCTGTCTCTCTTCTGTCTCTCTTCTGTCTCTCTTCTGTCTCTCCTCTGTCTCTCCTCTGTCTCTCCTCTGTCTCTCCTCTGTCTCTCCTCTGTCTCTCCTCTGTCTCTCCTCTGTCTCTCCTCCCTGGGCATTTGTCAGATTTTATCCCGTTATTCAGTGTCCATTCCAGAATGACTGTGACTTCCAGCAGTGCAGCAGACTTCAGAAATTGGTTTTGTGCTCGAGCTGATTTTCCTGGTTCCTGGCTGGCAAACGCTCAGGGTTCTCCCTGTGTCCCTCCCACAGGTTTGGAGAGAGATAAGTTTGACAACAAGACGGTCACCTTTGAAGAGCACATTAAGGAAGAGCACAACATGTGGCACTATTTGTGCTTTATTGTCTTAGTGAAAGTCAAAGATTCCACAGAATACACGGGACCAGAGAGTTACGTGGCAGAAATGATCAAGGTGAGTTTGGAGCTGTGGGTTTTGTTGTAGATTAGACCAATCCAGTGGAATATTTGGTACAGTGCTCTGTGTTGTGTTTATTTTGTAAATGTACCTGTGAGTTCCCAGCCTCCAGGGCACTCTGTGTGTGTGCTGGAGCAGGTGACAGTGAGTGGTGACAGCCAGGTAGTCCCCAAGGCTTGGATCAGGGGAAGAGAACCTGTTCTGCCTTAAATTCACATTTAGAGAGAGGATTTTCAAGCTGTTGGAAGTGTCTGAAGCACAACGAACAGGTTATAACCTGTCCTGGTATAAATATCTCCAACTGACTTGTAGGATTTGTTGTCATATGATTTGAGCTTATTATTGTGGAAAACTACAATTAATGTCTACTCAATTGGAAGGGCTTTTAATGAGAGAATTAAAAGCCTCATCTCTGCCAAGCTGCAGGTTCAGAGCTCCTGGAATTAGATCCGAAGCCCAGTCACTAATTTGTGTCTTCTGGCTGGGGAGCAAAAGCTGTTTGATTTACACCATTCCAATCTGGTTTCTTTATAGCAGAGTACTTTCCTGACTCCCCTCCCAGCTCTTCTGCTGTGAGGTACCCACCTCCCTTGGGGAGGGTTTGGAAATCCCCCCGAGCCCTCTCTGAGGTCAAACGTGTTATTTTGGGGTCACCAAAGTGTCCGTCCTACTTCTGGATTTCCACCTCAGTAATGAGGGCTTAAAGAAATCTTGTGAGCAGTCACCTGATAGAGGATTAGCACAGTGAGATAACCAAGTGCATCACTGCTGCTTTCCAGTCTGGCTGATTATATTGCTCCCTTCCTTTATCCCCCTGCAGCACACATGACTTCAGGGGCAAGCACTGCACTTCTGAAGGGTTTTTCCTTCAAAAAGACAATTTTTTGTTGTGCTTTTGCTTCTAAAAGACGATTTTGTGTTGTGTTTTCGCTGCTGTTCAAGCCAGTTTAAAGGAAGTTTCAACTGCCAACCAATTCCTTATTTCAGATGAACAGTTTGAATTAGATAAGAACCAAAAATTAGTCACTGACTATGTTTGCATGAAGCACAAACACTGGAGAACTTCTATGAGAATTCCCATTCATTAAGTGCAGCAAGGGCTAATTACTGTGTGTGGATGGGAATAGGGATAAATTATGCATAGCCAGAGTGTCTCATGCTGATGCAATTTTATGTAACCATGTGCTCTAGGTAGAGGTCTGGAGTGGGTCTGTAGCTGGGGGGTTTTGCACTTCATGAGCCAGTTTTAAATGAAGAACTAAGAGCAGGTCTCAGAAAGGGCTGTATGAGTGTGGAATAGGAAGGAAATCTGGATTTCACCTCAGTGCTCTGTCACCATCCTGCCCCAGGCTCAGGCTGCTGTGCCCTCACTCTGGAGTCCTCTGCAGTCCTTGTATTCCTGAGGAGTCATTTGGCAAAGCTTGCTCTGAAAATCAATTTCTTTCCTGTGTCCTTTAACGTTAAAACTTCCCTTTTTGCCCTAAAATCTGGGAGTAAAACATGATGAATCTGTTTCTTTACCAGACTTGTTTTAAATGCTGCTGTAAGAGTCAGAAGTGCTTTTTTTTCTGTTTAAGGTGTTTTTCAGGGTAATTTGGGTGGGGCCTGGTTCATCTGTTCCTCAAGCTTTCTGTCTTCATAGAATCCCAGACTGGTTTGGGTTGGAAGGGACCTTTAAGAGCACCCAGTGCCACCCCTGCCGTGGCAGGGACACCTTCCACTGTCCCAGGCTGCTCCAAGCCCCAGTGTCCAGCCTGGCCTTGGACACTGCCAAGGATGGGGAGTCCCCAGCCTCAGCCTCTCTGGGCAAAGTCCCCTGAATGCAGAAGGACAGACCAAGGAAAGCATTAAATATGTCTGTGATTGCCAAGGCAGAGAGTCCCTGTGCAGGTGCTGGTTTCCCATGGGCTCGTTCATGTCACAGCCACCAGCCTCTCCTGGGAAGCCTCCTCAGGGCATGGCTGGCTTTTAAAGGGATTTTCCTCCCGTATTTCCGACTGAAGGTGGCACTGTAGCATCTTGGATGGTGACAGAGATGGGGCACGTCTTCCCTGGGCTGCTGTTTGTACCCACTTTTAGGAGATGGGGTAGGAAGCACCCTGTGCTCCAAGTCCCACTGTGATGGCAGAACACACCTCAAATGTTTCACCTGTGCTCTGCCTCCCAACAAAACAGCTTCAGAAAACTTGGATTTCCACCCTTTGGTAAATGAAAGAAAAAAATTAAGAAAATACCATTTTAAAGATTGCCTTTGCCACTTAGTATTTGTGGGTTGTTCCAACACTACAGAACAGGAAAAAAAAATAAAGAATTTAGGACACTTAAATTATATCCACTGTCAGTTTGTGAGTTGCTTCCAGTGCTGCTTGTACAGTGCTTTAAAGATATTTTAAGCACTGTGGTATCAAAAGAATCCTGGACAATTTCGTTAGTGAATATTCAGGAGCCTTTAAGAGTGATCTTGAATTTTGATGTTTTCTTGTCTAAAAATAATGTGTGTAGAGAGGCAGTTTTGAGGATTCCCACTGTACTGGGTATGGCAGAGCTGGATCTGGCCCATAGCATTCATCTTGCACCCTGCAGGAACCTGACCCCACATTAGAAGAAATTGTAGCCTTGAAAATCAATGATTAACTACAGTTCTTTAGTGAATTCCATATTTCTTCACAGACAGAAGCTCATTAAGTTCAAACACATCACAAGGAAGGAAGTCAACAGGTACACTTGGAAACAGAGCTGAGTTTAGAGCACTGAAGACTGATCAAAAAATCAAAATTAAAAAAGAACCCAGCAGTGATCTGACCTGAGCAGCCTGGGCAAGTGAAAGGTGTCCCTGCCCATGGGGCTGCAGTGAGATGAGATTTAAGGTCCCTTCCAACCCAAACCAGTCTGGGGTTCTGGGATTCTATAAAACACGATCTAATAACTGTTCTGCTGTGACTCTCAACCTCCAGCACTGTCGCTCTCCCTCCCATACCTTGTTCTGGCACCAGTATGGGGCTGCTGGTGGCTCTGGGACCTGGACTGGTTTGGTTGAGTCCCATGCAGGGCCAGGCTGCCCTGGGCTTGTAGCTGCAGGTCCAGGCTGCTGATGGAGGCTGGAATTCCTTCCCCTGTAAACAGGGATAATACTCCCTTTCATCAGCGAGGGATGTGCCTGCTGCCACAGATGATGTGAAACTCGGGGTATCTTAGGAATCCTTGCTGGGAATCGCTGGAGATGCACGGGGGGATGGGGGTGTGGGACAAGCTGAGCTTGTGTCACCTCACTGCTGCCCTGGCTCATCCCTGCCCTGCTGCCCCTGCCCAGCACTGCCCAGCCCGGCAGCCTCCTGGATGTCAGGAGATGGCATTCAGCAGCCTGGCATGGAGCAGCTCCCCTTGGAAATGCATCCCGGAGCCACCTCCTTAATATCAATTTAATACGGCACAGGCAGTGCTGCAGGATGTGAGAAAACATCTCCTGGTAGCAGAGACGCTCTAATTCCTGGTGTTTGTACAGCTCTCCTGGCCGGAGCAGGGATCCGTCTGGCTCCATCCCTGCGGATGGGCGCTGCAGACAGCGGGGCTGGGTCCGTGCCTTTGGGGAGGGGTTATCGGGGAGGATGCGCAGGGTGCTGCAGAGCCGGCAGCCCGGTGCTTGCCGTGATTCCCAGGAACAAAGGCCCCGTTCCTGCGAGGCTCTGCAGTCACCGGGAAGATCAGGTGATGTCTGAATAACACCCTGTGTGTGGGAGGTGGGGGGATCCACTTATCGCCTTGGCCAGACATTGACATCCACACCCAAATGACTCATGTGAACTCCGTGCAACTCCCTGCAGACTAGTTCATTTAAATGTCTTATCTTCCCATCCTGGCTTGAGAATTCCTCCTGGAGTTCTGTGCCTTTGCCTGCAGTTGCTGTGGCAGCCTGGGCAACACGGCAGCCCCGCCAGCTCAGCTGTCACCGGGGCCTTGGCAGGGCTCTGCCACAGCCAGCTGTGCGCAGGCATTTAGAATATGTAAAATCTCTCAGTCTGCAGCTCGGTACAGAGAAAACCACACAGGCACCCGGGGTTTGTGTGCATTCCTAAGCTGTCTGCAGGCAGCTGCATGGGCTGTCACAGCACAGACAAATATTTGCATGCCCAACTCCTGCATCCCCTGCTCTGCACCTTGAGCAGTGTGGGTACGAGCCACGACTGTCAGGGGTTGTGCACGTAAATGTGCTTATTAAAAAATAAAGGCTGCTTTGGAAAAGTTTTCAGCACAGAGCTTCCTCACTAGCTCCTGCGGTTTTCCCCATGTTTTTAATCCAAGCAGGATCTGTGTCATTAACAACCTTTATTACAGAAGTGAGGCAGAGGTGCCAGGGTTGCCCAAGCTGCCACGTCCAGATCAAGGGCACTGAGTTCCAAATCTGGATTGTGTTGTCATTGAAATGGACCGTTTACGAGTAGGAGTGATGGCACAGATATCCTTTAAGGAATTTGGAATGGAAATGAAGGCTACAGATTTCCCTTTGTACCTTAGTTAACCTCTGTGTACAAACCTGGGGATTTAAATATATTATTGGGCTTTTTCCTTTGTGTCCTGAGCTCTGTCCTGTAATGGGAGGTGTTTCTCATTCTGGGTTTGAGCAGCTGCCAAGGCACAGCCTGCTGTGCAAAGAGAAGGTTCCATCAGGGTCAGGCTTTTAAATTGCATCCTTCCAGAAGTGCAAGTGTGACTTGAAGCCTTTCCCAGGGAGCTACCCAGCAAGGACAGTCACTGTGCTCTGAAACCCAGCAGGCATGCTGGATTCCCAAGAGGTGATGGTTTTGTCCCAGGCTCTCCATGAAATCCAGTTCAGCTGGAGATGGCCGAGACTGGCTTTGCACTGCAGCACCTACAGGAATGACGAGGGCAGACCACGATACATCCAACCCAAAGCATTCCAAAAGGGCCTTAATGATTCCAGCACTGGTGAAAGACATACGTACATGAAATTACAGTCTGAGAAAGTGTTGGAAACTAAGCGATGTTCATCTGTCATTTGTGCCTGGAAATCCTGTACTTCAGGCAGAGTCAAATAGGAGAGATTTGTCATATCAGTATTGAGCAAACAAGCTGCAGACACAGGAGCGAGCAGCCCGTGCAAATACCTCGGTTACAGATGAGGAAATTGGGGTTTTGGGGCTACCGGTCACCACGATACTGGTGCAGGCTGGGAGAGGAGGAGGAGGACCAAGGAGGTCAGGATGTGACTTGGAGCTGACAGCGCTTAGTTTGGTGGTAACTTCATAACA
Source organism: Corvus brachyrhynchos (assembly GCF_000691975.1). Lineage (NCBI taxonomy): Eukaryota > Metazoa > Chordata > Aves > Passeriformes > Corvidae > Corvus > Corvus brachyrhynchos. Next base: position 674,400 of record NW_008238347.1, read on the forward strand.
AGCTGCATCTTGAGATAGCTGGCCAGAGTTAGCCAATATAATTACAGGGTTAAACAAGAAATCATGGCAGAGGCATGGAAGAGCCAAGAGTGTTTGGTAGCAGGCCCTGGGCTGCTGGAAACACTGTGTCACAGGCACGGGCTGAGCTTCATGCTCACATAGGGAAGGAACTGGATCCACCCTTGGTGCAAACCAGGAGCTGCACTGGGAGAAAGGGTTGGTCATCTTCCCCAGCTCTGGCACAGGGTGCCCAGAGCAGCTGTGGCTGCCCCTGGATCCCTGGCAGTGCCCAAGGCCAGGCTGGACGGGGCTTGGAGCAGCCTGGGACAGTGGAAGGTGTCCCTGCCCATGGCAGGGGTGGCACTGGATGGGCTTTAAGATCCCTTCCAACCTATTCTGGGATTCTCTGGACCCTGTGAGCTGACTGCCCCAAGGTGAGCTGCAGGAAACCCTCCTGCTGCTGACAGGAACCCCACATGGCCCAGTGCTTGGTTTTCCCTGACAAACCACCTGGTATCCATGCTGGGAATGTCGGGTTGGTATACCAGCTGACCAGGCAAAGGTTTCCCTTGGGCTGAGCGTGTGTATGAAAAGGGCCTGGGTGGATGAAAGCAGAAGGAAGGGCTTGGGGCCAGTTCTGGGGAATGGGATGTTTGCATAACGTGCTGGGGTTTGGGTGGATCCCAAACAGCTGCCAGGGTGGGTGCCGTGTCCTGCTCCTGGAGCAGCGCCAGCACCCTGGGAGAAAGGGGGGAAGGTTCCTGCCTGGAAACCGCGGGGTGATGCGCTGGGAACACAACCCGCTGGGACCAGAAAGCCCTGGGGGGCCCTGTGTGCTGAGGAGGTGGCCCAGGGCCGGGGCGAGGCTGGCCCTGAGTCACCGCCGTGACCCCGCGGGCGCTCCCGGACGGATGCTTGTGCAAGAGTGGGTGACAGCAGCCGCTGCCATCAGCTGTGGTGCTCAGCCTCTGCTGGGGAATTTTGTCCTGCCCAGCTGTGGAGGTGTAACGTGCCCTAATTCAATGGGGAAGCAAACAGCCTGGAGGAATTGGTGTGGAGAGGTGGCCTTGTCCTTTCAGGAGGCAGGACATGGCCTTCAGGAATCCTGTTCCCGCAGTCCATCGGGATGGGTGGTGCTTGGCTGGGCTCCAGCGAGTCTCCCACAGCAGAGCTGTCTCAGGGCTGTAGGGCCATGGTCACCCTTCACCTTTGACAATTGTGTCGGTGTTCCAGGTTCCCCGCTCTGTGCCAGCCCATGTGCCACTTGGGTATTTAACCTCTGGCAACAGAGAAAAGGAGGTTATCGCACCCTAAACCTTGTGTAATCAGCCTCCTGTGTAACAACACAGGGCATGTGAGGAGTTGGGAGTGTTCTGAGTGTGGAGGGGGGGACACTGGCAAGTGCTGGTTTTTATAGAGGGGAGAAGTGCAGCTCAGTGTGGAAGAAGTGATGGTGAACCCTTTGCAGCAGGGAGAGAACCTGGTGTGGGGATTTTTCCAGGAAGCTCAAGAAAGACCCAAGAGGAGTCCCATCTCACCACAAACAAACATGCATTTTCAAAGTGCTTCACAGAGCTCTTCTGTAGCTTTGTGGGTCTGATTTTTAACTTCCCGTGACAGAAACTGAAATTTGCTGCTGCCACCTTTCCCTGCTTGTGTTCAGGAAACAACTGGACGTAGCACTCAGTGCTCTGGGCTGGTGATAAGATGGGGATCAGGCACAGCTTGGACTTGGTGATCTTGGAGGTTTTTTCCAACCACAATAATTCTGTGATTCTGTAACTGATGGCTGCTGGGCAGCCCTTTGATGGCAGCTGTAGGATTCATTTTGGAGAGGGCTGAATTAGCCCTTCAGCACTCTCAGGCACAGGGGTAGCTGGATAAACGGAGACCCTGGAGAGGAGCAGTCCTTGCCATGAGCTGCCATCCCTTGCCCAAGAGGAGCAGAGCTGCTGCCTCTCCTGGCACAGCTCGTGCTGAGGTCGCCTCTCGGCCTTTCTCAGAACCAGCCCTTCGGCAGAAGCCGGGAGGAGCCGGCGCTTCTCAGAATGAATCGCGCGTGCATCACGCAGCACCGCTTCCTCTTCCTCGCGTTTCCAAGCGGGGATGGTCACCCCCGTCACCCCCGTGTCTGAGATTCGGTGAGACTTGCCTTACAACAGGGACTTTTCCAACTTTACCTAGAAGAGAGCTGCAACCCGAAACCCAGCCCTTGCGGTCAGCCAGCTTCCGTCAGCGGCTGCGCTCGCTCCGGCTGCTGCAGCACAGGGAGCTGCACCCGTGCTGGGAGCTGGGAGCTGAGGGCACACCGGCACCCCGGGAACGGGGAGCTGAGGGCACCCCAGGATCCCAGGGCAGAGGGTGCAAAAGGCATCGGTCCGTGGGTGCCAGCAGCTGCACAGGAGCACGGGCTGCCTCCCCTCTCCCGGCTCACTCAGTGCCTCTAAAACACCTCTAAAGCCCCAAGAGGGACATGAGGCCGTATCTAAAGGCACCCCAGGGCTGAGCTGAAGTTCAGCAGAAACTGGATCATGGAGATATAAATCTTTCATTGACCCCTGAGTGGCAGTGCCGGGAGCCAGGCTGGCCCAGCAGGATCACCATCCCCTGACCTTTCAGAGTTCCACTGGTGCTGGCTCTGCTTAAATATTTATTTATTTGAAAGAAAACACCCCCACACTCCCAGCAGGGACAGGGATGGGCTGTGTGTCAGCAGCCTGGTCACATTCAGCTCCTCTCTGTGGGACTGGGGGAGGCTGGAGAACAGGCTGAAGGTTTCCCATGTAAATCCAGGATGAAGAGTGTGTGCAGGAGGCAGAGCTGTGTCCTGCTGTGCTGGCAGCTTCCCTCTGTCCTCTCCCGGGAGTCCCGGCACCAGCCTGGGGCAGAGAGCATTCCAGGCTGCCTGCATTCCCTGCTGCCTGCATTCCCTGCTGCCTGCATTCCCTGCATCCACAGGGATTTCTCTGCACCTCTCTCCCCGTGTTTTCCCACCCTGTTTGGGTGGACACCCCCTTGTTTCCTGCCAGATGGCAGCTGGACATGTCCAGATAAATACTGCATTTGGGTGGTGCTAATGAGCTGCATGAATGGGGAGGCAGATCAGTGCAGCCCAGCCAGGGCGGGCACAGGGATGTCCAGGTCCTTCGCTGAGGCTGTCCCTGCACAGGGAATTTCCAGGTGCCTGTTAACCCTTTCCCAGGTGGGTCAGTGAGCCACCCCAGAGGGCTGTGTCTCCTTGTCCTCAGCCTTCCCCTTCCTCAGCCCATGGAGTTCATGTGGTTTGGTTTTAATCTTTGAACATTGGCATGAGAACTAGAGGTGCTTTGTTGGTTTTTTTTCCAAATCAAAGCCAAGATTTAGCGACTTTGAGGGCTGGGGCTTTCAGAAACCCAGTGAGTATGGAAGCTCTGAGGAGGCTGCAGAAGCTGTGGGTGCTGTTTGATTTCACCTTCCGGGCCTGGAACGATCAAGTCACAGCCTCTGCAGCAGCTGCAGCGTTGGCTTAAACTGCAGAGTAATGTTGGAAAGTGCTTGGGGTATTCGTTATGAAACATTGCAGGTAGGGGAGGTTGGTGCTTCCCGCATCCCTTTCATCCTTCTCAAGGATGGGACCTGGGAACGCTTTGGGGATGGCCTTAGAAATGTTTTTGGGAACAAGGGAAAAAGGGGCAGGCAGGAGCTTCAGGACTCCTGTGTCTGCCTAGAAACCTCAGGACATGGGCTTGAGGGTCCAGGCAAACCTGCAAATATAAATTACGTTTTAGTCTGATTTTCCTTGTCCTCTGTCCTGGTTTCTTCCCTGGAGGAGCACAGGGAAGTGCAGTTGATGTAGTTTTTTTCTGGGTGGGAGATGCTGGCCCTGAGCACAAATGTTGAGCTGCCCCCTGTTCCCTAATGAGGCTTTTACTACAGCTGGAAGAACACAGTGCAATGTTGCCTGTTCCTACTATTAAACCTTAATTGTGGGACTGGCGTTTCCTAAAGTCCAAAATATTTTGGCACTCATCTTGATAAAGAGCATATTTTTTTTTGTACATAGATTTTTTTCTTCTTTTATTAGCAGATACCATCTGCCCTGTAAACAGAGATCAGGAGCAAACAGCCTTCCTGGCAGTTCTGCATCACGTGGGAATGCTGTGGTGCCTGCATGGGAAAGGGCCTGCTTTCTGCCTTCTCATCCTGGCAAAAGGAAACTCCAGGCAGATCAGAAGCAGCTAATTTAAGCTGATGAGTCTTGGCATCGCATCTCAATTGCAGAGAGGATGTGACTGGAGCTCTCTGTAGAGGTGCACAGCCCTGATTAAGCAGGATGGATGCTCCTGGGAATGAGGGGGAGCATGGAGGGGAAGCAGGTTGGAGCTGGAGATTTAGGCAGGGAATGACAAAAAGCCAGAAGTTTGCAGTGCTGCAAAAACAAGCTGAGAGCCCAGAGAAGAGCCTGGCCAGCACAGTGGGGCGAGCTTTGGTCACCGTTAATCAGCAGTGGTGATTGATTTTTGATTAACAGCATCCCTTGGTGTTAATGCAGTCACCCATCACCTTGTCTGGTGTGTTTAAACCTTCCCAGCTGTGTCACCTGGGAGAGCACACACACCTTTATCTCAGCCAGCCCGAGTTCTTTCCCAGCTGTGTCACCTGGGAGAGCGCACACACACCTTTATCTCAGCCAGCCCGAGTTCAGCTTCCATTTCAGAGCGTATCTCCAGCGTGGGAGGAGAACCAGACTAGATGGGAAGCCAGTTTGATGTTGAACTGTAAGGTGTCAGGACGTGGGGGGCACCCCTCCTCCTCTTTTGTGGCTTTCTGTTCCGCTCCTGCCTTTATTTTTAACATCTCTGGTGTGTTACACGAGTGCCTCTGTGAGCCTCTGTACAGGCTCCTCAAACTGAGTGTGTGTCCAGTGACATTCCTGACTGTAACTCAGACATGGAATAGTAAAGAATTTGTGTGGCTGAAGGAAAACTCTCCAACAAGCAGTGCATTGTGATGTGTCTGTCCCACATTTTAGCCTGAACCAGACAGTCAAAATATGATTTTCTTTTTCATTAAAAAGGAAGTATTTCAGCTACGGAAGAATTTCCAGGTAGAACTTGGTTTCTTTTATCAGAGATCACAGCCAAACTTTGCTTGACCAAAAAAGCAGAAAATCTTCCTCAAACACAATTAGAAGATTGTAAGATGGCAGCGGATTTCTAGCACTGGGAAGTGCTTGTCCAGATGTGAACTCTGAGCTGGTTTAATGTCCAGTGTTTGTGCATTTATCCTGAAGTGCGTGTGAGGGAGCAAGGGCTGGGGCAGTGAGTAGCTGGAGAGGAAGCCTGGCCCTGAGCAGCCCCAATTCCCAGCGGCTGCAGCGCCTCAGTGCCTAGGGCAGGCACTTTGCAAACTTTCCAGTGAGATGTAAATGCAGGTTACTGCAGATAACTGCAGATAAGTACAGAGCTGGTGCATCCGAGGAATGTCCCGTGGCTTTAGAGCTGTCTGTGCTGTGCTCTCAGGGCAGGTTTTCATGTGGCAAACTCTAATTGTGCCCTGGTGTGTGTGATCCTCAGGAGAGAAACCTGGACTGGTTCCCCCGGATGAGGGCCATGTCACTGGTCAGCAGCGACTCAGAGGGAGAGCAGAACGAGCTGAGGAACCTGCAGGAGAAGTTGGAATCCACCATGAAGCTTGTGACCAACCTCTCTGGGCAGCTCTCAGAGCTCAAGGATCAGGTAAGGAGCGGCCACACACCGCGGTGGGCAGGACACGGCTCCCGCCAGCCCCTCAGACCAGAAGCTCCATGGCTTCTCCAAACCCCAGGGAGAGCTTTCCCAGAGTAATTCGTGGTTAGGAAAGAAGTGAACAAGCCAGATGGCCCTCCAGAGCCCTGTGCCCCAGCTGACCTGTCTGGTGCTGACCCAACTGGCATGTTCCAGAGTGCCCACTTAAGAAAGGGAAAACCTGTGTTAAAAAAATCACCAGAGTTAACCTAAACCAGTCCTGGCTGGTGCAGGGAGCCTGTGTGTGTGGTGGTGTTGTTGTTGTTTGGGGTTTTAACCCGAAGAGCTGAGTGTGATCCTGTCAGCCAGAGGGTGTGACACTGATATAAGGGCTGTGTCACTGTGTGGACCTCAAAACCCACCGAGAAACTGGAGAAGCGCTCGAGTGGTTACTGGTGCTGCTGGTCCCTCCGTGCTGTGGCTGTGCAGATGTGATTTGGCTGCTGCCACCCTCAGCCTGCAGCACACACATCCCAGGAGAGGTTTGCACTGCACCAAGCGCTGCTGCTGCGGAACCAGCGAGCGCTCCGCACACCTCCGAGCGCTTTTCTGGTGCAGCAGCTTCTCTGCAGCAAGAGCTGGTTGGCTTCTGCCTTGGCTGGGCACGAGGGTATCGTGAGGCTGGTTCCCAGCCCAACCCCAGCGATGGCTTTGTGGAAGACAGAGACATCAGGGCTTTAGGTCACTGTCCACAGGGATTCCAGCCTCACTGGAGGGAACGGGGAAAGCACTGCTGCCTGTGCTGGTGGGAGCTGTTTGTGGTGGCTGCTTATCTCTGTGCATTAATAACCTCAGCCAGAGGGTTCAATTAGTGACTTTATGTAGGTATTGGCAGTGGGTAAGATTAATTTCTGACTTACACCCGGGTTGAGGATGGAGCTGCCCAGGGCAAGAGTGGCCCAGCGGCTCTGGGTCGGTGCCTCTCCCAACACCAATCCCATCTCTGCTGGGCTGGCTGGGTTTCTCCAGGAACCATTCCTCTATCAGGCGTCCCTGGCAGCCGGTACTGCCTGAGATCCGGCTGCTGCCTTCCAATCACGCTCTGGAGCTGGGCCCTGTCCCGAGCACCCTGCGGAGTGCAAGGAAGGGATTAATGTGGGGGACTGGGAGCTGACAACCTCGCTTCCCCGGGCTGTAATTAGTTCTCAGGCACGGTGCCACAGAGCCCCTTGCTCCAGTTGGTCTGAGGATGGAGGGCAGAGGCAGTTGCTCTTTTGTCTGGGCTTTAGTTCTTGCTGGGCAGTGGTTTCGCTGTTTTGCCTGGAAACAATTACCCTGACCCATGTGTCTGGTGTCTCCCTGCTGAAGGCTCTGACTCAAAGTGCTCTGCAGTCACAGGAGTCTCCCCGCCGGCCGCAGCCAGCGCTGCCTCACGACACATTCCTTTCTGGAGCTCGCAGCCCTCTTGGCTGACCAAGCACTAAAACCCCTTCTCGCTCTTTGTGAAAATAAGAATGAAGGGTTTAGCTTTTAGAGAGCTATTTGACTGTAAAAGCAAGAGAGGAAACCAGCTTCATTAATGTGGTGATAGCTTTTAGGAATTCCCCTAAGTACCATTACTGAGAACCCTGCTGAAGATGCAGGATGCTCCAATTACGTGACAAAGCCAGTATATCCCTCCTCCTGATCAGGAACTGTCTCCAGGAAAGGAACTAACTCAGGGAATTTTTATTTGTATTTATTTTCTTGTAATTAAATAAAGGGAAAACCTCTCATTCATTTGCTCTTCAAGCTCGTTAGGTTTCTGGAGACTAATTATTAGAAACCGAGCTCCAGCCTGCCTGCTTCCCCAAAGTGCACCAAGAGCCATTAAAATCCTGATCACTTTAATTCTGTGCAAAAAGATTACACCATAATTGTCTGCAGCAGCAGGGGATTAGATGTAATCACCCAGAAATCCTTCCCAGCGCCTCCTCCGGTGTCACTGGGTGTGAGTATCGCTCCTGGGGCGGGGCCCTGGCTGGGAGCAGCCCCCCTGCCCTCCAGGTGTGACTCAGGGTGACTCAGCTGCCAGCAGCCCCACAGGCAGGTGCTGTGTCCAGTGGGATTGCTGCCCCTGCCTGTGCCCTGTTCCTGGAGGCAGCTCCAACTCACCATAACCTTTGGATCCAGGCGTTATCGGGGAGCCCAGCCTGGCTCAGCTGAAACCCGGGCCCCTTGGGCTGTGTTTGGATCCTGTCAGCACAATTCCAGGGCCTGGCAGCTCCCTGGGGACTCGCTGTGCATGGCTTTCATTGCCTGTTAGCCCAGGTGTGCTGTCACTGGAAAGCTTGTGCAGGAGATTCACTCTCCAGTAAATGTGATGGCAATAAGTTGCTCCCTCCTGCAGCCCTGTGCCCTCCACACAAGCATTAAGCGTTGTGCAGGATTAATAATGTTCTGCGTCGACACTAAAATTGCATTTCTCCCTCTTATTTATGGTTGGTTGCTTTATTCTTCCCTTTTTTTAAAGCCACATCTTCTACAAACACCTGCCCCAGGGTACACCACCCCTTTTCTACACAGCCTGAAAAGTATCTCCTGGAATCCCTTTTCATTATTCCTCTTTCTTTGCGTTTTTATTCCGTGCTTCCTCTGAATCAGTTTATTGGCAGTGTGAAATTGTGACTCTTGGTTTGCTCAGTGAAGATAATTAATGTAAAGGGGCAGTTTTAAGCTGAGTCCTCGCAGCATCTCTGCATTTCCACTTGTGGGTTATCTTGGAAGCAGTTTAATATTAAGGTTCAGAAAAGGGGGGTGTGTGTGTTCAGAGAGCTCTGGGAAGACCCCTCTCCTCTTGCTCCCGTTCCCTGTGAAGCATTAGGGCGTTTTGTGAAGGGAATTGCAGCAGCTGTGCAGAGGAGCAGGAGGTGTGCCCTGGCCTCGGGAGGCTGCCGTCAGCCCTCAGGAAAGGGAAACAGCAGCTCTGCCTCCCCTTGGGCCAGGCAGCGAGCACGGTGCTGGGCTGAGCTCAAGGTTAACGATGGTTTCAAGAGGAATGATGGTGTTTCAGCCCCATTCCTGGTGGTTAAAGGAGTGCCACTGGACCCTCAGTGAGGTGTGGGGTGTGCAGCACGTCCGGCCCACAGAGGAGCCTTGTGGAGGCTGTCCAGCACTGCCTGTTTGGAGCAATCCCGTTCCCCACAGAGAACTCCAGACTCGAGGTCAGCCCCAGGCCAGCCAGCCTGGCATACCAGGATACCCTGCACCAGTTGGGAAACTCCATCAGCGCTGAAACTGGTGGTTTTAAACAGGTGCACTCAAGTGGTTTAGTGGTGACCGTGGTGGTGGGGCTGGGCTGACTGTTGGGTTTGATCTTAGAGATCGTTCCCAACTTCCAACAGTTCCGTGATCCCAAGCATGTTACAAGTGAGCTGCACATGTACACACCACCTCCCTTCTCCTGGGGTTGCTGCCACAAGTAGTGACATTGGCTGGCATTTGTCATTAAACAGCAAAAACTGGAGAAGTTAAATGGTGAATGTAGCTGAGAGGAGCAGCAGGAGCAGGATGGGAATGTGGATCACATGCTGTGGTGTGCTGAGCCCTGAGGGTGTGGGGGCTCCTGGGGGAGCCTGGGTGCCCTCGGTGGTGCAGGGATGAGGCGCTGTCCTGGTGTTCCCTTGCACAGCTCCTGGGAGCCATCCCACGTGTCAGCTCCTCTGCAGCCGGGACGTGGCGGGAGCTGTGGGATCCAGCTGTGGGATCCAGCTGTTCGCTCCCAAGACCCTGCCCAGCCAGAGTCATTCCTTGCATGGCTTATGTAACTTGTCAGAAACCTCCCAAAATTTTAAAAAACTGCAGTGGAGCACTGGATTGTGGCCGTTTCTCAATATCAGTAATAACAGTGATCCATTTTCTGTTCACGGTTCACTGATCAGGGGAATGTTATTTAATTACTGGGAAGCAGATGGGGAATGCTGAGGTTTGGGGTGTCTGGCAGTGAGGTGGTTAAGTCCTGCCCTGGCGGATGGGGAGGGCTGTTGGCTCGCTCTGGATGAGAGCAGGAGTGCTCAGCTTTTTCCAGCAAAGGCAAGGGTATTCCCAGCCTGACTGCAGGGCTCGCCCCTTTTTCCGCCCTCTCGTCTAGTCTGCTGGACGGGTTAGAAAGAATTCCTGATGGGGGAGGGTTCTGTAGGCTGCTGCCAGCACAGATTCCCACTGCCCACCGGGCCCTGCCGGGCTGTCCCTTGGCACAGCAGTGTCCGAGCACCCTGCCGGGCTGTCCATGGCACAGCAGTGTCCGAGCCCCCAGACGGGCTGTCCCTTGGCACAGCAGTGTCCGAGCACCCGGCCGGGCTGTCCCTCGCCCA
>NW_008238347.1:684646-697078 GCF_000691975.1 Corvus brachyrhynchos
GGGCGCGGCGGGGGCTGGAGCCCCCCCCTGCCCCCGGAGCAGGCGCTGGGTGTAGCCAGCACTTCGGAGCAAACGCCAAGCACAACAGGCCCTTGGGCGAGCTGACGCACAGGAAGCGCCGAGGCCTAATGAGCAAACTTGTTCATTTTCCAGATGACGGAGCAGAGGAAGCAGAAGCAGCGCATCGGTCTCCTTGGACACCCCCCGCCCATGAATGTGAACCTGCAGCAGCAACCGGCCTAAGCCGGGAGGGTCACGGCCCCTCCGGGACACCCCGAACCATCCCAGCCCGGAGGCTGCTCCCTGTACCTTCTGTGCATCCTGTAAATACCCAGGTTTTATACTAGATGTATATGACTGCTACTCTATCAAGCTGGGGGCGTGTGGATTGTGATTAGAACTGTTGGCACGGGACGGAGGTTAAACTTTGTGCCAAAACTATCAAAATTGCCTTTTTCTTGGAAGGACTAAAGAGAGCACCTGAATTGCACTTGAAAAGATTATTTGACTATGTGACATGTATTTTGTATTTAAAAAAAAAAAAAAAAAGAATAGAATAGCTAGTATTTATGTTTTTATACAATTGTGCAATATGAATTATGCAATCACAATATATTTGGAACTCCTGAATGTCCTAAAGGGAGTGCACATCTTTGGATCTGGTGTGTTAGTACAATGTAATAAATGGTATAAAATTACAGGTGTAAATGAGGCTGCTGCAAAATTGTGTAACTGGTGATTTTTTCATACCCTTGGACATTTTTGTACCATGTGTGTAAATATCTTGCAATGCCATATTTGTTGCCTCTTCCTCCCAGGGATGACGCTGGGACTCCGTGAGCTGTTCAATTGGTATCGATTAAAGCAAAACATTATTTTGAAGCTTCCGAGTGAGGAAAGCAGGAGGTATTTTTCAAGAGATTTCTTTAGAATACTGAGGCTAGAAGAGCTCAGACACCGGGTTTTTTAAATGCTAAGATTTCTTAAAGGGAACTTTTTATGCAAAATGAAGTTTGGAATGAGGATGCACTGCTGGCGAGTCGGTGCAGTCTCCCAGGACCGATGCCGGGGCTGTCCAGGCTTTGCATTCTCCGTGTGTAGGATCCTTTCCTTCTATTTTTTCATTAGAGACCTACGTGCCTGCTAAAGCTTTAGCAAACAGGCACTGCACCGACTGAAACGTGTCCTGTAGCTGAGCACTGATGTGTGTAATGCTTGTGTGAGAGCCACTGGTTTGAGGCTGCTCTGTCCCACCCCTTCCTCTCCCTGTTCCCTTTCATTCGGTCACTTTCTTTGGTTTCTGATTCTCCAGAGTGTGAAAGGAAACTTGTTGGGTTGTTGTTTGGTTGGGTTTTTTTTCTCCAATCCGCTGCATAGTTTTATACAGGGACCTCATTTTACAGAAGCTGACTTCTCTGCAATACTGTCTACAAAAGAAAAAGAAAAAAAAGAAAAAAAAGCTACAGACAGAGCTATGAAAATTTGTAAATGCATAAATATAGGTATTTAAATAAATGACGCAAAATACTCTATGGTCAGAGGCTGCTGGTGGTTTGTGTGCCCTCCAAGGTGGCGTGTGGCAGTTCTGTCACACCCACATGTCCTGGGATGCAGCGTCACAGGGGCCTGGCAGGTAAGGATGGGCCTTTTCCCAGTGCCCAGAGGGGCAGAGGTTGGTTTTTTTGAAACCAGAACATGTCCCTCCTCCAGCAGTGAGAGGCACTGGCACCCAAGGGACCTCACCTGCGGTCACTCTGGGTTGGGATACTTCACACTCTCCCCACTGATAGTTTAGGCTTGTGGCTGTCATTGGAGCATGTGAGAGTTAAAAACCCCTCCAGCTCCAAGTATCGTGTGCACAGCAGCGTTGCTGATTATGTGTATTTGATTAAGATGTAGCAGGAACTACCTGGTACAATTAATCATCCTTAATCTGGTAAGTGCACACAACTGTCTGAGGTGGGTGCGTGTCCCTAGCTCAGGTCATCAGGAAAGCTCAGCAGGACACCCAAGGGGGAGGGAGGGAGGAAGGAGGGCAGCCTGACCAGCAGTCTTCGAGGCAGAGATTTATCGGGGAGATTGGGACTCCTTAATCACTTGGATTTCCATATATATCTCCTGGTAAATCTGCCTTCCCCTCTGCATCGAGGTGTGTGCAGAGGGAGCACGGCGCTGCGGCTGCCACTGGCGTGGCGCAGTGGAGGAGCAGGATTTCATTTTCCCTGAGCAGCAGAGATGTACCTGACTCACTCCTTCCCCTCCTGCCATCCAGGGATAAGGAGACACACAAATTTGTCAGGCTTCCCGGAGCCTCTGCCAGTCAGGTGAGAGGGAGGTGGCTGAGCACAGCCTGAGAGGACACCCCTGAGGATGTGCGGTGTTGCTTCATCTTTACCTTAAAAAGGCAGAAGCACCGGGTGCCTCAGCACTGGCACAGCCCTGCTCTGCTCTGTGATCCGTGTGAAAACCAACGGGGTGGAACCCGGGGTTCTCACTGCGGTTGTGCCTTCCCAGGAGGTGTGGGGAGATGCAAAAAGGGAGGTTCTCTCCCTCGGGTGCAGCTGCAGCGAGAGAAGCAGAGCACAGCCACCACCCTGGCAGTGGGGATGCAGTTGTGCAGGGCAGGTGGGTGGTTCCAGGGGTGGCACAGATGGCTCAGGAGGTCACACTGTGTCCACAGCCTGAGCAGAGGCTGTGTCAGCTGGTCAGCAGAGGAAGGTGACTCTGTTCCTCCCCTCAGCCCACGAACAGGTCATTCACTTCTGCAGATTCATTTCTGCAGTGACATTTCATGCATGACCACGACATTTTTCCTTTTTTCTTCTTTCACTCTTGGGTTTTCTAAGCTTTCTTTTATTTTTCCTTCTGGCTGAACTACTCTGCCCATCCTGGCTGCGCCAGCAGAGGCGGGGAATGGCCAAAACCCTGCTGGGGCTGGTGGTGGTTCTGTCCCTGTAGCCTCTGAGGTCAAATCTGTCTTAGGACTTTCCCGTTCTGGACTAAGATCTGGTGTCCCATGACAACTTCCTGATCTCAAAGAAAAGCTGTGTGAGGGATGTGTTTAATTTCCCCATTTGGGGTACTCTTTTCCACAAAAGCTGAGTATCTCTTGGTATCACAAAAAGCTTTATTTGCACTTGTTGGACTCTCAAGTGAAAAAACCCTCCAAAACTTCAGAGAGGTATCTGTAATGTAAGTTTAGGTCCTGCGCAGGAGGGAGCTTTTTGGCTCTAAAAACACATCCCTGACAGCCAGTAAAATTGATTGGGTGACAGACAGATGGCTGTTGGTTTAAGGATTAGATTGAAAGCAGGGAGGTTCCACCTGCCTTGCACACTCCTGGGTTTTCCTCTGGCATCAGGTCCCATTAGGCAGGACTGCTGTATGTTAAAGTTTGGGACCATGATTACTTTGTTCTTAAATATGAACTTCCATTTGGAGTTGGAAATCAAAGTGACTTTCTGAGGAGGAAGGAACAAACCGAATCTACCAATTTTGCTAATAATGGAAAGTCCTAGAGGGGAAGGATCTCCGTGCATTCCTCAATTTGCATGACTGGCTGAGTGTGTGGAGGAGCCTTTTCTCCACTAATGAAGCAGGTGACATGCTAATCAAGACAATGCAAATAACTGCTCTGAAAGCACAGCCACGGCCCCAGCACTGCCACAATGGCAAATTCAAGCCTCATCCTCAATTTTGCAGCAAATTGGCAGAGGGCAGGACAAAGGAGCCGGGATTGCAGCCTCGGTGCTCACGGCGGGGCCTCGCGCTGGGGCGCGTGTGATGGAGACCTCGTTACATAATGGGGGCTTGATTGATATCGGGGAAGTCATAATACAGCTCCATAGAACAATCCCCCTCGTCTCCCTGGATGGGAAATGCTCCTACACACATGCCTAATAGGGGTTTTAAATTGCCCATTGTATTTCCGAACAAGAGAAACTTATTTGGAGTATTTTCCCTCTCCCGTTTCCAACGTAAGCAGCTGAAGACGCTGTCATGTGTGTTCTGTGTGCTCTGCAGCCCCACTGTGCCCATTTCCAGGCACACATACGATCCCAGAATGGGTCAGGTGGGAAGGGATCACCTGGCCCAGCATCCCTGCTCCACTGGGGCCATCCCAGAGCCCATGGCAGGAGTGCACAGGAGGTCTCAGGGAATGCCTGTGGAGCCACCCCGTGCCAGAACAGCCAATGCCAGTTCCACGTCAAGGGCCTGCCCCACCAGGGGACACAAAGGGGCCGTAAACTCCCGCTGACAGACTGGGGTGGCTCCCTGTTTCCATGGGAGACTCCCTGGCTGTGAGCCAGCGTGCCCAGGTTCTCCCACGCCGCGCTGGAAGTTCCGTGCCGCGCTGTGAATTTCCTGGCCAGCGCAGAGCGTGACTTTTACACTCAGCACAGTGCATTTACTTCTACAAACACACTGACCAGGCTTTGTGCTTGCTCAGGACGAGCTGCGGATATTTGGAGTAAAATCAGAACAAATATTCCTTCTCAGTGAAACTGGCATTGTCACTGTGACATAAGGAGGAACTTCTGGAGAGATGCTGTACTTCTCCATCCAATTTTTTATTTACTACCTTTCCAACCTTCTTTCAGACTAAACATGTTAATGAGCTGAATGTCAAAACCACCCACGAGTAAACTGAGCTGTCCCATCCAGTAGGCTGATGTTGGTTTGTTTTTAGTAACTAGCAAGGATGCTGGAAAACCCCTATAAAGATTTCATTTTTAACAAAAAGTACCAAAAACTCCACCAGTTTTGCATCACAAAGTTGTGGTTAAAGTCAAGATTTGAGTCAAGCAGCATGTCTGTGGTTTTTGTGGGTGGATGCATCTCGGAATGACTATCAATCTGTCAGAGGGAGATCTGCATGTCATCTCTGCATATGACAAGCAGAATCTGCAGTGACAAATATCTTTCCAGTACTCGCAGCGCTGAGCCTCGTACCCCTCCTGCCATCCAGAATCGCTAAATCTTGTCAGCACGTAGCTTGAACCCGCTTTTTTCCTTTTAAACCGAGACAAACAGAGGAAGTAAAGACAAATATAGCACAGTGCTCTAGAGATGCCACTGAACACCACCGCCAATGTGCTTAGTCACCCCGAAATTGTGACGTGCACACGGGAGATGCCACGCCGGACACTTCGATCAGAGCAGCCTGCCCAATCCCGTCTGCTCTGCTGCACTTACGTGTGCGAGGGGGACACTTGGAATTGAAATTACATAAGGAAAAAAAATTTAAGAATAACTCTGGTCTGAATCAAAGTAACTCAGGAGATGCAGCTGCAATTGCAGGGAGAAGTTTGCAGAAAAAAAAAAAAACCAACATAAAATTCCAGAAAATCTGATTGATTTAGAGCTGGACTGCTGGTGTGGAAATGACCAAATCTTCTCCCTGTGCTCAGGTCTCCATGGGAGAAACAGGAGCTGTTCGAGCTAGTGCAACACAGGAAAAAGGCCTGAAATTTCAACAATAAGCAGGAGATGGGAAAAGCACCCTGTGTGGAGCCAAAGTCCCAGTGCTGGGATGCATTCAGAGTCTGTGTGAGAACAGGATGGCAGCTGGATAAATTGCCTCGAGGCAGGTGCTTCCCTAGGAGCCCCACTGAGCAGGAACAGCCAGACCCATTTCCAGGCAGCCCTTCCCTCCAGAAGCACTATCATCCCTCCGACCTGCTTCTCGGCTTGCTCACCCATTAGTGCTCCTCAGCTGGCTCTTCTCACCCTGACACTCGGCCCTTTTTTCCCCCTTTCTTGTCTCCTCTCAGGAATGACTTTGCAGCTCTTGCTTGACCAGAGCCCTTCCAGTGCCTGGAAATGCTGCCTGGTCCCAAGGGAATGGGCAGGAGCAAAGCCCGTTCCTGGGCTTTATTGAGGCAACGGGTTTGTTTTCACTTTCCTTTTCTAGCGCTAAGTAAATACACAGAACACCAAATCTGAAGGCAGTGAAGAGTGGAATTCCATCTCTGTTCCATGTGTTCCAATATGACTCCTAAAATAGTGGAGATGCTGTGTTATGATTTCCATTTCGCTTGTGTCCGTAACACTGTTTTTACGCAGCAGAGATGGAAACACAATCTGTTAAGTCTGTAAGAAACTTTTCCTTATGAATGATGGGTGCAAACATCGTGTACAATCACATTCCAGGAAGAAAATTCTATCCCCTCGGTGTTAGCAACCCCAAAAGGAGCTAAAAACTGCAGCTTGCCTCTATTTACACACCATGGCAGTTTTCACATCAATTTAATCACAGGATGATTCATTATTCAGAAACCAAAGAACCATTATAATCAAGTAGAATCATAGAACTGTCAAGGTTGGAAAAGGCCTTTGAGATCATCAAGTCAATGGTCAACCCAGCCCCACCACCATGCTCACCACTAAACCATGTCATCAGTGCCACTTGCACAGGTTTTTTTGGAACATTTACAGGGACGGCGACTCCTCCACTTCCTTGGGCACCCTGCTCTAATGCTTTACAACCATGTCTGTGAAAAAATTTCCCTAATATCTCATCTAAACCTCCCCTGGTGCAACTTGAGGTTGTGCAGTAGCACAACTACCTGCAGGACCCAGATCACAGAGTATCTCCCAGTGTCCAACCCCAAAGGGGTGGGAAAACTTCCCCACATCTTCAACATTGCTGTGTGATGCTAAATTTGGCATAGACCTTTGCAATGTGGCCCTGTGACTGATGGCCTTTACTGATAAATGTACTTTTTGCCTTTTGTTTGAATTGTTGCTGCCAGTGAGTCCCATTCCAGCACAAAAGGTCACCTCAGTGGCCGGGAGACTTCTGCAGAGAGCAACCTGGATTGTGTCCACTTAGATCTAGAGCTGATGAGAGAATTAAGCCATTTAAACCCAAAATGCATGGAAATCCAGAGTCACCCTGGAGACACCCCCAAACCAACAGCTGCTCCAAGTCTGGAAGAAGCCAGGACCAGGGCTATGGAAAACCTCAAACAGGCAGGGCTGGCTGGGCAGGATGAGTCATCCACAGGGAAATGCTGCTGATGGGCTCGTCCTGAATGTGCTCCCAGACATCCTGCTCTGCTGCGTCAGGAGCCTCTCTCCCAAAGGTGTGTGTTTGTGGTTGGCAACCAGAGCTTGTTCCCTTTTTTCCCTAAAATTAGGAAGTGGGAGGAATAGAAGGAAATGGTGGCCTCCAAAACCTGCTCAATGTAAATGTTGGGAAGAGATGGAAAGGCAGGTTCCTCGCAGCCCTTTGATGTCAGTGCCATCACGGCCGCTCCTAAGTTTCTTCCTGGCCCTGTGAAAATTTCCTGCACCGAGCCAAGGGCAGCAGTGCAAAGGATGTCTGGGATGAATGGATAGCCCTGAAGGAGCCACCTTGTACCACCCCAAAGAGAGCAATCGATTGAAGGGAATGCTCTACCAACAACTGCTCCACGACATTGGCACAGATGCACAGGGGCAGTGGTGGAGTGAATAAAAATCCTTGGCTGTTGCCTGGAGCAGGCATGGACAGCAAGGCTGTGGGCTGCAGGATCCCCTTACCTGCGGAGCAGGCCCGTGTTACAGGGTTTGATGGAATAAGTATCCAAGGAGGAATGAAGCAGCTCCTAGCAGGGATATCTTGCTAGCTAGAGCTTTTACCTGGAAGAACTAGATTAAAATCTTCCCTGGGCATGAGAGGGCATTGCTCCTGTTCCCATTTTGGGAATGCTGTGGGGCTCTTCCAGGCCGCTGTCCGGTGCATCCTGCGGTTTGCTCCCCACCTCGCCCTGGGCAGAGTTCCCAGCTGTGATTCCAGCACGGAGAAAAGCAGCTGGAAGCAAGCTCTGTGCTGAGCAGAGGCTACATCCCTGTGCCAGAGGCTCTCCTGCCTCCCGTATATACCCACCCTTCTCTCCCTGTCACCTAAGAACTGAGACCCCAAACTTGGGGCCTGAGTTGGTGGCTACAAGGTAAGAACATAAACTCTAGGATTTTTGGTTTTCAGACCTTTTCCAAGCCTAGCTCCTGGCCTTTTTGTGGGGCTAGTACTCAGTCTGACATGGCAGTAGGGGAAAACCTTGCTCCTTACCTACATCTTCACCCAAATTCTGAGCAATTGGAATTGTAAAGCAAGAGGGAAGATTACATGCTCGTACAATACCTACAGTGCTGCCCCCTCCCCTCTCTCCCAGCTCTCTCTGGGAGACCAGGGATTACCTCAACCTATGCCAAACCCCACATTTTCTACAGTGGAGAAACAAATGGGCAGAACATTCAATTTTCCTGAACCAAAAGCCCAGAGGTGGTGCATGAACTCGTGTAGGCCAGGCAGACAGCGTGAATCAGAGGTTCAGGTGACTGCAGGGAGCAGGGAAGCCCTGGTGGCAGGCAGCCAGGCTGAGACACAGCTCCTGCGGCGCGTTCCCACAGCATCCTGCCCACCCCTGACAAATCCTTGCAGGCACTAATGAGTAACAGTGGGGAGCTGTGACCAGCATCCCTCAGTCGGTGGCTCCTTTGGGGGTGACTGTTCAAGGTGCTCTCTGAACGTGAATGGCCCTTCAATTCAGAGCTGGGGTTTAGCATGTGATTCAAGCCTGTCACCCACAGACAGGAGCTGTGTGTGAGAAACAACGGGGTGTGAACACACCAGAAATATCAGGGTGCCACCTCCAGAGAGGAAAAGCGCCTGGTTTCAGTTCTAAATGCCCTCGAGCACAGGCTCAGCTGCTGGTGGGCAGCAGTGGGTAGGGCCCCTCGCTGCTCCCCGGTGCTGTTGTCACCATCTCCAGGTGCAGGCTAAATTGGGCTAGTGACGCTGGGCACGGCTGCTGACCTGGCTGCTCACCTTTGTACACCGTGTTTACAGTAACCACGGGCTGACTGGTGTCTATAGATTATTGCTCTTGCGTTACACTCAGTCCTTACTACACCTTTTTGGGGACAAACTTAATTTTTAACTCCAAATCGAGACTGAACCGATATAAATCATTAAGCCATCCATCCTGCCTAAATTAATATATTGCAGTCTTTTAACATATACAGGGATGAGCGTGTGTGAGCTGCCTGGGAGGGGTTTGGCGAGGAAAGGGCGTTTCTGTTCTGGCTCTCCCGATGCTCTCCCCCCGCAGCAGCGGTGACCATAAAGGTTAAGCCTGCCACAGACTATTGTACCCAGCGGCACTGCTTGGCTGGGCTTCGCAGTCTAATTGCCACTGACCCCGTGACAATGAGGTAATGTCTCTGCCTCCCGGGTCAGATAAATTCTGCTCATTTTATAACCACCAGACACGTTACTGAAAAACAGATAGGAAACGACCCAAAGTCCCATGATCAGTGGAATATAAACTCTACTACAGCTGTTGCTCTTGTCCTTCATTTGAATGCTCTGGGGTTTTTCTCGTAACACCCACTCAGAGGCAGAGCCCTTGCCCAAACTCTGGCTGGAGATGTTTCTCACCCAAACTAAGAGGGAATGGTAGGAAAGTGCCAGAGTGGAAGGATGTGTTTGGTAGGAAATAATGGGGATAAAGACTGTCTTCTAACAGATTTCTAGACCCCAGCCACCAGAACAACTGGGATGGTAATTCAAGTGAAGAGCTGTGCCGGGGACCGAGAGGCAGCACCCTCACCCAGTCCAAGGGAGCTGGCAAAGCCCCTCCTGAACTCCCCAAGTTCAACACTGGCCTTAAGCTGCGGTTTGCAGCCGTGGTTCAGCCCAAAGTCCTCGTTCCCACCTCTCTCCCTCTGGCCCGGTACAGCTCCCTAACGACGGGGCCTTTGAAGATAAATGCCTGAGTGACGCCAGAGAGACGAGGAGGACTTTGCCCCCCTCCTGCGAGCACCAGCGGGACACAGGACAGTGATAACCCTCACTCCAAATCCATCCCTGCCCCAAAGCCTGGGCTGAGCCAGCCCCAGCCCTCCTCGGAAAGGGCCACGCCACGCCCAGAGCGACGGGCAGGGGGAAAGGCACCGAATGCTGAAGTGGTTTCTCTGGGGTAGCAAAGCAGCTTTTCTCCCCTGTGTCTCCACAAACTCCCTTCAGCACCGCCCTGCATCCTCAGCGCTGGGAAAAACGGGGTTAAGATAAACCCTGCAGTCTTCAACCAGAACCTCTGCAGAATGAACCCCAAAATGCTTAGAGAAATTAACCCAGAATGACCTAGATAATCATGTCCTTTTCATTGATACATTCTTATCTTATAGAAAATACCCCCCGAGCTGATAGCTGGTTTTGCTGTTATTCAGAGTTTTACCCATCTACTCTGCTGTACCTCTGATTTTAAGAAGTTGGAGGCTTCTTTTTTTAAGCTCTTGAAAAAATGCTGTGATGAAAAAATAATTTTGCAGTTCCTTACCTGATATTTACAATAATTTGGGCTCTATAAATGTTTAATTTAAATAGTTTTAAGCATTTCTTACGTTGATACACTGTCCCCTAATTGTACACTGTGACTGTCACGAAGGAGCGCTTCAAATTCCAAACTCAAAAGCTTTAGAATGATTTTTTTCTTTCCCTCATGATAGTTTTCGGGTCACATTTTAAATTACCTTTTTCCCCCCCACTCTGGCCATGACTCAGCAGTGTTGATTTGCATCGGGCTGGTGCTTTGCATACAAGCTACAGAGAAGTGATTTAAATAAAAAATGGTCAAATATTTTGTAGACCTTCCTTGACCTTCTCCATTCCTGTACTACCAACTTCTCTTCCACACGTTTTGATGGGAAGGGTGATCCCTGGCATGGGATGTCAGAGATTGTTCCACGTTTCTCCACATTACCATCACCCCTCTGCACCAGCCCCGCTGGGATTTGGATTTGCCATCTCTTGAACTATGGAAAAAGCTTCCTGCTCGTTACAAAGATGCACAACTGATCTGCTTTTTGGGCAATCAGTAGATTTTAATAGTTTGTTTTTTCTAGCTGCCAGCAGCTCTAGAGCAGGAGTTTTGCATCCTTTGTCCATCCCCAGCCTGGTTTGCTCTGGCAGTGCAGGGTTGCTCACTGTGAGTCACGCTGGGGGCTGGAAGGTGTGGGTACCACAGAGTGGATGGTGTGAAGGTCGGGGGCAGTGTGAGCACAGCCCTGCCACTTCTGCCTCGCTGCCTTGTGTGTCCCCCTAGTCAGGGGATGCCAATTCTGCTCCCAGAAAACACGCGTTACAAAAAGCGGCCGTTGAGTGGAAAAAATGGTACAATGAAACCAAAACGCATTTGGGAAAGTCACTGATATTTGAGAAAGTCACTGGTACTTGCAGTAACCATTTGCTGATGCACTTCAAAATTTTTTTAAAGTAAGAAGCCCTGTGTTGTACTAAACTTACTTTCTAATGGTATATATACATATGTATATACTATCACAGTGTCCCGCAGTGGTAGGGAGGAGAAGAAAGATCCAGCAGGCAGGAATTGTGCAGCAAGATTGATTTATTTAATTATTTTACAACTCTTTTATAGACTTTTTTCTTCATAGTCTAATTGTTCAGAGGATCAGCCACCCCTCGGGGTGACTGTCTAAAATCCTAAAACAACCATTGTCAAATTATTTTTCTACTGTACTATAAACAAAGGTTTGCAAGGTCGCAGGTGTTCATAGTTTATAGAACTCTACTAATGTCTTCCGTGAGAGAGAAAAATATCTCACGGAATTGGAAAGAAGCAAGAGAAATTCTTGCTAGCTGCATATTTGTATCCACTATGTACATACATAAGTATATTAAAAGATATATGTAAAACTACCTTACCTAACCTCTCCTTTGTTCCATGTAAGTGTTAATTGCTAGTAGGGAGAAGACTCAAACTCAGCTCCACAAGCTCTGTTTACTCACAGAATCAGTTACTAATAATTATGTATAGCATTATGTATGGAATTATGTATGGAATTACAGGTGTAATCCCCCTGTGAAGCAAACTGAGGGACTGCTCAGCCCCCTGAAGGTCCAGCTGCACAGAGGGGACACCGAGGTGCAGGAGCAGCTCCCAGCCCAGACCCCTCCATGCATCCAGCTGGCCAAGGACATCCACCCTGGAACACCCACGTTTAACCCACGGATGCTTCTGGTGCCAGGGCAAGGCAGCAGCAGCTTCTTCAACCCCCTCGATGTCATGTGAAAATACAGCAGAAAATATTTTTCCTCTTGGCTTGGCACAACCTCTGTTTGACTTTAAAAATGACTGTGCTGGGGGTTTTCCTCTTGGTTCTTGTTAACCATCACCACCTTTCCCTCATTACTGGAACAAACACAAACACATGTGGAATACGTTTCATACTGTTTTAAAGAGAGATCACATCTCTAGGTGCCATGTCAGGGCTCAAGGTTTACTTAAGGCATTACTTATATATTAAGCATATTTTATTTAAGAACAACTGGTTTTTTTGCAGGATTGTACTGGGGAAATACAATACCTGCAGCAGATTAGGAGACATTGAATTAAAAACCCTGAAAGGATTCTTTCTTCAAGT
>NW_008238347.1:697107-697905 GCF_000691975.1 Corvus brachyrhynchos
GCGGAACCACGATAATGCATCAACTGGGGCAGATGAAGCATTTAAGACCAGCCTGGAATGCCGCTAATGGCACTGGCACATCAGACGTGACGTTGCAGCCATAAATTGCCCACTAGGTTCCAGATACATAAC
Source organism: Corvus brachyrhynchos (assembly GCF_000691975.1). Classification (NCBI taxonomy): domain Eukaryota; kingdom Metazoa; phylum Chordata; class Aves; order Passeriformes; family Corvidae; genus Corvus; species Corvus brachyrhynchos. Next base: position 697,240 of record NW_008238347.1, read on the forward strand.
TCCCAACACAATCAAATCTCGAAAATCACATTGTCCTTGCAAGCCTGAGCCAAGTGGATCAGTCAGATCCCAAGTAACTGCAGTTCTGCACTGATAAGTAATAACCTGCAAGGTAACAGCCTGAGAAACAGTTTTTCTTTTTTCTTTCTTTTTTTAAACAAGTTAAATATTATCTATAAAATGTTAAAAAGCGGAAATACTAGTTTCTGCAAAGTGAAGTTCTGACTGAACTTTTTTTTTTTTAAAATATTGTGAAAAGCAAAATCGAATGTAATTACAGGGATAACACTTGAATATTATGCAAGTGCATGCTGAGGCCTTTTGGAAAGAACAAGGTCTCATATGTTCTTCTATTTTAAATGCCTGCTGCACCTCCCGAAATCCCCGGGGAATGTGCTTAGCAAAAGGTGAGCTCAAAATTTCCAAAGGCACAGAGCCACTCGGCTGGACCGGGAATGCGGGAATTCGGGTATTGGCGCTGTGCAGGATCGGCACAGCGGGCACGTCCAAGGCTGCGCGGGAGCCCGGGCTCTCTGTAGGGGCTGCGGGTCACATTTCTGCCCATGAGACAGCCCCGGGCTTTAGCTTATAAAAATCCGGCAGCTCTGTGTTTTTATTTCATCTCAGAATGGCTGAGCACAGCCCGGCTGGCGGCGAGCGCAAGGG
>NW_008238347.1:698515-704785 GCF_000691975.1 Corvus brachyrhynchos
GAAACGGTGTAAAATGAATGTGACATTTCCTTCTTTGCATGTACACGTATGTGTGAGCGTCCTCAGCAGTGCCTCACTGCGTGTGCTGCGCACAAGGGTCACTCACCATCCTTTCCAAATTCATGGAATCATAGAATGTTAAAGGGTTGGAATGGACCTTCAGTCCTATCCAGTGCCACCCCCTGCCCCAGGCAGGGACACCTTCCACTGTCCCAGGCTGCTCCAAGCCCCAATGTCCAACCTGGCCTTGGGCACTGCCAGGGATCCAGGGGCAGCCCCAGCTGCTCTGGGCACCCTGTGCCAGGGCCTGGCACCCTCACAGGGAAGAAGTACTTTGTAATATCTAACCAAAATTTTGCCTCTTTTGATTTGTCATTTAAAATTTTTTTTTATTCCTTGTCCTGTCACTACAGCTCCTGGTGAAGTCCCTCTCCAGCTTCTCTGTAGGCCCCTTTCAGATGGTGGTTGCTATGGGGTCTCCACGCAATCTCTAAATTGCCTCCATGAGTCAGTAGTGACCATCCCTCACCTACCTGTGGTACCTCGATGTCCTCCTGCCACTGGTACCCACCTGGGTCTTTTTTTATCTACAAAAAAAGTGGTTCCTGGGTCTATTTTTCCACACATAAATGTCTCCTTGGTCATTATTGTCCCCACTTGTACCACAGCTGGCACAGTGAAGCCCCAAATGATTAAAGCACAGACATGAAACATTCCTCAAAGGCCAATTCTGTGGTTGCCAAATCCGGGACTGAAAAGAGATGCCTGTGCAAAATTAATTTGGCTTATCTCTGGGCATGGATTAGAAGCCTTATTAGATATTCATCTCCTGCTTTTTGCACAGAGCCCTGTCTCGCTGGTGAGCAGAGCAGAGCAGAGGGTGTTTCTTAACGAGCAAGGACTCAATGTTCTGCTTTACCTTTGTAACTCGGGGTGTTGCCTGTGGCTGTGAGAGACCCACATGCCCTAAGCCAGCTCTGGGGCAGTCAGCCACGCTCTCACAGCGTTTTGCATGGGGTCAGAAGGTTTCATTGACACTAGCAGATGGTAGACGTGCAATGGGAGCTGGAATATTTAGGAACTGGTACAAGTTCTGAAAGGAACTGCCAGACATTGGGCTTGGGCTCATGGAGGACTGTGTCCTTCAGCCTGTTCATCTGCCTTCCCCTCTCATGGGCTGCTTGTGCTTACATCCTTGCCTGGCCCCCAGTCTCCCTTCCAGCCCTACTGCTCTCTACCAATATCCGAAAAAAAAAAAGAGTTTGTGAGTTTGTGCTAAAGCAAACGGAAGTTTCTCGAACACAAGTGCAGGTGTTACCCTCCTGGTGCTTGAGTAGGGCAGCTTCTACCCCCAAAGATCCCTAGGAAAACAAGGAGGTTAAATATCCCATCTTCAGCCCGAGTGCCCAGGCTGAGCCCAGAGCATCTGCAGTTGCAGGGGAGAGCCCACGGGACCTCATACGGATGAGGTTCTCGAGGAATTCAGCTGGGAGCACCTATCAAACCTCTGCTGAGAAGTGCAACAACTGCAGCTTCTCAGAAGCTTATCAATTATTAGCTTATCAGGTCAATTGCCTCATCATTAAGATGGCAGAACTCACCCTTCCCTCCACTGCCAGGTTTTGTGTGCAAGCCCAAGGCATGTTGGCATCAGACCTTTCCACAAAAAACAATTTTAGAATTATTTTAGCATGGATAAAATATCCCTGCCCCCTTGCTTCCTTGGCTGAGAGAGCCAGTGAACCTTTTCAAAGTTGTAATCAACACAGGCGGTTTATGGTGGAGGGTGTTGGACAACCTTTGTAATCAGTGTACTGCTCTTGTCTGGAATATTCATGGAAAAAATAAGAACAGGGTGGCGTGCTAAAGATGTGTGTGGGTTATTAAGATAAATGTCTGGAAGGAAAGTTCAATCATGGTGCTTTCTGCAACCTAAGAAATGTTCGTGCCGGGCACCTTGCGGGCAATGGCAGGGGTGGTGTGGCAGCGAGGAGAGGCCAGAGTCCGCCGGGAACACGTCTGCCAGGGAGGCAGAGCTGCCGTGACCTCTGCCCGCGGCCGTGCGCTCGCCAAGCACGTCAGCGCTGGACCAGGCACTGTGAACAGAGAAGAGTTGTGGGGCTGAAGTTTGGTAGAACAGGTGGAGGGAGATGCAGCTGTCCCAGCTGGAAAAGAAGCAGCGTGACAGTTTTTGAGCACGTAAATGTATGTGTCTGTCAATGATTTATGTGCTGGGGTTGGCTGTGCATTGCGACTCCCCTCACCTGGGCAGGGACCTGAGCCCCAGGCTCACCCAAAGGTCCATCAAGCAGGTCTGCAAATGCATTAGAGTCAGAGTGGGATGGAGGAAATAAATCTTTATACAACCAGCTGTTTTCATATACCAGGATACAGCCACCTCTTCTGTGTCCTCAGTGATGAAAAATGTGCTTGTTTGGGTAAAGTTGTGCCTTCAAAAATCTGTCTTGTCGTGACTGTTACAAGTTTGATTAAAAATCTCATGCTCTTTCTGACAAGCATGGCCCGCATAACAAAATAAATGCGACAGACAATTGGCTTGCTAATAAGTGCAATTAAGCAGTATGGGGGCTTGGTTTTATCACAGTTTATTGGTAAAGCCACAGAATATTTTATGAAGCTGGTTTCACGGAAATGAAATCATTGATAGTTTTGTACGGGAATGCCATGGAAATCCTTTTGTTTCCTGGCTCAGAAGATACACACCATTTTTCAGAATGAAGGAATTCATTTGGCTCCTCTTTGTTACTCACAACTACTCACCCAGGGACCTCTGCGGAGTGCTCACTTGAAGAACCTCACCACTGGGTCAGATAAAGTTTATATCAAAGCCAGTCAAAATACAGCTGTTTGTTAATAATGCAGTGAGGGATCAACCAGGATCCAAGAAAAATTATCCATCTTGCTTGACCTGTGGAGTCTGAAAATGCTGTAGCCCCATGCTGGCGTTGTCCCCAGCACCATGGGAAAATTGTAGCAGGTGTTGTAATTCTAAAGAGATGTTTTCTTTTATTTCTGTGTGGCTGGTGGTCTCCTCATCAGGAACAGGGATTGAGCCTGGACCTGAGCCCCATCTGACCATCTTCAGAGCACTTTGTGTTGATGAACTTATACAGGGACTCCAGCATGCCATTTTTAGGGCACCTTTTCTATTTACAAGGAAATATTTGCCGGAAATACAGGACCTGTACATTAACTGGAAGATAATTTTGAAGAGACGGGGAATCCATAAGGTGTTGTGCCACAGAAGCTGAGAAATGGGAGTAATTGGTGAAATAAAGCATAGACCATCCCTTCAAAAAACTGTTCTGTGAAGTGATCTGTGAATGAACCCAGGCAAGGGCAACAAGCGAGAAATCAGGATGGTTTGCAGGTCATGGATTCATCAGAGGGCACAGCCCAGAGACAGCTGTTAGCACAAAACTGCTGCTGGAATGACCAGATCAATAATGACCTGGGTGGAAAAGGGAAAGGAGAGGGAGACAACCTTCCCATGAAAGCAAGTACAGACAGCAGGAGAGAGGAGCAGACAGCTGGTTGGCTTGGGGCTGGATTGTTTTCCAGGAAAAGAAAACTTCAGCTAGTGAGAATCATAAAAGGTTGTAAAATCAAAGAGCCAAAGACTGGAAGGGCTTTGGTAAATATTAATAAATAAAGACCTGCATGCTTTGAAAGACTAAATTAAAGGCGGTGGGAGCCTTTGTAGCAATTTGAATGGCTGGAGGTCAGTTCTTAGTGAGGTTACACAGGGCTCAAGGCCACGGGGTGTCCGGGTGGGAGCTGGGATCCTTCCTTAGGGAGTGTCAGTGGGCTGCTCCAAGGAAAAGGCTGTGCCAGCAGCACGTCTGTGATGCTGGAGACACCCAGGAGATACTTCGGAGTGAATCTTCCTGCAAGGGACAACATGGGAGCAAAAAGAGGCCCGAGAGGAGTCAGGAGCTCAGAAAGGGTTGTGAGGCGGAGCTGGGTGGAGGGGCCCATTCACAAAGGCTGGCATAAACATCTCCCACCTCTATAAATGAAGGATTGTCAGTTCCATTTCTGAACTTTGCCCTCCCTTGATGATTTGGCATTTGCACGGTGGCTGTTCCTGCTTGTCTTCACCTCAGCAGTTATCTACCAGCAGGGTCTGATTATCTCGGGGCAGCACTCCGTGCCTGTGACATCCCTTAATTAAACTATGACAGTTGCTAGCTAGGGAAAAGAAAAATACTGGAGGGAAAAAACCCTCACTGCATTCTCATTAGAGCACAGTATTTGGGAGACTTTGGGTGCCACACAGGAGAGTGGTACAAAGGATATTTTTAATGAGCTTCAGTAAAGGTGCCCTTGATTTTGGTTTGTCTCTAATTGTGTGAGCTTTGATCTTGATTTCTTCAGGAGATATCTTACTGTGCATGTAGATAGCACTGAGAGACCTGAACAATTTTTCTTTGTCCAGTGGAAAAAAGTTTCCACTGGAAAATTGTTCCAGGGAAGATTTCAGTGAGCAGCATCTTCAGGGTCTGTCCCTACAATTGTCTCCAAATAGGTTCTGCAGAAGGAAGTGTGCTCAGGTGATATGGAACACATGCACTGGGACAGGTGAAGTCAAGTGCTGACTCCAGGGATGTATTTCATGCTTGGCTATCATGTGCAGGGGGAGGAAAGCTTTGGAAATGCAGGAAAACAGCTGAGGAATATTGCAAGGCTGTGTAGGTTCACAAACCCGGCTCATGGCCTGGGACTTCTCGGCCCATTCACTCTCCCTCACATTACGGCTCCAGTTAAGACTGGAAGCCTCATGGGAGGGAATTTCTACATTTATCACTTGGAGTGAGCACTGGGCCTGCCTGAGAAGACTGCTGAAATCTCTTTTCTAATATGAATCATTTAGTGTTTTGCTTATTAGTAAAGCAAGAAAGAAGATGCAAACTTGAGGTAATTGTAAAGCTGTTTTTAAATTAATCTTGGCATTTTGCTGCTTGACAAATCCGAAGCCTCTGAAATCATCGCACAGCTGTAACAAATGAAGTTCTTATTCAGGAGAGATCAAGTCTGGAGGTTTTTATGTTTCCAGCCATGGCTTTACAGCTAAGGCTGCCAGGAATTAAGCTTTGTAGAACTAGACCGAGCTCACTGAGGGAAGAGCCTTCACTTCAGAGGGACCTCAGGCTGCCTTAAATTAATACTTAGTTTAGTGGAGCCTCAGAATTGAGTTTAGGGGTAGCTGGAATTAAGACAACGCTGGAGAATATCTCTGGTGTAAGAACAGCTGCACTCAGGCTGTGAACCCTCCTCTTCCCAGCAAGAGCACAGGATAAAACCTGCTGAGACATCCTTGGTACCCTGCCACGAGCTCCCTTCTCCGGTGCCTTTTCATCTTCCCCCTTGCATGAATATTAACAGCAGTTGTTTCCCTCTGAAGAGCTGCAATGCTAAAATCCAGCCAGCTATGCCTCCTCAGCCGTGGCAGCACGGGCTCAGCCTCGCTGAGCTCCGCTTTGCGGCGAGGTGCTCACTCAGACCCCGACAGCTGCTGTTCTGCGACAGAGCCATGGGCATATAGGGCACTTGAGCAATCAAACACGCTGGTGACTTCTTGCCATTATTGAACTAGGCTGGATTTAATCAACAGCCGTGGTGAGTGCAGCGTTTCCAGCGCTGCGCATTCAGCGTCAGGTGCTTGGAGGTCACCGGTGGGAGGGAATGCCAGCCTGGAATCCGGGGCTTCCCTGCCGGGAGGCTCACAAAAGGCAGGGGGAAAAGAAGTCATCTGAAGCTTCACATGTTCCCTGGAATAACGTTCCAGCATAGTGAAAGTTTAGCTGCAGTGTCTGCATGTGTCTGCAGCTTCTTCATCATGACTCAGTGGAAAACCTCCTTTTTATTGGTGTGAGTGAGTGCTGTTAAGGGGCAGGTCTGCAGCTGAGGGAACATCCTGCTCCCAGGTACAACACTAACCTTTAGAGGTGCTGTGAAAGCACTTTTGGCCCGTTCTCTCCTCAATGTTTATTTGCTCCTTTTTTTACTTTTTTGCTTTAACCATCTGCAGATTCCTCTGACGAAATTACTCAGGGAATAAATCACTGCCCCGTGAAAAGCACCTAATCAAACAGATAAGTCTTGTGTTTCACCCTTGCCTCTCTCACTCCCACACATGACTTTGCATGTGAATCTTTAAGACCTGTATGCCCTATATTTTTTCACTCTAATGCTGCAATTAATCACATTACATAACCAGCCTACTGCTGTTTCTAATTAAATTTTTTT
>NW_008238347.1:704875-710439 GCF_000691975.1 Corvus brachyrhynchos
TCGCGCGCACTTACCTCACCCAGGACAGGCTAAAAATAGGGATTCATTCTTAACTCTGCACAGCCGGGCTCTGCTCGCTCCCGAGAAGACCCTTGACGGGATTAGAACAGAGCGCGTTGTGCGCTGTGTTTCCTGCCCGGGATGCGTGCCCCGCTCCCGTGCGCTGCGCTCGGCCGCGTTCGGGGAGCGGGCTGGCTGCTCGGGGGGCACGGCAAACACCCTCCTCCGGCCGCGGGGTTTTCCAAACTGCTCCAGACGGGGAGCCACGAGGAGGGATTGGGCAGCGGGGTAGCCAGACGTCGGGAAGCAGCACTATAGTAACCGCGTTCCAGCAGTTCCCGCAGCTTTGGGAAGCGGCGCCGGGCTGGAGGATGTGAAATCAGCCCTGGGCTGGCTGCGAGGAGGTTGCTGGTCCCGGAGCAGGGATGCACCGGGAACTGTGGGAACAAGCCTGCCTCAGAACTCTCTCTGCAGCGTCAGCTGAGACCAGAGCGCTGCCTCATGTGCCCCCATGTCCTCCCATCGCTCCGGGGTGCAGACGAGCCCTCTCCCCCACCCTTCCATCTCTTTTTGGGAATGGTCCAGCACAGGATGGGGCTGACACAGCTCATCGCTCCCAGGACGGTACGTCCTTGGCACAGGGATGTTCCCACTTTTGCTGGAGCAGCACTGCCCCGGCTTTGCGAGGCCCACGGCATGTCCAGAGCCCCCACACCTGGTGGGGGATGTCTCAAGAGCTCTGCTGCCAATTTAAAACAAAGCAGTTTTCGAGCTGTCGTGATGGCTGCAGAAGGATCCAAAGTGCAGACAAGCGTCTCAATACTCTGAGCAAGAAAACGTCCAGATGAATTAGAAAACTTTAAAAAAATTCTGGCAATTGATACATCACTCCAGTGAATTTACTGGCTGCCCTGAAGAACAAGTCCTGGAGCCTCAGCTTGGTGTAATTGGCACCAGGCTGCTTCCCTTCCCCTCTGCTTTCTCAGCACATGAACCTTTGGCTGAGAGTCATTTAGAGGGGCTGGAGATGTTTTTCCTATAAATTCTACCTTAAACAATTTGAGAGTGAAAAAGTGATGTGAAAACCCATATTCATTTTGCTTCCATTGGTCTTTTTGAAAACATCTGTTTCTCGGTTGCCTTACTTTCCCTGGAATTTCAGCTTCCGCCTATCTTTAACCTGGCAGTCGGGATGAGCAGTGAACCACAGGCTCTTGTGGCAGCACTAACCCAGCTGGACACATTCTTCATAGATTTACCATAACAATGGAATTTCTTAAACACAAATCCTGTGCTTGAGGAAATCCACGACCATTCCCTGATTTCAGAGCTAACTTTAAAGTGTATTTGTAAGGAATTTTAATCAGATTATAATGAACATATCTAATTCCTAAAGGCCACGTAAAGACCTGTCTTCTTTAGCTTTCTGCTGCTCCCCGAGGGCACGGGCAGTAGCAGGGCAAGGTACCTGTGTCCCGGTTATTTTGCCTCGGGCATCCGATCCCGCTGAGCCCTAAACTCAGCCCTCACCCTGTGGCAGTCAACATTATTGGCTTCATTTTTTGCCTCACAGGAGCAGCAGGGCTGCCCTTGCTGGCCTGAAAAGATGCACAGGATGATGTGGCTGGGGTCAGACAGGACACGGTCCCGGAGCAGAGGGGAATGGCGCGGTGGCAGCGGGGCACGGCAGTGCCTCACACACGCTGTCACCTCGGTGCCAAGTGAATCCGAGCTCCTGCTTCACGCACCCAGAGTTCAGTGGGATTGGGGGAACGGAGGTGGCAGGAGGCTTTGATGCCATGGGGTGTCTGAGGTGCTTTCCTGATTGCTGCTAAATTGAAATCTCCTGTTTGATGTGATTAAGAAAGAATGCAAAAGGCCTTGTGGGGAAAGCCCGGGGAAGAAGAAGGAGACCCTGGGTAACTGTGAGAAAGAGAAGATGATAAGGAAAGGGAGGAAGGAATGAGAGAGAGAGAGAGAGAACTATTTAAGGAAGCAGGCACCTTGAGGGGCTAAAACAAAAAAAAGTGGGACCAGGGTAAGGGGCAGCAACAAGAAGCAAAAGGTTTAAACAAGCAGGGAGCAAAGCTCACAGACCAGAGCACAGAGTGAAGGAGGAAAATGAAAAGAAGGGAGCTGATTTATACACAGATAAAGAAAAACAGCCTCGTGCAACCTGGGTTTTAACAGCATGGCATGGCATGGCACAGCATGGCACATGTCCTACATCAGGTGCAGGTAAGAGTGTAGCTGAGGGATGCTGCTTTGGAGTGCTGCAGCCTAATTACTACCTCCTGTTATTTGGGACAAGTGTTTTAAATTTGCATTCTGCCCTGAGAGGTATTACTCCCTCTAATAATTTCAAGTCTTGGTTTGGAGCTGGGAGAAGGAGATTTCGGAACAGCATCAAAGTAAGTCGTGAGCCTCGGAGGTGGGAGCAGAACTGGTGCGAGTGCGGTAGGAGCCAGGTGCTCGGGTTTGGCATTTCTTCAGTGCTGGCTTCTGGCCAGAGGAGAAACCTCTTCTTGTGCCTGCCTGGCCACCACCTGAATCCAGAGCAGGGAGGGTTGATGGAGACCTTGCTTCATGTTGAATTTTCACACTTGTGGGCCATGTTCTGTCATCTTCTGTGTTGGGTGTGCTGCTCTATGTCGTGTAAAGCAAAGCTGACCCAGCCAGAGAGTCCCACAGAAGTTTCTGTTTATAAAAAACTAACAGAAGTGTCCTCAATGCTTCCTGCAATGTCCAGACAGTTTGTTGTGACATAAGGGACAGAAAGTGGAAGAGCAGGGCTGTCAGTGCTAGTAAAGCCTGTGAGTTGGATGTGATAAACTATGGCCTGGTTACAAGGGCTGGAGATGTGGGACCAGTGTCCTTGTGAGTTCAGAGTAGATGTTAGGAGACTCAGAGACTGGTAAGGCCCTGGCACAGCTTGGCCAGAGAAGCTGTGGCTGCCCCTGGATCCCTGGAAGTGTCCAAGGGCAGCTTGGATGGGGCTGGGAGCACCCTGGTATAGTGGAAGGTGTCCCTGCCCATGGCAGGGTCCCTTCCAACCTAAACTCTTCTGTGATTCCACAATTCTATGGCACAGTTTTCACAGCAATGAGGCAGGAGTTGAGGAGGCGAAGCCTGTTCCAGTGGGCTGAGGCTCATGGCATCCCAAAAAAAAACCGAGCGCGGGAAACAACTGGCTGCCAGTGGCCCGAGGCCAGGTGCTGGTTGCCCAGCTCTGTGCACAGCCCTGCTGAAATGGGTGATTTTTCTCACAGAAGGGCAGTGATATTCTCCTGTTTTCTGTGAATGCAGCATGGCTTGACGCTGCACTGGTTGGAGGCCAGAGATTTCCCAGGCGCTAGCAGCAGGTCTTGCTGAGATCCATGCGTATCCCATGCACAGATCCCACTCTGAGTTTCCTAACTGGGCCATTAAATAAATAAACACAGCATAAATCCAGTGTGGGCAGTAAACTCCTGAAGCTGGAGAGCCCAGAGACATTGCATTGCTGCAGGGTTCTTCTCTGGGCGAGGGAGGGAGTTTGAAGTTAAGGCAGGAGGGGGAAAAAGGTGATGCAAGGCTGGAAAGGAGGAGGGAGACAAAAGCAGGGAAATACCTTGCATTTCTTTATTATGCATTGGACTCCATAATGCAATTCACCTGTATTCCATAGGGCATAACCCAGAGGGACGCGGTTGGGTGGGAACATGCACGTAGCACCCTCAGCGTGTGGAATCCCCAGCTTTGGCAGTGGGGCAGCCTTGTGCCAGGGAATGGGGGCAGCAGTGCGGCACAGAGCTCCCCTGTGCTGGGGACACTTCAGGGCACTGTGCTGGGGGTCCCTTCAAACAACAAAGCACAGAACCAGAGCTTTTCAGCCCCTCTGGACTTGAGGGCCTCTGTCACCAGAGCTGGTGCTGCAGCCCTCCTGTGGGTGAGGTGGTTCCCTATGCACGGGGGTCCCTGATATGTGTGAGCTGTACGGGCAAACCCCGTCAGACAGGGAGGGCAGAGCAGCTGCCAAGGGATTCATGTGCCCATGGGCTGCTGTTTGGCCCTGTCCTGTCCCACTCCAAGGGCTGTGCTGGAGGGTTTGGGACTGTCAGTTGATGGCTGTGTTGCCTGTGGTCTGGTTGAGCAATATGCTCAGATGTTCGCTTGGGGCTGGGAAAGGGAGTTTGTCCCAGTTTGTGTGGGAGTAGAGGTCTTGTTATAAGCACTGGGGGGAAAGAATAGGCTGCAACCCCCCCAAAAATAGCAGCTAGTTCCCCCAAACTCTGTTTATGACCTGAAGGGAACGAGGGTATCTTGGGAATACCATATGGGCATAAAATCCACCTCTGGCTCCAGCGTGGTGTTGCTCACCCTGCTACTGTCACACACGGAGCTCTGCAGGTCGTTCTGCCACTAGCAGAACAGAGCAAGTCACCCTGGAGCAGGTTTTACTCAAACCACATATTCCCAAGGAGTCTTCCCTCATTTCTGAGGACATTCAGGGAGACTTTGCTGCTATTTCTCTGCAGTGTAGCCCGTTTTTCCCCTTTTGCAGTAACCAGTCCCTTTACCCCAGGAAGGTGTTTGTCCCTCCAGAAGCTGAGGTCTGACCATGCTGGCTGTGATCTGCAGCCATGTCACCTGGCTTGGAAAAGCCTGTCCCATCCCAGGACGGGCTGCCCAAAATCCCAAAGCCTGATGGATCAGCCTTTTCACTTGAGGATTCCTGTCCTGACTTGTAGGCACAAGTCAAGCCATCTGGAAGTGGAGGAAGGTGCTGCTGATTGGTACTGATTTATGTAGGACTGGTGCTTAGTCTGAGAATGCTGCTGGATAGAATTAGGAAAAGCATCTAGCAATTAAATACTGCAATATGAGGGGGAAAAGCCACCTTTCACTGAGAGTTGAGATGTGGCAACCACAATTGCCAATCTTTGGCAACTGGTGGAAGTTTGAGCCACCCCATTGATCTGTGACAGCTGTCATATTTAGGAACTCTTTAGGGGAAGTTATTTTGGGGTGAGAAGCTGAAAAGTCCTTGACTTAATGTAAACACTGCTCAGCAACAACTAAACCATCAGTGTGTTATCAGCATGACTCTTATGCTAAATCCAAAGCACAGGCCTGTATCAGCTACTGGGAAAAAAAATAAACTCCACCCCAGCCAAAACCAGGACATATGATGGTGGAAGCTTCTTCAGGCAGCACATTGGGTTCATTTAATATCACATGCAAACATAGAAACCTGAATTGGAACCGCAGAAAACCCCCAGAGAAATATTTCTCTGTCTTTTCCTCATCCTCAAAAGCGTGAATTGGGAGCTCTGGCTGAGGAAGGGGTGCTTAGAGACTGTAAATTAACTTGTGGAGTCCTCTTCTGATAAACTTCAGCCCACATTTCCAAGGTTTTATGCCTTGAAGAGTCTCTTCTCCCACTTCCCTGACTTTCGTCCCTTGAACAAGCAGGTTTGTTCTGCATCAAGTCACACAGATGAGGGTCAGAGTGTTTTACTCCCAGTAGCAAAGAGGGAGTACATGGGCATTTCTCTCCTGGCCCTGCCACGAGACTGTGGCTG
>NW_008238347.1:710538-712822 GCF_000691975.1 Corvus brachyrhynchos
GCTCCCCAGGCACCGGGATTGTCTGGCACGGGTTGCTTGCTCAGCCGTTGTGATTCAGCTGTTGATGCTGTAGTTAAACCATCATTTAATATCTTCCTTCGGAGCTTTGATTAAAGAGAAATCTATCTGATGTGTCACACCAGCAGAGGAGGCAGTTGGGTGGTCCCAGCCCGGTGTCTCTGGTGGCAGCAGCTGGCCTGGGGCAGCCACCACGGCTCTGGCTGTGGCAGCAGGGCTGGCGTGACTCTCAGAAGTCATCTGGGGAGGGTGCAGAGCATGAATCAGTCTGGATTTCTCTGATGGTTTCCTAGGCAGAGTCTTCAGGCAAATATGTACTTTTGCATCATAACAGCTGCTGCCCTTTCTGCCAGTTTCTAACACTTGCAGTCGCAGGCTTGGCTCTTGCACATCCTTCCACCCAGTGTAAACAAATCCCACCCATGTTATGTTTGGGAGATGAAAGCAGAGATCAGTGTGCGGAGCGAGGAGCGGCAATGGGCAGCGTGGGATGTGTGCTGCTCAGTCATGTGGTCAAGCGTGGTTATCGGGAAGCACGTGAGCTCCACATTGCACCGTCCCCACTCCCAAACCGAGGGTTAAAGGTTGGGCTCGGTGATCTTGGAGGTATTTTCCAACCTAAATGATTCTGTGAAACCCAAACTAGGGGTCTTTAGCAAAAGGGCACTGTTACTGTTAATGCAAAGTCATCCCTGTTTAAAATAAGGAATCGAGATGGCTTCTTAAACATCATAGCTATGGTTTGCCCTAAGTTTTCCCGAGAAAAGCCATCCTTTATCCCCACACTTCAGGGCCTTGGAGAAACTGTGTTCTTAGATGTCTTCTGATGTCTTGTGTTTGTGACTTGAGGGAGCACTAAGCAACTACATCTGTGAATAGTAACTGCTCCAGAGTGTCTGGAGAGAAAAGTATATGGCAGTAACTGGTGAGATACCGAGAGGGGATTGAGAAAAGTCAGGGTGGTGACAGAGCAGATGAGAGAGGGATGCTGCTCCTCTGATCCAGAAACCGGGGCAGGAGCTGCCGGGAGCAGGAACTCTGCAGGATCACAACTTCTCCCTCCCCTAAGAGGAGGAGGAATACTGGAGCTCCTTCTCCTTACCACGTGTATGAGTTGATCCTGTTTTAATGATACTCAGTATTTGCACATCGTTTTTCTCTCCAGTAATGCTTTTTTTGCTGTGTAAGGCCTTTAAGTGGGTTAAGAGGAAAAAAGTGAAGATCTCCTATATTTTGATTTTGCTGCACAGTGATTTCTGCAGCTGCACTGGGGGTTTCATTGATGTTTGTGTCCTGGACTGGGTTGGAGCCTGATGGAGCCAGCCCGGAGGTGCCGGCTGGCTCCAGCCGTGTTGGCAGCTCCCTGCAAGGGCATGAAGGAATATGTTAGAGGAATGGCAGTCAAAGCTTTCCTGTGACGGTCCCTGTTCCTTTATCCAAAGGGAATTCCCTGCATTTGGAAAGATTGTTCAGGCTCGGGAACTGCAGCCAAGATCCTGAGACAGGCAGCAGAGGTCCCGGTAGCTGTGATGGTAATGAAGGAGCAATAGGGACACTAAAAAAAAAACTCCTGCCCTGGCAGCAGTCCCGAAAGCATTGCCAGATCAATTCCCGGAGAAAAAAAAGGCTTTATACCTCAGAACAAATGGCCTTGGGAGGCAGCAAATGCTGGAAAATTCGCCAAGGCAAAGCTTGCTGATGGGAGATGGTGTTGCCACTGTCTGGTCCCAACCCCGGGAACAATGGGAATCAGGAGCAAACCCAAACAAGGGAAAGGTGGGGAAGGAGATATGAGAAAACTAATGACAGTTGTGTGTAGTGTTTTGCATCATAAAAGGGGTCATTTTGAGCCCTTTTGCACTTTACTTTGGGTTTTTATGCCCCTTGACTCTCCTGTGAGATGCACACACAACATGTTTCTGCAGCCCATCGTCAGGAGGAAGTTCCACTGAAACTGTGGCTTGTGCAATCCCTTTGCCACGGATCTGACCCATCCTGACTCCAGAGAATCATAGAATGGTTTGGTTTTAAAACTTATCTTGTCCCACCCCCTGACCTTGGACACTTCCTGGGATGGGGCAGCCACAGCTTCTCTAGGCAACCTGTGCCAGGGCCTCTCCACCCTCAGAATCAAGAATTTTTCCCTGTATCCAATCAAACCCCGCCCTCAGTCATCTTAAGGCCATTCTCCCTTGTCCTGTCACTCCAGGCCATTGTTCGAAGGCCCTCTCCAGCTCCCTTGTAGGCCCCCTAACCAAGGGCATGT
>NW_008238347.1:712836-718943 GCF_000691975.1 Corvus brachyrhynchos
ATGGGAGACTCCAGAGACGCGTCTCAAATTCAGCAGAGGTTTTCCAATGACTTGAAAAATTTTTCCCAGAAAATGATCACTGGTAGAGAAGCAGTGCCTGGCCACCATTAGCAGCACTTTGCAGTCAGCCACAGCTGTTCCCTCACTCTGAGTGCATGCAGGAAAGCCTTGGAGAAGAGACTGGCAAAAGCAAGGAAAATGCTTTTAAAAATGATCTGGACTTCTGGTTTGTTGTGATCCCTCTCCTGGTTCAAGAACAGCAGCAGCAGCAGCAGCTGGCCAGTGGCGCCGTTAAATGTCAGGATGACTCAACTGGTGTTGGGATCTGTTGGGTCAGGAGGGGACGGGTTCACACCCAGGGCACGAGGCTGCTGGAGGTGATGTCCTGGCCAGGAGACAATCCCCTGAACCCCCTCCTGCCTGTCCTGCTCACTGCCCCCTTGGCAGCTGCAGGACCCCTGAGGCTTTTGGAGGGACACTGGGATAACCTGGGCATCCCAGAGATGTGCCCACCCTCCTCAAAGCCACCTTTTGTACCCAAACACTTGTGTCAGCTTGGCGAGGCTTCCAGCTGTTGTTTCCCCTTGCTCTGTCTCTTTAATGCCTTTGTAATTGAATTTTATTTAAATTTAACTCCTGTAACAGTCGCCCACTAAAATTCTTTGCTGTCCTCTGGATATCCAAGGATGTGTGGGATACCAGGCTTTGCTGGAGTGAGGGTGAGGAGGAGCTTTGAAAGCAGAGCTATTGATTAAATAATTAAATGGATACAAATGAGCTTTTCTTGGGATTTTGTTTAGCTGGTCCTTGGGTAGAAAAAAAAAAGTAGGTGGCCTGAGAAGACCAGTATTCTGCCGGGTCTCATTCCTGTTTGGAAAACGTCTTTGGAATTTCTCACCGCAGGAAATTGCATTGCCATCCATAATTTATTTCTCTTTAGCAAGGAGACCTTTTCTATAGTGATGCCTGTGTTAGAGGCCAGTCCTGCAGCACAGCCAGCTGCCTCCCCCAGCCCCACTGCAGATTTCCCACTGATTCCAGGCTGGGATTTCTCTGATTCCCACTTAAAAGAGTGTCAGAGTCCCTTTGTGGTGGGGAGGAAGCTGTGGGTCTCATGGCTCTGCTCCCACTGGAGGTGAACACCCTGCTGAGCCCTCTTCCATGGCAGCCTTATCCCTCTGGGTCTCCGTGTCTCCAAGGAGGGGTGGGAGCCTTTGGCTCTGTGGGAGTCTGGCTTTCTGTGCAATAATGCAAATATGATCTATGATATAAGGATGGATTTGTGGAGCTTTTAGCAGCTTTTGGAGAAGATTTGTGTTTCCTGATGAGGTCTCTGGGTGCCGGGGCAGTGCTGGAGGCACCGCCTCACATTCTTGGAGATGCTTCAGGAACCGCCGGGCACCGGAGGGTCCATGGAAAACGTGGATCACAGCCCTGGCACGCCCCAGCGTGAGCTGGAGCTGTACTGACACTTCCCACAGCCTGAATCTGTCCAGTCCCTCCAGGGCTGGCTCTCAGTTTGGGTTCACCTGTTAAAAAGTGAGACGCAGACACCTCATGAAGAAGGATTGGTTTTGTCTGAACACGCACTCTTCCCTCTAAAGCTTCTTTGGAATCCTGTTTTACCATTAAAAACAGCTGAAATGAGAAAAAAAATGCAGAGAGATTTCAATATTAAACCAGGGCAATTTTTACTGTCTTTTCACCCTTTTTAATTTTATTTAGAGCTGATGGGAACTGTTTGGAAAAAAGAACTGGGAAAGTTAATCTTTGAATAGCAAACGTCCCTGAAGGGAGAAAGGGGGGAGAAAAAAGGGAGAATGGTCCTTTCAAAGAATCACTGACCTAAATTGCACTTTAATGCACATACCACGCTGTCCACACCACCTACGTGTCTCCAGGAATCCTGCTCAATAACAAGCACTCAATGTTTAGTCATTTCCTGCAGCACGTTTGCAGGAGCCGGTGGCTCCGTGCGATCGCATGTGTCAGTGCTCGGCGGCTCCAACAGTTGCTTTCCATATCAGCAGCTGCTGGCTTTCATCTCCTGTTGGGAAAGGTGCCACGGCGAGCCCAGGTTAATGTTTCAGCTGCCTTCCAGCAGGAGTTCCAGCAAAGCTGCGGTGATGTGCTGACACCTCGCCCCAAACCTGGGGTTTTCAGCTTGCTCTGGGAAATCCTGGCTCCAGAACCGAGCGGGCTGCACAGCAGGAGATGGGTTTGTCCTTTCCACAGCAGGGCTTTTGAGGAGGTTTTATTTTTGTGTTTATGAGTCTGGTGAGTTTATGGGCTGGGTGGCAGCAAGTCGTGCAGGGAAAGCTCCGACCTGCGCAGCCAAAGCACCAGGGATTTACACAGGTGGTGCTAGGACAAGAGGGAATGGTTTTAAACTAAAAGAGGGGAGATTAAATTAGATGTTAGGAAGAAATTCTTTCCTGTGAGGGTGGTGAGACCCTGGCACAGGTTTCTCAGAGAAGCTGTGGCTGGCTCATCCCTGGAAGTGTTCAAGGCCAGGTTGGACAGGGCTTGGAACAATCTGGGATGGTGGAAAGTGTCCCTGCCCATGGCACAGGGATGGAAAATGAAATGAGCTTTAAGGTTCCTTCCAACTCAAACCATCCGGTGATTCTATTATTTTTCTAGCCATTAGCTCAGCCTTTGCTCAGCCATGCAGGGAAGATGATCTTGCCCAGAGAGGTTTGCAGTTCGTGCATTGCCCTTTCAGACGGGCACCAGAGCCGCTTTCTGCCCAAGGAATCGAAGGCTGGATCCTCTCACTTTTTTAAGTGCCTGCCTTCAAAATGGTGGCTGCTTCTCACTTGAAGTTCATGGGAACAGATGGCTGGATCTCACAGACAGGAGTTACAAGCTATAGGGTGTTTTTCACCACATGTCTTGCTAGTTTCCCTCCTAAAAAAAAAGATCTGTGTGAGAACCCTCCCAACATGCCAGGCCAAATCTGACCGTCTGTTAAGTTCACTTTATATAATCTCTGTTTAGAACTGAGTGCCCTTTAAAAACCCAGGGAGGGCTCCTCACTGGGAGCTCCTGGAGCCCAGGGCAGGCAGCAGCTGCACAACCACCCCTGCCCAGAGCCCAGCAGCCGCTCTGTGCCGATATTTGATTTTTAGCTCTGGAGGCAGGGGGGGAACCTGCCCAAATCCCCTGCGCAGTGCTGTGCGGGGGCCCGGTGTGCGTGCTCGGGGCACAGTCAGGGCTGGTGGCAGCGCG
This sequence comes from Corvus brachyrhynchos, assembly GCF_000691975.1. Lineage (NCBI taxonomy): Eukaryota > Metazoa > Chordata > Aves > Passeriformes > Corvidae > Corvus > Corvus brachyrhynchos. The sequence continues at coordinate 716,068 of NW_008238347.1, forward strand.
TGCGCCCGCCGCGCGTCCCACGGGCACATCCAGCAGGAGAACACGCCGGGATCTCACAGCTCCAGGAGCAGCATATGCTCCGGGAGACCTCGCTACGTTGCATAAGCCTCCCATCCCAGGAGCTGGCTGAGCACAGCACATGAGTCAACAGCACAGCGAGACTTGTGCCGTGGGAGTCACACCTACTCTTGGCTGCAGAATTATCCAGAGAAGCAGAAGGTTAATAGGAACAAAATAAAGCCTAAGGAAGCCTTAAAGGTTAGTTACAGGATTTGATTCCATTGGAAAGAGAGGGGGAAAATAGGTCAAGACAAGGAAGAGAGAGCAGGGTAATGCAAAGCCGTGGTGTCTGTCTCCTAAGGAGACAGTCCAGTTTGGATCAGTAAAAATGTGATCAATAAAACATTTATATTTTCAAATTATCTGCTTCTGGAGAGGGCCATTATTAATTACAGAAAGAAAAAGTCACTTCACTAATGAGAAAGAATGTGGAGTAAAGCTCCAGGAAGTCTAAGAAATATTAACACTGCATGAAAGCAGTTCTGCAAGACAGGGAATGACTCCCCAAAGCGTGTAAATACAGGAACAGCAAGTACCTGACCCAGAGCATCAGCACCACCAGCACACTCCTTTGCCTTGCTTCTGCTCTGTGGGTCGTTGCTTCATCTACAGATCATTATTTTATCTTGGGACAGTTTAGGAATCAGAACCAAAGCAGGAGCAGGTCTGTCTGGGGCACCTGAAAACCCTGAGCATCTCTGGTCCATGCAGAGCAGAGCTCATGCTGCTGTGCAGTGCTAGCAATGGCATCCACAGAGGAGGGACAGCAGGGCTGGACTCCCCAGTTCTCACCAGTTTGGCCTCAGTACCCCTAAGGACCCAGGGCTGACTGGTCTGCTGCAGTTTGCACGTTGAGTCCCCACTCTATTTAGCTGATCTGATCCAAATTCCACTGCAGCTGAAGGAAAAGGCCCCGAGTGAGCTCTGGGGCAGGGTTGGAAATGGGGATGTCCTGAAGAGATGAATTCACAGGATTTCAGTTTATAAAGATGCTCCATTGAGTAAAATTTCTCTTGATATTGAATTATTACTGTAGGCTGGGGCCAGTTTCCATGTAAATGAATTTGGTTTATTGCATTTGTATTTGTCAAGAATGCAGTGGGGCCTGCCTGACCTCGAGAAGAAAAAGAGGGAATACAGAAAGTTGTGTTTAATTTCCAGGGTGTTATCTCAGTTTTTTCCCCTAAAACAAGATTCCCATGGCCAAAGCTGGTATTGCTCATGATGCAGGCTTGCCTGCCTGAGGTTCACCTCAGTCCCAAATCCGTGCTGTAAAAATCAGGGATTACCAAGGTGGGAGTGGAAACCCTTGGAGGCTCTGAGCTGCCCGGGAATTGTGTCCTTGCTGGGCTGGGTCCTGGCTCCCGGCCACGTCCCAAGGTCTGAGTGGAGCACATCCGTGGGGGAGGTGTTGGGCAATACAAGGGATGTTTCATCCCTCACTCCCAGTGCTCTTGCAGAGGGAAAAATCGTCTTGTGATCCAGGCACAAGACCAGGAGTCAGGCGATGTGGGTTACTGCAGAGTTGGATTTGCCAACAGGAGTGAGGAGTCCTGACACCTCCAGAGGCACAGGCACTCTGGGAATGTGCAGGTTGCCTTCTGCCACAGCGTATCCGGGGTTCTTTGTGCTGGTCTTGTTGGGTAGCAACAACTCAAGGGATTTAGCAAAATAATTTAAGTTATGAACTCTGCTGTGATGGAGCCAAAGAACACTTAGTGGTCTTGGGCTGAAGTTTGGGAGAAAGGCCCTCAGGATGGAGGATGAGGGGTAATGGAGGGAGATTAATTAGGTGTCAATAGTCAGTCTCCACATGCCTCCCAAGTGAGAGGGCACTCGCAGGGTGCTCATCTCACCATCAAACGCTGCACTCGAGCTCATGAAAGTTGTTTCTTTCTCCTGAAGGTCCCAGAATCGCCGTTCCTGATTCAGGGACGTGGAATGCCCAGGGAGCCGTTGCTGTGCATGTGTGCCAGTGTGTGTGGGGTGCTGGGGCCCTGCACGCATGCAGAGCACAGAGGTGGCCTCACCTCCTGCCGAAGGAAGTGGCACCCTGTCCCTCTCCCTGACTCCAGCCATGGTGGGAAGGGGACAACACACCTGGCCAAGTGTCTCCTCTGACGTGCAGGGTCCCTCCACAGCCACTGGGCAGTTACAGGACTTCCAAGGGTGGTCATCACCTCTCCTCCCACACACACCCAGGTGAGGGGACCTGCCTCAGGTATTTGGGTGCAGAGCCCAAAGGGGTCCCCAGGAGAGCTGAGCACAGCCTGTGCTGCATCCCTGGCAACGAGCACAGTCTCTGAGCTCCATCCCTGCCATTCCCCCAGCATCTGCCATGGGTCCTGGCACAGGAGACTGCTCAGTTTTTCCTAAATCTGGCTGATCTGTCTCCCGGGAAATGGGAGTCAGCTTGCTCGCACTCCTGCTTGCATCAGTCCCAGAGTGGCAGGTGGGAAGTCAAAGTCCCTCTTTAGCTGTAGACACACAGAGGAGCTTTCATCCCCAAAATGTGCAGGGTTTCAAATGTTCATGGGGGAAAAAGAGAACGTTTCCTTATAGGGGAAAAAAAGGATAAAACTCAGTAAATCAGCTTGGCTCCTCCATGCCTTCTTTTCAGGTGCAGACTTGAGGAGCTGGAAAAAGGCAGAAAGGAGGGAGAAATCCCAGCTGATATGTTCTGTGTGGTGTGTCCAGGTGGTGGGAGCCCGAGCAGAGGTCACTGCTTGGCTGTGGACTCCCTCCCTGCACCACCTAGCTCCAAACCACTGGTCTTGTGATTCCTTTTTTTTCTTCTTCTTTTTTTTTTTTTTTTT
>NW_008238347.1:719310-720528 GCF_000691975.1 Corvus brachyrhynchos
CCCCCAAACCCCGGGTTTTTGTTTTCCTTTTTTTTTTTTTTCTTTTTTTTTTTTTTTTTTAATTCTTATTATTTCAGTCCCATGATTTTGTTTTCGCCATTCCTAATTCTTTGCCTTGGGGAAGGGAGGCAGGGAACAGCACAGATTTGTACTGCCGTGGTATTCTGGGTGTCGTGGTCCATAAGGTGACATTGAAGTGATGAGGCATTGCCAGCCAGGCTGCAGAAATCAGATTTTGGATGGAAGGGGGTAGTGCAGTCCTAATGAAGCTGTGGGTTTACTTCTGTTCATTTCAGTATTTCCCTTCTTTCCTTACTTAAGCCAAGCAGTGAAAATCCATCAGTCATGAGTCCCAGAGCAGAACCCCAGCGTGGTGTCACTTCAGGGCAGGTACTCAGACACCTTGGGGAACACAGGGATGTGCTTGGCCAAGGACAGTAAAGATTAAATCCTGCCTCGTGCTGAGGTTCCAGAACTGAAGCAGTTATATTATTTCTAGGTAATTTCAATGGCAGTGAGAAATAATTTTAAACTTACACAGGGCTTTTCATCCTAAAGAGTCCCAGAGCAGAGAATTCCATACAGAAACTGTGCATGGACATAAAATATGGCAATTGAGCGATGGTGCCAGCAAGAAAAGTAAAGAACAACCTTCTGTTTTGCTGAGGGAGGGGAGCACCCAGACAGCCAGATCTGTCTGATATCTGTACAGCCACACCACACACCCTCGTGAGAGACACGAGAACAAGCACTGCTTCCCAAACCCCAGCTGGAAGCTGGCCCAGCAGTGCCCTGTGCCCACCTGACCTGGTGGTCACCTCCTCCGGGGCCAGGGGGGCTGGTGGGGCCCTGTGACCAGGCTGACCTGGAAGCCCCTGGCCTGAGTCATTGCTGTCCTGCTCAGCTGCCCGCGGGGCACGGCCAGGTCAGGCTCCAGGGGTTTTCCGTGTCTTGCAATTGGAAAGAAGCAAGATAGAACAGTGGTGGATCATCAACGCCCCATGGGGCACAGTGAGGGGTCTGTCACCTCCTGCCAGCCCCGGTGGCATCACTGTGGCTCCATGGCAGCTCTAAGTGTCACATGGCGAAAGCTGTGTGTAATTAAAGGTGCTCCCGAGCCAGCTGGAAGAAGTTCCCCAAATGGCTGTCCTGGGGGTGTGGGATGGAGACCAGGCCTTCCTTTGGCCACTACATCCTGTCCTTGGCTGGGAGCTGGAG
>NW_008238347.1:720553-726558 GCF_000691975.1 Corvus brachyrhynchos
TCCATGCTCTCCTCACCAAGGATGGAGGCTCTGGCTTGCACGTGCGAGCCCAGCGTGCTCTGGTAGGGGTGTCTGTGTGTGCAGGGAAGGTGTAGGGTGAGGGGTGCATGTGCACCCATCTCTTCGTGGAACTGCTCCTACAGTGGAGCCCAGGAGCATCCCTGTCCAGGAGATCAGGGAGCACTGTGCCCTGCAGCTCAGCAGCAGCCACTGACCATCACTGTGGGTGCCCAGCGTGCTGGGGTCACATCTGAGGAGTCTGCAGGAGCCCAGGGGGAGGCTGCAGTTCTGGCACCCCCAGCTCATCTCCCAAAACCCTCCTCACCACGTTTCCCAAGAAACAGAATGGAAACAGAAGCTCCTGCCAGGGAATTTCCACCCCAAATCAGTAACGTTTGAGTAGTGGGAATAAGCCGCCAAAAGAGTTGATTTTTTTTTTTTGTCGTTGATTTTTTAATTTCATTTTTCTGGAAAGTTGGCTGTGCAGATGTGTGATGTGGTGGTGGGTGTGGTGACCCCAGCACGGCACAGATTCTTGCTCATAAGTGTTGCTAAGTGATGCCTAAACGACAGCCACAGCTGGGGAGAGGCAACAGTACCGGGGCAAGGGCAGGTTGGGCTCCCAAATTGTTTTATGGCTAAAGGAGGTTTCGGAGTTTTCTTTGCAAACACAAATAGAATTTATCTGTATTTTTAAATCCCATAAGAAAAATAAACCCCAAGATCTCCCACTAACTTTCTGAGGAAGTTATTTTCTGAGGAAAATAGTTTGGTATCCAAAATACACAGGGCTCGGCAGCTCGGGGGAGGTCACGGCAGGCAGCTGCGCTGGTCCTGTTACTCAGTGCTCTGGGAGGGGGTTGCTGGAAGTCTGGAGGAGGTTTCACGATGGAAGATTGGGCTAAATAAAGGTCTTCCACCTCCATAATTCCGGCAGCTGCATTTCAGCACTGTATCCAGTCACAGTGTGACACGGTGTCTCGGATGGAGGAGGGAGCCTCAAACCTAGCTCAGTTTGGGGGCAGCCAAAGTGATTAATGGAGCAGCCTCTGCTCAGGTGGGTTGTTCCTCAGGTCCCTGTCCCTGAAGATTATCTGCAATGAGTCCTGCTGCTGGTGAGCTGGCAGTGATAACACTCAGGTTTTATACTGTCTGTCCCCAGGAAGTGCCTTTTGCTGCGCGTTAGCACCGAGAGGGCTGGAGCCTGGCAAAGCCGCAGCACCCGGATGTCCAGCCCAGCCCCGTCATTTCCAGTGAAACTGGGGTTGTCAGGGGCATTCAGCCAGTCATGTCATGGTCTGGGCATCCTGACAGCTCCTGGCTGCTGGCTGGGAACAATACCACTGTTCCCGAGGGATGGCAAACCAAAATCAGGGTATTTTAGTATTTCCGATGAGTTTGTAAAGAGTAGCCAAAGTTGACAGGCTCCAGCCAGCTGTTTATAGAGTCGTGGAGTGGTTTGGGTTGGGAGGGACCTTAAAAACCATCTCATTCCACTCCCTGCCATGGGCAGGGACACCTTCCACTATCCCGGGTTGCTCCAAGCTCCCTCTAAGCTGCCCTTGGGCACTTTCAGGGATGGGGCAGCCATGGCTTCTCTGGGCACCCTGTGCCAGGGCCTCACCTTCCTCACAGGGAGGAATTTCTTCCTGACATCCCATCTGAATCTCTCCTCTTTTAAGTTTGAAACCATCCCCCCTTGGCCTATTGCAACAGGCCCTGCTGAAAGGAGAACGTGGTGGGATGTTTCGTTTCCATGTGCAGTTCCTCATTCCCGGCTGCCTCGTTTAGTTATCAGTGGGGTCAGGAATCAGCCCCCACTGATCCCCCCAGCTCAGCTGGGGCTCCCCCTGCCCGGGCTGTGAAGCCGAGAGCAGAGAAGGGGTTAATGAGGGTGCTGGGGCTGCTGTGTGTGGGCAAGAGGAAAGCCCATCTGGGGTGTAGGAGAGCCTTGGAGGTTGTCACTCCCATCAGGAGAGGTCGGGAGAGCGGGACAGCAGGTCGGGTCCCAGCTCCTGGCTCAGGCCTTCACGGGGAGTTGCTTGTGAGGCGAACTTCCTCTGGAAGGAAGAGAAAAAGAGACATGGAAGCTGTCCAAACCCTCTGGTGAGAAAGAGGGTGAGGCCAGACAGGACTGATTTGGGACTTTATTTGGGTGTGCTTGGAATTGCCTGTGCCAGGGAAGCACCGGGAGCCGCAGGACGCAGATAACCCGTGGGTGCGGGGTGAATCACCCTCCCACACCTCACAGCGCACCTCGCTGGCTGCAGGGGCAGCAGCGCTGCTGAACTGCGCTTTTTTGGGATGTAAATAGGAAATGAGCTCTGCAGCTGAGCCTCCGCAGGCACCGGGGTGCAGAGGGCTCTGCCTCCTTCCGCCGGGCTCGGCAGGGCGGGACGAGGCTCGGCCAGCACAGGCGCTTCCTTAATAACCAAATATATGTGGCTCCACAGGGCTTGAATAACTTGTGGAAGCAAAGTAGTTCTGAGGGTTGAGTCCTTTGCCTGCTCTAAATGACTGAAAATAACTGGTTATTTCACTTCCAAAGTCACGGAACCCACAGGTTTCCGTGTGACACACCTGGCTCCGGCTGCCTTGTAGGGAATGAACCTGGATGCCTCGGCTGTCCCTGGGGCTGGACCCCACTGACTGTCTTTCCAGGTGTCTGCGTGCCTGCACACCTTGCTCTGGCTGGAAAAAGGCTTGGAAAACCTGAAAGCTGCAGCCTGTGGCTGTGGGAAGGGGCCATGAGGGAAAGGGATTGCTGGGGGCTCTGGCAGCTCCAGCCCGCACTGGGCAGGGCCCGGGGGTGACACTGAGGGGCTCCAGCAGCTCTGGAACCCGGCAGGGGCTTGGCCTGTGGCCACTGTCGTGAGCCAGGGGACCCTTTCCATGACACTCTATCATAGGGGGATGATTCAGCAGCTTTCTAGAAACACAAGGATCTAAAAGAAGTAAAGAAGGAAGCTTTCCTTCTCTGTTTTCCTTCTCTGTCTCATTCTACATTAAGAAATAAGGCAACTTGGGTTCTCCCTTCAGGGAACAGGGAAATTTGGCACCAAAAAGCCCCTCCATCCCTTCCCACATCCCTGTACCACATGTCTCCGCTTCACTTCTCGCTTGTTTTGACATAAAGTACTTTCCCCAAAAAATATTAGTCACAACTTTGGCTTCAACCAGCCAACTCTTAACCTTCCTCAAAGTGGTTTGCAAGGGGTGACGTTGGTAATGTGTGATGGAAATGGGGACAGGTGGGCGGATTCAGTGTTTCTGGAAGGTTCTACATCGAGGTTTGGGAGCCCAAAAGCTGCTGCCTGCTGCTGTAAGGGAATCCCAAAGGACCTGCCAGAGATCCAAGGAGCTTTGGTGGGTCCTTGGAATAACACAAACTGTGAGGCTGGAAAACCAGGACATCTGGTGGGGGTGAGGTTGTCAATGGAGGCTGAATGAGCAGAGGGATGAGTACGGTGTAAAGCTGACTAATCCGTGCTGAGGGGTGTCAAACTTGAACCAGCTGCCTAAAATCCTGGGTTTGGAGCAATAACAGCTCTATCAGGCAGTTCAGCACCAACAGGAAGGAAAAACCCCAAGTGGCATGTGGGAGCAGGTACGGATTCCTGAGAATTCCTGGGAAGGAAGGAGCGAGGGACGCTTGGGTTGGGCAGAGCTGGGAAATCGTGTTCCAGGCCCGCAGCAGCTGCACATGAGGAGCCTGCAGTGGCTGTGGGATCCAGGGTGAACCCAGCCCTGCCTTCTTCGTGCTTCCTCAAGTAATTATCACACACCTTGCACCCTAATGAGAACCTGCTTCATTTTCTCATCCCTCTGCTCCGCGGCTCTTCCCTCATGGCTGCTCCTTCAGAGCTCTTTGCAAACCCCATCTGCTAAAGGGCTTGTATTTCCTTTTTAAAAGGAGAAATCATTGGAAATTAGTAGTTTCTCTGTGTGTTATTATGCTTATAATCCTCTAATTTGGTAATAGGGCTGTAATCACAGCCGTGCAGGGTGAGGAGCAGAGCCAGCCCGGAAAGGTGCCCTGGGGATTCCCAGGCACAGCAGCCACAGCGTGCCCGGACAGACCGTGATTCCATGGCAGGAAAGGCAGGGAGAGAGGGGCTGGACCTCCCAGCATTCCCCGTGATGGAAAACCAGAGTCAAACACAGCTCATGGGTGAGGTACCCTGAAACAAGGGATGTCACCGTGGGCAGTGGCAGACCCTGTGCCCAGAGCCTGTGTCTGTAAACAGCAATTGAGCTTGACAGCCCCATCCTTCCCCAAAAAGACCAGAGAAAACAATAAATGCCATCCCTTTGCCAGGGATGCTCCCTGCTCAGGAACATTTTTCAAGGCAGGTGAGTTCCCAGGATGCAGAGGAAGGTGTGGGCTGTGAGTGAGGCCCTTCCAGCCCCAAATCACAGCCTGCTGCGGCCCTGCCCATTCCCACAGCAGGATTTTCCCCCGTCCACCACTGCAATGAGGGAAATTGGTGCAAATATGCAGCTTGCTGAGGGTAACGTGTGGTGCTGAGCCACACCTGTATAAAAAACCAACCAGGGACTTCCAGATTATCAGACTGGAAAGATGAGGGGAGCTAATTGGGATCTGCAGAGCCTGGCTATCCAGGCAGGAAATCCATCCGTGCTGGGGTTGGTGGCTGGTCAGGCAGCTGCTCATTCCCACATTCTGTATCCTGGGAAAGGCCTCCCGTTGTGCCCCCCTTCCAGACTGCAAGGTGCTGGCAACAGGGACCTCGCTCTCAGCGAGCTAAACCCTGAGTAAAGCCCTGGTAAGCACCGTGCAAAGGAGACTGGAGCAGCTCTGGCTTATGTTGGAGATGGGTTCTATTCCAAATAATGCTGAAACTCAGTCCCAGGGTAGGAGAGGTGGATGGGAGAGGTTCCCAGGGGCTGAAACCTCAGCCCTGATGGGCAAACTGGAATCAGGGATGTCTTCACTCAGCACAGCTGGCTCAGAGATCCAGGGGAAGCCCTGAACCTTGAGAACCAAGGGACTAGAAATGCAGAGCAGGGATGAAAATGATGAAAATGAGACAAAGTCACCACTTCCCAAAACCTTCACAGTGAAGGAAACACCTCCCACTGTCTGGAGGATCCATGGGAATATTACAATATTTGTTCCAAAAACATGACTGGGTGGATCCAGACTCACTGACGCAGACACAAGCAGCTAATTGAATTCATACGTAGGAACCCTGGACACCATCTGGCCTCAATAAAACGTGGGTCCGGAGCTGTTTCTTAGCAGATGGTTCCTCATTTTCATAATCTGAAATCAAAAGATCATTTTTCTATCTGGAGATCAAAGGCACTTAATGTCTCCTTGGTCGAGGGTTACAAAGCGAAACCTCTGTCCTCTGTTTTGGCATTTCGTGCAAGGCAGACGGGGGTTTTCCCCTGAAACCTCTGCTCAGGCTCCGGGCAACCACATCTGGGCAGCAGCTGCAGACGTTCACAGCTCTCCAGGGCTGGACTTTATTTCCATGATAGGGATGTGCAGTTTATAAAATCAGAATGGACAGCTGTAATAAGCTTGTGTGGCCATTTCTATTTCCCCAGATTACTGCAGTACGGCCCATGTGAATATTTGGGGATGAAATTATTCCTTTTCCCTTAGAAGAAGGGCTCAGAGCCCTGTCTGACCCCTCAGAGCTCACACTCACCCTGTGCATGAGGCCAGTGCGGTGCCCCCTCTGATGTGGTGGTTGGAGTGTCCTGTGCAGAGCCAGGAGCTGGACTCGATGATCCTTGTGGGCCCCTTCCAGCTCAGGCTATCCTATGATTTTCTGATCCCTGTGGGAGAGAGCCCTGCAGAGGAACGAGGCCAGCCTGGAGCAAAGGAGGCTCAGGGGGGACCTTGTGGCTCTGCACAAGTCCCTGACAGGAGGGGGCAGCCGGGGGGGTCGGGCTCTGCTCCCAGGGAACAGGGACAGGAGGAGAGGGAACGGCCTCAGGCTGGGCCAGGGGAGGCTCAGGGTGGGCATCAG
>NW_008238347.1:726854-732942 GCF_000691975.1 Corvus brachyrhynchos
GGCGGCGGGTCGGGTTGGGCGAGCGCTCGCCTCCCCGGCGACGTCAGCGCCGCTCCGGCGGCAGCAGCGCAGGGGAGGAGAAGGGGGCGAGATGCGTTTCTGTGGAAAGTACTTCCACACCCACCCAAAAGCCTCCAGGATAGACGTGATCTTTGCCACCTAAGAACGAGAGGTGTGTGGTTACTCGGAGCAGGTTGTAACAAATTGAGTCCTGCTCACAAACCTCATTTTCCAGCGGGTACCTGCGGGCTCAGGGCCGTTCTCATCGGCCCAGGGTGGAACCGAGAGGCCCCCCCGTCCTGCCAACCCACACCGCCCGAGCGCTCTTTGCATCTCAAACACTGATGCACGAGGTGAATATTTGCGCCGGGATCAGCTCCCAGAGGAGCCGGAGCTCTCCCTGCTCTGCCTCCCGCCTCGCTGCAGTATGGAAATGATCCTCCCGGCAGACAGCTGAGTCCCACCTCGGTTCCCATTCACCTGGAGATGAAAGTGCTCCGGCTGCCAGTGTAGGCGGGGCAAAACTATTTAAAAACCTCATTAGAGAAAGTATTTGGGGAAGACAGCAACACCCTCAGTTGTGGTTTGCTCCAGGACTTCTCAGCCAGATCCCTGCTGATACAGAGGGAAGGGCACTATGAGAGACATTCCTGTCAAATACTACTCCTCGTAGGGATGCCTTGGGTGTCCTTTGCCTTTCTCTCTGTCCTGGTGGGCTGTGTTTTCTACCTAAACACAGGCATGTTCCCTTCCAGGTGGTGTTTTGGGGGCTGGAATCAGGGCTCTGTGTGGCACAGAGAGGTCCAGGAGCAATGTAGGAGGGGTCCTGCTCTGTGCTGTAGGAACACAGTCAGCAGAACTGTGTGTGTAATCTTGATTAGGCAGAAATCCACCATGAATATTTCCTATTCCATTTAATTCCTGTTTGTGCTTATTTCAGCTGAATTTGCAGCAGGAGTAGTGCCCAAGCCACATCTGGCTCGTGATGCACATGGGATCAGACCGGGAGTTTGGGAGGAGGTGGATCTGGATTCAGAGGTTTGGCTTCTTATTTAGAAAATGACGGGTTGCATTCTCCCACGGCTGCTCCAGACTGCCCCAGAGCTCAATGATATTCCTGGCCAAGGGTTTTTTCAGTCTGCCTGCCGAGGAAACAATCTCATGTGTATGGCTTGTCTGGCCTCGTGCAGCTGCACTTCCCCTTCTGCCTTCGTTTTCTTTGCATCCCATTTATTCCAAGGAGCCAAATGTTCATTAAATCCTGATGAGTTTGAGTGCCAGGAATCCCTTTTCCTCTCCCAACACAGCCACCCACCCACCTTAAGCAGCCCTGGTAAATCTGGACAACTGCAGCCCTCAGCCAGCCAGGAGACATCCCAGGCCCTCCAAGCAGGTGCCTGATCCCATAGGATCACACAAAGACCAGACTGGGCTAAGGAAGGCCACGTGCAGCACAAGGGCTTGTTCTCCCTTGTCTCCAGCCAAGGAGACTGTGGCATCCTGGCAAAGTCCTTTGGGTTCCCTGTGTGCCCCTTCCCAGAATCACAGGGAATCACAGAATCAGCAAGGTTGGAAGAGATCTTCAAGATCATCCAGTCCCACCATCGCCCCAGCACCACCGCCCCTAAACCATGTCCCCCATCCAGCCACCTCTTTAACACTCGCAGAGGCAGTGACTCCACCATCTCCCTGGGCAGCATTTCATCCCCCAGCTCCCCACACTCACTTGCCACACTCTCACCTGTTCCCCATGCCCTGAAGAGCAGCCTCTGCTCACCCCTGTGCTCACCCCTGGCATTTGCAGCTTGAACCGAGTCCCCCCAACCCAACCCAGCCCCTGGGTGCCTCATACCCCATGAGCAGGGAGGTCACACAGACCTTGCCCCAAAGCCTCGAGTTCAGAGGTCAAGGTTTAACTCATCCATGTCCTCACACGAACTGCAGGAGGAACACACTCCCGGGCTCTTCTTTTGCCTGTTCCACTTTTATTTTATTATTATTTTTAGGGGTGGGTGTGTAATTTTTTTGACTCAATTAGCAAGTTCAGAATATTCTCCCTGTTAATATTTGACTCAGACATGATGCATTTCAGCCCCGTAGCTGTTGTTACCTGCATCCCCTGAAAGAACAACATCTCCCCAGACTGGGAGCCTCAGTGGTGTTGATTCCTGCGGGGGTACGTGGGTGCCAGTGGAAAATAAATAACATGGTATTTTCCAAGTGGCAGATCTGAAGGCACCCTGCTTTCCTTGCTTTGCATACTCACAGAGCGCCATCCTCTCTGCTTCCCAGATATGAAAGCTGAGGCAGAGACATCTGATGGGGCTCCAGCGCTGACTCACTGTTTGATGTGAGGCAGGAGGAGGGATGTGATCAGATCCCATTGTGCAGACCACCCCCCAGACAATGCCAGCAGCGGGAGAAGTGATTCCTCATCCTCCCTGCCCCTCCAAACCATGGGTCACCCGTCGCTGTCCCCTGCCCCACCTGCAGCAGCCAGGATGTCGCCTCTGAAATGGCTCTTGGGTTGTGGACTCCCATCCCTGGGAAGTGTCCAAGGAGGTTGGATGGGGCTTGGAGCAGCCTGGGATAGTGGAGGGTGTCCCTGCCCATGGCAGGAGGTTGGAACTGGTTAACTTCAAGGTCCCTTCCAAGCCAGCCCATTGCATGAGTCCCTGATTCCGTGATTAGGCCGTGTGCAGACAGAGCTGAGGCCTGTGCAGCCCCGGGGTGTGCTGGCTGTGCACGCCCGGGGTTCTTTCTCACGAGATGGTGCAAGAGCCGGGGGGGAACTGGTTAAACAGCGTGAGCTGCTGGGGCTTGGCAGGGCAGGATGTCACCGGGAAGCCGGTGTGTTTTATTAAACACGCTATCAAAGTGGGCTAAAGTCTCTTATTAATGTCCACAAATTCTGCCACTTCCAAATAGTTTCCACCTACATGTTCCTCCCACTGCTGCCCTGGGTGCTGGCAAACATCTCTGCTCAAAGAGGGGAATGGCTTTCATTTGAATAGTCCTCGGGCGAGTTTCGCTGAGCGATGCCAGCGTCATTCCCGCAGCTCTCACGTGCCCGGCAGCGCTCCAGGGTCGTGCCGGAGGGAGGGCACAGAGACAACAGCTCTTGCTGTGTTTTCCCAGTGCTTTATCCAGGCAGAGCCCATGGCAGCCTAAACCAATGCAATCAAGCAGCGATGGATGCACATATTTGCAATATGAAATCTCGACTTCTGACTCGAGACGGTTCCTGGCGGTTCCACGGCAGCGAGCGCGGCCAGCTGTGCTATCGAGAGTCACACACAGCTGACACCACCCGGCTTCACACCAAATTGGGCTTTTGCAACTCCCAGAAGGCTGAGACAGAGCTTTGGTGGGTGTCAAACTGCTCCTCAGACCTTGTGCTGTGAGGTCCCACAGTGTCCCTTGGGACCCAGCTTTCGGCTGAGGGGCGTGGGCTCTCCTTCGCCTTCCTTGGGCACTGCGGTGGGAAATGAGGCGTGCAGGTCTCCTGGGAGCTGCTGGCTGGATACATCCCACACTGACCACACTGTGCAGGAGCACAGACCCCATGGGGATGGAGGTGCTGTCCCCCCTGGCTGACTGCACCCTGCTGCCCACCCGGTGCCTCCCGGCCATCCCAGAGGCGGGAGCGGCAGCTGCGGAGCTGCCGGGCTCGGGAGCGGAGCCGTCACGTTTGCTGAGCACAGGAGAGAACCCCGCTCCCCAGCTCTCTCAGAGACAGCCTGGCTTCCACGGGAACTTTTCCTTGAGCAGAAAGCACGGGGTGTTCCTGCCGGAGGCTCGGGGCCGAGGATGCCGAGGGCTGAGCGCATCCCGCCCGGCACCGCGCCCGCGTCCAGCCTCGGCAGGGCTGAGCTTTCACCTCCGGTGCCAGTAACCCGACCCGGGATTGCTGGAAATGGGAGAGAGGGAGAGTCAGCGATTTGATTACAGGCCACAGGCACATGCCTGGCCTTCATGGATATATTAAGTAAGAGACATTTTAAAACAAAACCACCCTCAGTAACCTTATCGTAAGCTCGAATCCACAACCCATCTGTTAACTCCCGGCGCTGCCCACATAGGCTTCCATCAGACAGCAGTGCCAGGGATTTTTGGAACGTTTTCCCCCAAATCCCTGCGGTCGGAAGGGGACAGTCCCAGGAAGGGGCAGATCCTGAGTCTCGGATTCCCAGCCCACCCCCAAACCAGCCCCCAAACTCTCACCTTCTCGTGCCGCTGTAAATAACTGCAAATCCCCTTGGACGCGAGCTGTCGCGGTCCTGTGACTCCCAGCCCTGCTGGAGGAGTGCTCAGGAGAGCTGCTGCTCCACGGATGGCTTGAGGGAATTCAGCCTTTTTAAGCATTTTGTTACTCCCTGAATTGTATGGTGCAAAGAAGCTCTCCTTGTAGAAATAATTCAGCAAACACAAGTGAGAAGGCAAATTGATGATTGCATCAGCCCTTGCTTATGAAAACGGATCCCCAGGAAAATGTAACTCAACTCTCGAGCAATCTCACTTGATGCCCAAGAATGTAATAACTTCATTTGGATCCTCCTTTTAGGGGGACTCCTAAATCCTTGGCAACATCCCTTAAGGTCATGAGCAAATCCTGATATGGAGAATTGTTTGGCAAGCATGAGAACAGTAAAAGGGCTAAATAATTGGGGATTACCTCTGACCCTGATTTGTGGCTCACCACCCACTGCAGGAATGTACCAAATATCTGAAGGAGCATGCAGAAGTCAGACAATCCACGGGCATGAAGCCGTCCACGTACTCTTGGAGCCTGAACTTCAAATGCAGAGCAGGTTGGCCCCAAACCTCATTTTTCATTAGCAAAAGGCTGCAGCAAGCTCTAATTATTTCTGTTGCCTTGGACAAGGGGTCAGTGATGGGATAGATGAAAAATTGTCTGTGTTTTTTTACCCTTTGTTTGGAAAATAACAGCTTGGGTCTTGGGGGCATAGAGAGAACGAACCGTCTGCTCCAGGGCTCGTTACTGAGGCTGGTTACGGTCCCCTGAGCTGCAGGAGGGGACAAACACATCACCCCCAAGTCTTCTCATGGTTATTGCTGAATTTGTTCAGTGCCCATAGGAAAGACCAGCTCTGCTGTGAGAGGTCACAGCTCGGAGCTGTGATCCTGTGGTACTCAGAGCTCCATGCTCAGTCCCAAGCCCTCTCCTCCACGTTGCACCGGGGCTGCGGCACCACAGAGACCCCCAAGATTGATGGGGAGGTCCTGCCCATGGCAGGGGGTTGGAATGAGTTGTATGTAAGGTCCCTTCCAACCCAAACCATTCTGGGATTCCATGATCCTGGCCATAATCAGCAGGTTTGCAGGCTCAGATGTCAAACACAGAGAAGACCATGTTGAGTGGGATAACCCAAACATCTGTTTTTTGGAAGCCCCATGTCACTGACAGAGTGCTTTGGCGTTCACACTGGAGATGCTGCTGGGAGCTTGTAGAGAAGATTTTGGGGGTTTATAGACCTTACATTTATGGCTAGCATCTTTCTGAGGTTCTGACTTCCGTTGGGATTCTTCCTGGTAACAACAGACATGTTCAGATGGGGGTGAGCCTTAAACAGCCTGTCTCCATCGCCCATATAAAACCTCTCTGTGCTCTCATGTAACACCTCCTGCCCTCGGATTCCTCTTGAGGTGGAGCAGCCAGGGCTCTGCAGGCAATAGCAGCAGCTCAGTGCTGGAGCTCTGCTGTTCCCTTATCTTGGTAAATGCACCTTTTATCAGCTGAGCCTGCCTCTACTTGCTCAGCACTCAGCAGGGAAGTGACCACGGCCCTTCAGGAGAGCTCTGCCTTGGCAGGTACACACAAACCATTATCATCGCTTGGCGTTGTGCAACTGCTGGCGTCCATGGGTTGGCATGGGCATGGGATAGCATGGAATGGTCTGGGTTGGAGGGGACATTAATGTTATCATCATTCCACCCCCTGCCATGCACAGGGACACCTTCCACTAGACCGGGTTGCTCCATGAAACACTTCCAGGGATGGGACAGCCACAGCTTCTCAGGGAAGCTGTGCCAGGGCCTCACCACCCTCACAGGGAGGAATTTCCTG
>NW_008238347.1:732974-733241 GCF_000691975.1 Corvus brachyrhynchos
GACCTTAAGATTATCTAGTTCTACCCCCTGTTAGGGGCAAGGACACCTTCCACTGGAGCGAGTTGCTCCAAACCCTGTCCAACCTGGCCTTGGACACCCCCAGAGATGGGGTCCTACCATCCCAAAACTTCCCTGCAGCACCGCCATTTCCCCAGAGCCACATTCTAGCGATTCTCACTTATTTTATTTTTCCCCCCACATTTCCAAAATTCCGCGGCTGCAGGTTTCTCCGGGTCCGTGTTTGTGCCTGTGTCGCTTTGGGGGTGA
>NW_008238347.1:733759-734085 GCF_000691975.1 Corvus brachyrhynchos
GGGACCCGGGGGGAGCGGCCCCGCCGGCTCCGGGACGGGGATAACGCGCTGCTCTCCTTTCGCCCGTGCAGGCTGGACTTCGCGCACATGTACCAGGTGTACAAGCCCCGGAGGGGCTTAAAGAGGAGCGAGGACAACAAGGTAGATGGGGGGTGACGGGGTACAATGAGGGGCGATAAGGTAGACTGGGGGTTAACGGGGTAATTTGGGGGTTAACGGGGTAAATCGGCCGTGACAGCGCTCCCGGGGCGGGGGCTCGGCCGCTCCGCGGGGCACTCGGGACGGGAGGAGCAGCGGGAGCGGGGCCGTGCGGGCTGTGTCCCCCC
>NW_008238347.1:734382-737920 GCF_000691975.1 Corvus brachyrhynchos
GCCCGCCGGTTCTCCCCCCTCCGCTGCCGGGCGAGAGCAGCCCCCGGCCGGGCTTCCCAGGCTCCCCCGGGCTCAGGTCACGGTGCCAGCAGGGGCAGCAGAACCGATAAATAAAAAGCTTCCTCCGGGCTATGCGGCTGGTCCGAAAGTACCCACAGGGTTCCGTGACAGCCTTTTCCGGAGCCTGCTTTTTAAGTTATTTCTGTGGAATGTTGTCGGTGGTAGTCCTGCCTGCTCAGGGTCTCACCGTGTCCGTCCTCCCGCGGCTTCTGGGAAGGCACTGGCAGCCCCCTGGGGCTGCCGCCTCCGTGGGCGGGCCCTGTGCCAACCTGTCCCTGTGCTCCCAGACTCTAGGTCACCTGGAGAAGGCTGTGGTTCTGGAGCTCACCTTGAAGCACGTGAAGGCACTGACCAATCTCATCGAGCAGCAGCAGCAGAAGATCATCGCTTTGCAGAACGGTTTGCAGGCGGGTGAGTGTTCAAACGGTGGGGTGAGAAGCTGTGTGTGTGTGATGGACTTTCCCTGGGGAGCCTGTGAAATGCGGTTGTGACACCTTGTTCCCGACAAGGGAGGAGACAGGAATTCTGGCCTTTCATGCTGTTATTTTCTCAGGCTTTGCTTATGAGCTTTCACAAAAAAAGATGCATTGCTCAAGGTGGTCAGTGCAGAGTGCCCTGGGGGTTGTTTGAAGTTAAATTGGGTTTTAGGTAGTTTTAGTTACAGCACAGGTTTGCTATGAGGTTCTCTCCAAAGCCATTTGACTCTTCCCATTTGTGTTTGGGAGCTTTCGATGACCCAGTCGGGTTTATTTGGTTGTTTTTCTCTGGAATTAGATATAAATCTGCTTTCTACACACACTTTTTTAAGTTTCTTTAAAAGCGAGCTGGCCTGTGCTCTGCAGGCAGAGGGGACCCGGTGCTTCAGCTTTTCAGCCTTAGATGCACTTCCTCCTGCTGTTTTCACATGTGGCACTCACGTGAATCTGATGCAGTAAACCCGAATTTTTCGGAGGCGCCGTCCCTGCCCCGGCAGCCACAGGGAGTGCAGTGGAGCCGTGGAGTCCCCTGGGGCAGGCAGAGCTGCTGGTGGGGCCAGGAGCTCCCTGCCTTCCCCAGGGGGTTTCCTGGAGAAGCCACAGCTTGACTCACTCCCCTGCTCCACACTCCAGTACCTGTTGAAGGTGGATTATACAGTAAATAACAAAAAATAAGTTTAAAGTTATTATGTAAAAGTGGACAGGTGGATGTTCCAATGAAAATGTCCATTCCTGCAGAAATCTGGGGATTTCTGTTCATACAGTCCAGGCTGGCTGTCACATTCCCCTCTGCCTGTGCTGTAACCCAAGTCCAGCATCACCTCCGGTCTGCCTCATAGATGAAAATGGAACTATTTAGCATGTTGTTAATTTTTAATTTCTTTCTGTTAATGTTTCCTTAGGTGACCTGTCATCGAGAAACCTTGATTCCAGCCAGGAAATGTTTCGATCTGGTTTCCAGATGTGTGCCAAGGAAATGCTGCAATACCTGGCAAAGCACGAGAACGGCAAGGAGCTGAAGTCGTCGCAGCTGGTCAGCCACCTGCACCGGATGGCCAGCGAGGTGCTGCAGGGCGGGGCTGCCCACAAGGCTGGGGACATCCCTCCCAAAATGGTGGACTTGAAAGAGAAGCCGGTGCCCCTGGGCACGGCGGGCGAGGGCCACGGGAAGAACTGCGTGCCCGTGATCCAGCGGACATTCGCTCACTCCAGCGGGGAGCAGAGTGGCAGCGACACGGACACAGACAGCGGGTACGGGGGAGAGCTGGAGAAAAGTGACTCCAAATCGGAGCAGCCCTATTTCAAAAAGGATACCGACCTCAAGTACGCTGTCCAGGAGAGAATAAGCTCTATTAAGCAAGAGACTGAGGACCCACCGGCCAAAAGGAGCCGGCTGGAGTCGCCGCAGGACGAGGGCCCTTTTGGCAGTGACATGATGGGCTCTTCCAGCAGCTTCCTGGGCCCCCACGCTCACCAGCCTCCCCTGTGCCTGCCTTTCTACCTGATCCCGCCGTCTGCCACCGCCTACCTGCCCATGCTGGAGAAGTGCTGGTACCCGGCCTCGGTTCCCGTGTTGTACCCCAGCCTCCCGGCCTCTGCCGCAGCACTGACGGGCTTCATGAACCCTGACAAAATCTCCCCCCCTCTGCTGATGCCCCAGAGACTCCCTTCTCCTGTACCAGCCCATTCCCCCATCGACTCCTCAGCTCTGCTTCAAGCTTTGAAGCAGATTCCTCCTTTGAACTTGGAAACCAAAGACTGAGTGCAGTGTGACTGGTTTTTCTCTTTTTTCTTCTTGTTTTTTTTTTTTAGTTTGAGAGACTGTTTCACTTTTATATATTGGCTGGACTGAGGTGTGGGGACGAGGTTCACTGCACGTAGGAAGCTAAATCCCCTTTTCTTTGACTTGTCAGGTAGCTTGGAGAAGGATGAAGGATGCGCCCAGTTTAGCGGTTCACAACTACTTCCAAAAGATTAAAGAAGGGTTTTGTGCTTTACCCCTTCCCTTCTTCCCTCTCCACATCTACAGAGCAACAGTTGACTCAGTCAGCTGCCAATCTATTGCAAAGCTGTGAAGAAATATTCCATGGGGCAGACTTGGTTTGAGGGTCTGCGAATATAAAATACATGAATATAAAACACGGTACTTCCCTGAGCGGCTCTGAAGGCAACGGCCCCGCTAGCTTGTTTGAGCTGGACTGGTGTCCAAGTGGCCCCGAGTGTGGGGCGGTGGTGGTGGCAATGCCACCGTGAGTGCAGGAGGAGCAGGGCAGTGGTCACTGTGGTGTGGTGGCGGTGGCAATGCCACCGTGAGCGCAGGAGGAGCAGGGCAGTGGTCACTGCAGGGGCAGCAATGTCACCAGGAGGAGCAGGGCAGTGGTCACTGCAGGGGCAGCAATGTCACCAGGAGGAGCAGGGCAGTGGTCACTGCAGGGGCAGCAATGTCACCAGGAGGAGCAGGGCAGTGGTCACTGGGGGGTGGTGGTGACAATGCCACAGAGAGCACAAGGAGGAGCAGGGCAGTGGTCACTGCAGGGGCAGCAATGTCACCAGGAGGAGCAGGGCAGTGGTCACTGGTGACAATGCCACAGAGAGCACAAGGAGGAGCAGGGCAGTGGTCACTGCAGGGGCAGCAATGTCACCAGGAGGAGCAGGGCAGTGGTCACTGGTGGTGGTGGCAGTGCCACCATGAGTGCAGGAGGAGCAGGGCAGCAGTCACTGCCTGGTGACACAGGATCAGGCAGACCTAAGATGGGTTTCTTTCCACACCTTTGCTGATACATAGATATTTTTTAAGAAATAAAAGGTAGCTGCTGCTTGGAGCTTTCCATGGCGTACATCTAATAAATAAATTAACCTGCGCTCTTCCTGTAACTTGAGCTGCTATGCTGGGCCGGGTCGGGAGGAGCTGTCCCTGGGATCACTTTGCTGGTGGCACTGGCTCCAGCCTCTCCCGCTGCTGCTGCACGGTCTCACCGCGTCCCTCGGGAATCACCGCGGGT
>NW_008238347.1:737996-740415 GCF_000691975.1 Corvus brachyrhynchos
CTGAACGTGTCCTTGACAGTGCCTTTGGAAAAGGAAAAGGCTGGGATTGTCAAAGGAGTCTAATCCCGGCAGGGTTTGAGCATCTGGATTCCTCAGTCTCCTTGGCAAACCCTGGCCCACATCCCTGTGCTAAGGAGAGAGGGCTCGGTGCGACACTTGTCCTGTAAGCTGCGAGGGGCTTTCTCCGCAGAGGAACATCATTTCCAGTTTAGTTTTTTTTTTTTTTTTTAAATTAAAAACCCCCAAGATTCACTGCAAAAGGCAGTGCTCTTTGGTGGGTTTTTTCTTACTGGTTTTGAGAACTGGTGATCAGAACTCCTGTCTGGACCCTCATGTCGCCCTCCCGTTGCACCAGCTGTTGAGATGCACTATGCTTGATTGCAGATTGTGTTCTAACGTTTATTTTGTTGTTGGTTTTTTGGGTTTTTTTGGTATACAGTTGTTGCCTTTATTTGTAAAATCCTGTTATAAATATATATATATTATATAAATATATTAAAAGTTAAGACGTTTCAGATGTCTATTATTTGTATAACTACTTGAGCATAAAGAAGTGAGAAATATGAATGTATTCTTGTTTCTGGGTTGTCTTTTTTTTTTGAAGAGAAGAATATTCCGTTTTTCTCTCGGGAGAGGTACAGTGTTTATATTTTGGAGCCGCCTTCAAGGTGGGATATTGTACATATTTTTATCTTGAGTAAATGTTAAGTAGTTGTTTAAAAATGCTTAATAAAATAATTCTTTTCCTGTGGAAGATAAGGGTTTGCCTCCTGTGCTTTGAAATGTTTGAGCAGGGTCATTCCACATGGTCTGGTCCAGCAGGGGATGGCACAGGGGGGAGCAAGAATTCGGGATGCAGGGAGGAGCGGGGTCACGGGTTTCAGGGGTAAGTGGGGATCCCGGGGTGCAGGGGGCAGTGGAGATCTTGGGATGCAGGGAGGATGGGGGATCCTGGGGTGCAGGTGGGAGCAGGGCTCTTCTTGCTCCCCCCACAGCTCCTCTGCTGTCAGTGCTCGAAGGAGCTCAGGGTCCCATTACCCCTGTCACCAGGAGTATTTATTTATTTTAACTCCCTTGGCACCTTCAGGGATTTTTTTCCTTCCAGACTCGAGGGAGGTGCCAGGGCAGCCTGGCTGGCTTTCCTGCTCTCTCCTGATGTCACGTTGTGCTCCCTGTGTCTGGCATTTGGCTCCTGGGCCCCAAGCTCTGTGGGGACGAGGCAGCCCCTCACCCCGGAGGATGTGGCGTTTCCACAGCCTTTGCCCAGTTCCTGGAGGAAAATGCACTTTTTGCAAGCTGCTTTTGCTTTGCCAGTGCCTTTGATCTGTGTCAAAGCTGCCCCAGGACTGCCAGGGATGGTGCCCACCAGGCCCTTGAGGCTGAGGGGTTCAAGGGCCAGGTCCTGCCTTTGCTGGGAGTGATCCATGCTGCTACCCTGACATGTCCCAGGTGTCCCTGATTCGGGAATTCCAGCTGGCACTGTGAGTGGTGGAGCAGCCTGGTGCCTCTGCTCCCAGTGCTGCAAAATGAGCCAGAGGATGTGTTCCTCATCCCACCATGGGCTCCTCCCAGCCTCTCCAGCAGCAAGGCTGGTTTCTGGCCTCCACATGAAATGATGACAACCCCAAACCTCCCCCAAAGGCAAAAAAGAGGTGAAGCAAAGGGATGGGTGGGAGGACTCCGTTTCCTAGTGGTTGGGGCATGGGCACTTCTGAGGGGGTATTTTGGATTTTCACTGTGCAGGTGAGTCACAAAACGTGAGGAGTTGTTTAAGTGTCTGACTGGGCCAGCACTGCTCAGTCCTGGGCTGAGCATCTCCAGGACCCCACAGGGAGAGGCTGATGCTTCTGTTAGACTGTGGTTAGAACTAAAGAAACCTTAGTTTAAGTAATGCTAGAAAAAAATGCTGCTTGGTTTAATGTGTTTGGGGCCTCCACATGTCCCAGCATTCATGTTATGTTTGCTTTAATTAGGGCTAAATATTGATCTCACTGAAGCCGACTGTAACAACCCCATTTGGGGACAGCATTTGGTGCTCAGTGCAGCGGTGTCTCCAGCCTCGGGACCCCCTGGATTTCTGGCTCCTTTCCATGGCTCTCACTCCCCTTTGGCCTCCATATTCTGACCCCCCTTGTCCTATGGTGGGACAACTTGCACGAGTTCCAGACCCTCAGTCATGGAGGGAAAAAGTGAAAAAAAAAAAAAAGTGGAAGAGAGAACATTTATTCAGGAAGCAAAATATTACTACGGGCTGGGATTTTCTCTGGCACCCTGGCCCGGCACCAGCAGGACAGGTGAGTTCTGTGGGGCAGAGTGGGGCAGGGGCAGCGCCTGGGGGGGCACCGGGTGGGGACCCCGCCCACAACCCCAGCGCCGGAGCAGCCCCTCCCCGCCCTGCCCGAGCAGCTTCTCCCCCGCG
>NW_008238347.1:740761-744752 GCF_000691975.1 Corvus brachyrhynchos
CAGCCCGGGACAGCCCGTGCCGCCCGCCCCGCCGGGCTGTGCTGAGTTCCCGGGACTTGTTTTCATGGTCTCACCCAGCTCTGACCTGCCTCAAATGTTGACACAATGTCACGTTTCCGACTGCAGTCTTTCATGTGCAGCCGGAGGCTAAATACGGCTGCTGGTTCCTGGAAAAAGACGTGCCTGGCACCCTTTCAGCAGAAACCCGATCCCCATGCAGGCTTGGCACAACAGCTGAATAACACGGCAATAACTCTTTCAGCAGCATTTCAACCCATAAATAGGGCTTCCCGAGCGACTCCTTGAAGTCAGACAAGGAGGATACAATGATTTTTAGCAAAAAAAAAAAAGAAAAAAAAAAAAAGAAAAGTTATTGTGTGTGAAGAGCGGGTGGGAGGGGGCAGCAGGGTCAGCCAGATCAAAGGGTGTCCTGGAGGTGCTGAGTGAGGTTTGCTGAGCGGGAGCGCAGGATTGCCTCAAAAGGAAAGAAATGCTCCTGAATTTTTTAATGTCTCGGTCCTGTTTCATACCAGCCCTGTGGAGGAACGGGGAGAGCCTTCCTGAGAGCCAGGGCCTTTCCTAACCCCGGTGAGGACACACAGACATAATTTTAGCTTTTCACCACCTGTTTGGAAAGCTCCTGTAGCCGAGCGCTGTGGGACTGGATGGTTTTTACAGGCATGTACC
This sequence comes from Corvus brachyrhynchos, assembly GCF_000691975.1. Classification (NCBI taxonomy): domain Eukaryota; kingdom Metazoa; phylum Chordata; class Aves; order Passeriformes; family Corvidae; genus Corvus; species Corvus brachyrhynchos. The sequence goes on from NW_008238347.1 coordinate 741,449, forward strand.
CCGGGAGCTGCTTATTTGCATTATGCATGGACCAGGGCCTAAAATAATCTGCAGTGACGCACATTTTTTGCTGTGATTTTTTTTCCCCCCCCTTTTCCAGGACTCCATTTTTCTGAACGTGCCGTGACTTTTGAGGACCACGCATGGTTACCCAGCCCCGGGGCTGCCGGGGCCCTGCTCCAGCACGTCCACCCGAGCCGGGGGGAGCTCCGCCGTCCCCCGGCCGTGACACACGGAGGGAGAAGTGCCCTTGTGCTCCGCCTTGGCTTTCATCTGCAGAGCGTGTAGCTGCAAGTGCGGCGTGTTTACAAATGCAGGCATTGCAAGATCCCTTGAACTGTGTCCTAGTACAAAAGAGGCTTTGAAACGAGAAACACGTTGTCATGGCATGTTCCAGGCCAGCAGCACCAGACTGAACCAGATAATTGCTGTTTCTGCTTCAGCGTGGAAAAAGCAGCAGGTCTTGAGCAAGTCTTTTTTTCCCCTTAGACATTTCGTGTGATGCTCGGGATGGAAGGAGGGGGCTGGGAATGCCCGGGCAGCGGGGGCAGAGGCGGGATGATCTCCCCAGGGCTGCAGGCAGAATGACTCTGCTGGGCTCAGCCCATGTAACCGTAGCCCGCGGGGCTGGTGACACTGACCCTCCCTATGTGACACGGGGTGTCCGTGTTTTGTAACCCTGGCGTGCTGCCGGGGCCAGGAGATGTGGCTCCCACTGCTCCTCGTGTTCCAGACCTTTCCCACTGCCCTTCTCCGGGCGGTTCACGGCACTTGAGAACTCTCCCGCTGCCTCTCAGTGCCAGCGAGGGCTGCTAATTGCAGTGGACATCAGTGGCCCTGGGCACAGCGCCTCTGCACTGGGAGCACTGGGCATGGCTGAGGGGGTGCCTGTGCCCTCGTGCCCACACTCCTGGGGCACCACTGTGCTGGGGTGTAAGAAATGGAGGATAGTATTTCTACCTATTTCGGAATAATTTATTTCTTAGACATTTGCCTTTCTCCCAGGTGTGTTTCTGCCCCAGGCACATCACCCCATGGAGTCAGTTATTGCCATCGCACCCAGTGCCTCTGGAAATGGCCAAACAGGAAAGCTCTGCCTGGGAAGGGTTTTTCACCACATGTGCCTCATTAAAAACTGCAAATGGCGCAGGCTGGGTAACACCACACAGCTGAGGGAAACAGGAATTCCTGGAAATAAAAGGCAGATCCCTCAGCACCTCTTGTGCTTGTTGCTGGTGTTGGGATGGAGGGAGCTGGCTGGAGTCTGTCCTGGGCTGGTTGCTCCTGGCATCCAAATCCTTTATACCTCCACAGAGGCAGGTGGGTGTTTGTTGTGGGATGGACTCTCGGTCATCTCAGCACTGCCCATGTCTCTGAGAGTCCATCTGTGGGGGTGACAATGCTGATAGGAAAGGGCTGGGTTGGCCATTACCGCCTTGGCTTATCCCCAGTGCTCCATTTTATCTTGTCTCTGACCTCTGCTCTTTATTCCAGTGCCCAGGATGGGCTCCCACGTTGTTGTTTTCTAAACACCAGCTCAGCCCAAGAAGCGATGGCCAGGGGCTGTGGCTGCCAGAGCTGTCGCACAAGAGGAATAATTAGTTTCTCTCTGCAACACAGCTTTATCCTCCCTTCAGCCTGGGGTGCTCAGCATTCCCTCCTCCGTGCTGCTCTCTGGTCGCCTCCATGCAGTGGCACTGAGAGAAAAGGCTGAGATCTATCCTGCTTTGAAAGGACTGATGAATATGCAAACTATTAGGGCTGAAATATTGCTTATCCGCCTCACGGGGCGTGCACGGAGCTCGTGTTTGTGCTGCTGCCTGAGGATGTGTACACCACCAGTGTGCAGCTGAGCAGCTTAGGGAAGATTTAACTCTTATTTCTATTCTTGACACCGAATCATTAATAAGGTTATGACCATGTTGGGGGCCTTTCCCAGTGCCCTCCTCCTGCTGTGGCAGGGCCTGGGGACCTGTTGGTGGGGTTTGACTGCAGCTATTGATTGGGGTAAAGCTCCATCCCAAATGGAAGCAGTTGCTGATGATTATCTCGTGGTGTTAGTGTGTGTATTGTGAAATTGGTGTGATTTGAGATGAAATGTGACCTATGGGCATAGGCAACATGTTCTAATGTATTCAGAAATGCTGGGGCTGACGAGCTATTGCTGCTGGTACCACGCTGATTAAACCCCAGCTCGCTCTGCTCCCATTGAAATCAGTGGGAGGTCTGTCATTGCCTTCCGTGAGTGCTGGACTGGATCCAGACTGCACTTCATGGGATGCATTATTCCACAGGATTAGAGAGGCACAGGGAGTGGAATTCCTCTCTCTCACTGATCTCTGCTGCTTAGATGTTTGCCTTGGAGCTGGCTGGAACATGAAGCACCCAGCCTGGTGTTGGTGTCACCCCAGGGAGGAGATGAGGTTGGCCAGGGCTGGGGTGCTGCTCTGGGGTTGCAGTGAAATGTGAGGGACTGGGCAGCTCCCCATGATCCAGAACTCCTGGTGGTGTAGGGACACAGGAAGCCAGGTTCTCATTAGCATTGCCTGTACCAAGTGTTTGACCCCCCCAGTGCTGGAGTCCTGGTTCAGGAATGAAAAAGCCCAATCCCCCCAGGGAGCCCCAGAGGGGCCCTGGCTCTGCACGCACTGGTCAGGAGGTGGCTGGGGAGGGGTTTTCTCAGGGTCTGGATTTCAGACAGACGTTTGACCTCAAAGAGGTGCTGGCTGCTCCGGGGCTGAATTCCCCTGTGCTGTGGGAGGCTGCTCGGAGCACCTCTCACGGCCCATCCCACCAGGGCTCTGCCATCCCAGCCCCACCACACCGGCCCCTGGCCGAGCCTTTGGGTGGAGGATGACTCAGGGCCCCGTGGAGGGAGGGGGTGGCTGTGACCCCCCCCCAGTGCTGCTGGGGAACTGAAGCAATCTGTTTATCATGGAAAAACTGCTCTTTGCAGCAATTCAAATGGAAACTTCCCAGAATGAGTGTTGCAGAGCTTTCCCCTTGAATCACCGGGCCTCCCAAGAGCGGCTTTCTAAGACGATGCCCTCGGGAAAGCTGTCACCGGCCTTGCCGTGCGTGGCAGCTCCCCCCCAGCAGCCCAGCCGCACTCAATCCCTCCTCGGGCCCGTTCCCATGGGAACAGCGCCTTTCCCTAGGCGGAACAGCTATGGGACCCCCAGCACACAGGTGTCCCACGAGCTGCTCTCAGCCCTGCCACCCCATACCAGGCGCTGGAAGGCTCCGGGGTGATGGCACCGCCCAGCCTGGGGACCAGCCCGGGGTGGAGGCTCCCCCGGCAGGA
>NW_008238347.1:744858-749380 GCF_000691975.1 Corvus brachyrhynchos
GCGCCCCCCCGTGCCGTCCCCGCGGCACAGGCCCTGGCCCGGCACACGGCTCCGCAGGGATGCTCCGGGCAGCCGGGGCAGGGCAGGGGGCAGCGGGCTCGCCGCCTCCGCCGCGGGGCGTTTCCGGGCCAGCCTAACCACAGCTGTGTGTAAGCCCTGAGCTGTCAGCCTGGCAGATTGGGCAAAGATAGGAACGGGCTGGGTGTCGCAAGGGGTGGGAGGCCACCGAGCCAGGCAAGGGGCAGGGAGGGAGGGCAGCTTGCGGCACCCTGGTGATCCCACCGCCACCCTCGGAGCGAAACTACTGGAGATTTTTATACATTTATTCCGTTCAGCCCCGTGGTGCTTGTCCCCATAGTAACAGAGCAGGCTGGCACTGCAGCGCTCAGTGACATCCCTGGTCCCCAGGGAGAAGCCAAGGACCTGCGTGGTCTGTATCCCCAACTCCTCGGTGATGCACAGAGCCCAGGGACAGCTCTCTTGTGCTTCAGAGCGTGTCAGGGTTCCACTGTGTCTCTGCAGCCCCGGGAGAGCAAAGAACTGTTGGCCAAGGGCAGAAGGGGTAGGTGTCGGGCTGGGCCAGGACCTTGCTGGGGTGAGGACTGGCTGGTGGCAGGTCTTTGTCCCCAGTACCTGCAGCAGCAGCCGGGCATCTGCTGTGGCAGGGCCAGGCCATGCTGCACGTGTGAGCAGCGTGAGCCCGGCTGCTATGTGCGGGTGAGGCAGGAACCACAGAGGGGTTTTCCGGGCTCCAGCAAGCACCTGGGCACTTGAGGTCAGGAGGCATCTGCAGCACGAGCTTTTTGAACCCAACAGCGAGGCAAAGGTGTTTTTAAGGAGACCGGCAAGACCAAGATCTCTGTTCAGATCCTGGAGCCGCTTGGAAGATGAGTCAAAGGATTCCTGAAACAATTAGAGCTGTGAGGTGCAGCAGCAACAGCACATCCACTGTCAGCAGCTCTGCCAGGCGCCCTCGGCCAGCTGTTCGTGCTTTCCCTTTAATAAGGCATATTAGGTAATTTCCCATTTAAAAATGTTTATGGGAATATATAAATATTCACTTATATAGAACTTGCCTGGCCCTTCGTGTGCAGAGCGGTGGCGAGAGTGACTTGAATTGTTATAAATCTATCACAAAAGCTTCAGATGGAGCCTTCAGCATGGTGAGATGGATGTCTCAGAGCCCCCCGGGGACTGAGTCCTCCAGGTGCCAGGATGGGACACCTCACTCCGTGGGACAAAGTGCCCCACCGAGCAGGATGGGGCCACCACAGGACTGCGTCACGTCCCTTGGTGCCCAGCCACAGGCAGCGTGGGCAGGGTTTTCTCTCGTGTGATTTCCCGATGGCCGCAGGAAGAGCTTGCACAGACCTGATCTGGATTTAATCAAAGGAATTTTTTTTTGCATTTGCTGTCTTATGCGCTGACCACCAAACCACATCCTTCGAGCCTGAGCCCAGCACAGTGAAACAAAAACTAGCAAAAACTAGGCCAGGGCTTTTTGCTATATATTTTTTTTTCTTTCTTTTCCTTTAGTGCATCACAGTTGGGTGCAAAGCTGGCACACGCGTCTCCTCCAGCCCCTCTGCTCCCACACAGCCCCTTCCCAGGGCAGCCTGGCGTTTCCACCACCCCTGAGCCAGGCACTTGCAGCTCCACGTGCAACCTGGGAACTATCCAGATTATGTGCACTGAGCACAGCGTCAGTGGGGAGCAAATATAGAGGAATAATGAGTAATGAGGTGCTGGCAGACCATGTCGGGCCCTAATAAGGCACAAGGCAGGGACTGTCCTTGCCTCTCACCCAATGCTTTTGGCAGATGAGTGTGCTGCAGCCTGACTGTGGGGTCAGCAAGCCGGAGGGGCCCTGGTGAGCCCCCAGTGCTGGTGGGAGCAGTGGCTGTGGTGTGACACCGTCCCTGGCAGCATCCCACAGCATCCAGTGGCGAGGTGCCTGCGTAGGGAAGTTCTCACGTTTACAGAACAGAGAACAGCTTTATTGTTGTATTTTGCAAACCAAAACCAGCCGGGAGTTTCTGAAGCGTCTGCCATCCCCGCAGAGAGCTGTTTAGTCATGCCTGGTGTGTGTGCATGTGAGACAGTGAGGGGAGGGAGGCTCGAGGACTTTGCAAAGATTAAAGATTTATGCTGACCCTTGAATCTGATCCAAGGCTACTAATCTGCCCTGATCCTATCATCTGCTCAGGGTGGATCTATTTCACTTTCCTTTATGGTACTCCTGACTCATTCCACTCCCACTCCAGGCCAGTCCAGTGGGAATGGGAAGCGCTACCACAGACTTGTTTGGGTTTGCATTTAAAGCTCTGGACCTGTAGTGGGTGCAGCTCATAAAGGAAACCAGTGTGGATAAGATATGGGTGAGCTGAATGCTTGGAAACCACTCCCAAACACAAGCTGAAGTGGCCTGAAATCAAGGTGGAGTGATGTACCGAAGGCACAATACTTGGCAGCTACGCCCAGCGTGTGAGAAAGGCATTTAAATCCAAGGTGGTGAGGTAGGCAGGGCACCCTGCATGCTTCCGACGGGACAGCCCATGCCTTGCAGGGTCTGCAGTGCCAGCTGTAACCTCCCCAGCAGGGTACCCACCCCTCCATCTGCCCACCTGCCCTCTCTGGCTCTGTGCTTTGCACCCCGGTGAGCCCCTCCATGGGCCTGCAGGAAGCTGTGCCAGGGGTTCTGCTCCTGCCCTGGCACTGTTCTGCCTGGGAAAGGGCTTGTTTGCGCTCCATCACCCTGTATTGAAGGCTCCTGATGGCTGCTGGGGCTTTTGTGTAAAAAACAATGTGTGGAGGAGATATACAGACCTGATGTTTTGGAGGGCAGAATAAATCTCCTCTGCCTTTGCAATAAAAAATAGTGTGGCAGAAAGAGAAATAGGAGCTTTCCACCCCCTAGCTCTTCTCTGCTGCAGCCACATGTGTCTGGAGGAAGGCTGGGGATACCACAGCAGCCCAGCCCACGTGCCAGCTGGGCTGGGATGGATAACACCCACCGGGCACCGCCGGCAGCCCCAGAGCCACGGGCAGACAGGCAAACAGGATCAGTCATACGGGCCTGGCCCGTGGCTGAACTGACCAGGAGATGGAGTGAGATATATCCTATTTCAGATCCCCTGGGACATCCTGTTCTCCTGATAACTGATGATATGTAAATATAGCAAATGCAAAGCCAGGCACTTTCCTAGGGTGCCCAGCCCAGGCTGCATATAGAACAGGGCTGAGCCCCAGCGGCGCTCTTGGAAACACCCATCGCAACTGCGACACAGGCATCAGGCTTTATTTTTAGTTTAAAATGAAGTTCCTGTTTGTAAGGCCAGAAGGGTTACGGGGAAAAAAAATGACGAAGTGGGATCATTTACTGCTATTTTCTTTTCACGTGTCCTTCCTTCCTTCCTCCCTCCTGAGAAATGGGATGTAGCACATCACTATCCCGGGCGGCAATGTTCGCTGGAGGGAGCGCTGGTTCCTGCTCCCTCCGAAGAGGCCCATTAAGCCTTGTGTAACAAAAGGCTCCGTCCTCCCAGCCCCGCCAATTACCCCTGATTTCTATTGCTACACGGAGGCGCTTATCTCATGGAAATGAAACGCCGGCCTCGCTGACTCTCACCTCCTTTCTCTCTCAGCAGAATTTTGGGCCGCCCCTGCCAGGAGGGGTGACGGGCAGGGCATGGGGATCCCTCCCTGGCTCATCAATCCCTCTCCTCCCCGCGCCGCTGAGCAGACCCAGCAGCCATGGGATTGAAGGAAACAATGGGAAGTATTTGGTCAGGTCAGCCAAAGGAGCCTCTTTAATGAGCAAAGCCGAGCACTAATTAGTCTGGTGTGCAGCCCCTTGCCCCGTCCCCATCCCTGCGGTTCTCCTTCAGGCGGGGTCACCGTGCAAGGGGAGCGGCAGGGATGGGTTTGGCAGGTGCCCACGTGTTTTTTTACCTTGCTGTGCCCTGTTAGGGAAAGGTAATCCCGAGCTGACAGGAGGGAGACTGCGAGCTGCTGACGGGAATTCCCAACTGAGAGGTTTTGAGAGCAGTGGGAGCTTTGGCGTATGGATTAGGTTGCTTATATATACTATAGTGTGAAGGAAACGGGCGGTTTTGCTAATTCCCTTGCACTTTGGTTTAATAAAGTAGGATTTGTCTGGTGGGAAAGTGTAACAGTGGGATTTAAGCTGTGTGAGTCTCATGACCGGAGCTCGCCTGGCTGGGTGGGAAGCAGGGAAGCACTGATTGCATTCTGTCTCTCCTGTGTTCTCGTGTTTTTAAACATGATTTGAGTGCCCACAGCTTCGGATGAGCTTTATTTGGGATTAGGTTTATTTTAAAAATCCATATGCAGATACTTGGACTTAATTCTGTTTTCCAGAACTCAGTGCCCTATGTCTTGGGAGAACCAGGACTGCTCGGTTTGTCAGTGCCTTGTGACAAAGACTCACGTAAACTGAGAAAGGATAAAGAGGGGGTGGCCAGTACACAGAGAGAGAAGGGGAAAGTTAATATTTGGTACA
>NW_008238347.1:749518-755841 GCF_000691975.1 Corvus brachyrhynchos
GCCTCTGCAGGGAAACGAGATCCTTCTGCTTCTGGTTTTAATGAGAAAGGCCCCAATGGAAATTTAAAATCTGGATCTGCATCAAATCCTCAAAGTTCAGGGAGTTTAGAACGAGGAGTTCGGTCCATTCCATCACTCATCAGACCTGTCTGCAAAATTCACATCCCAATACTTTTTTCCAATCATAAATGCTGCCAAAGATGAGTGCTTGGATGTGAGATATTTTTCTTCTTTGTCATCCCTTTTGCTAATTTAATTCCCAGATCTAAATCAAGTTTTCCATCTCGGACTTCCAGGAGCTGGGATGTCTTGTTTGCAGCTGGGAAGCTTTGCTGTGCCCTGTGTGGTGTGGTGAGGGATTGGAAAGGTTCACCTGCCTGCAGGTGACCAAGTGGAGGGGAGGCCTTGGGGTCACACATGGGGCTGCTTTATTGCCAGAGCTCAAGTTTTGGGATGTGCTAGTGAACAAATCATTACAGTGCTCCTGCCCTTCTTTCCCTCATTATTAAGAAGATAAAACCCAACCCATTTTTGAGATATGCACAAATATGCTATTGATATTGAGGGCCCTGAGCAACCAGGCAGATTTTCTGAGCAGCCTTGAAGCAGCAAGGCACAGCAGCCTCATGCTGGGCTCTCCCTTATTCTTATTCTTTTCTGTTTTCTTGGGTGTACAATAAGAGCTAATCAAAGTGATGCTCTCCAGCAGGCTTTTGTGTATGGCATTACAGCAAAATCCTAAATTCCCCTTCCTGCTCATGCATACAAAGCAGGAAGAGCTAGGATGGCTGCAGACTATTTTCAGATGATTTAGCCAAGGAGAAAATAACTGGATGGCTGAAAGAAGGAGCGTTTGACAAGAAATAACCTTGAAGGCACAGCTCTGACATGATGGCATGAGGTGCCCAGCTCCCTGAGATGGCCCTGCTCCATCAGATGCCAACAGGGAACGTGACACAGAGGAGATGACAAAGGACAATACAAACAAGCAGAGCACCCACAATCCAGTGCAAGAGAGGCTGCAGAGTGGGCTGGGTGCTCCCTTCTGCTCCTGGTTTCAGCACTGACACGCATGAAGTTCCCCCTGCTCAGTTCAGGACTCTCACCAGGTGCTTGAGGCAACAGGTTGTGTATTTGGCTGGTGTAAATCAGTGCAGCTCAGCTGACTGGGCTCATGGGATGCTGTTTGTACCTGTAGATGTATTGCTTCTTCCCCCACTAAAGGCAAAGGCATCACCTTGGATTTGCCCCTCGCACCTGGAGCGAATTGGATGCTCCCTCACCACAAGGTGAGAGCATGGGCAGCAGAGAGTGATACCTGAGCAAAAACTCCCACCTGCCTGTGCAGCATTCCATAGTACCTGGGCTGCAGCTCTGTCTCTCCCTCCTTCCAAAGTGACAATCCGTTCCCAGGATTCTCTCCCCCCTTGTCCGTGACAACACTGGGGACAGCGCCCCAGAGATGTTCCCGCCGGGCAGGCTGGGGCTCCCATGGGACATTGCTTTGCTGTTCCTGTTGTCCATCTCCTGTGACCAGCTCACGGCTGATAACATCCCTTGCTTTGGATTTATTCCGAGAAATAGAGAGGAAGATTTGCCGGGCTCTGTGGTGCCCATGTGCCAGGGGAGGGCTGGGTGTGGGTGCTGGCACTGCCGGGCCAGGGGCCGTGATGCGCAGGGAGCCCAGCCCAGGCTGAGGGTGAGGATGAAGGTGAGGACACAGCTAAAAGCTTTAGGGAAGGAGGACAGTTTTGGTGAGGCTGCATCCCCCTCTCCTGGACAATCCGAGCAAAGGCAACAGAGCAGCCGCTGGCCAGGGAGGAAAAGGGGAAATTAATGTGTAAAGAACGTAAGTGAGGCCCGGGGTCCCTGGGGCTGTACTGGGGTTCATCCCATGCCTGTCATAATGAGAGGGCTCTTGCTGGGGACAACCTGACCCTCTGCAGAAATTGGGACCACATCACATTTGTGCCAGGCACAATCCCACTCCCCATCATGGGAATGGGTAAGTGAGGCAGGGGCAGCACCCGGTGCCGTGGGTCAGAGTGGCCCTGATGATGTGGCAGGGTCTCACAGCAGGTGGAGAATCGCGACTGGAACTAAACAGAATGGCACAGACAATCTCAGTGCTTTGGTGCTGGGTTCAGAGATGCTTCGTAGCCCAGGTGGTGCCCAGGGGCCACGGCTGATGGGCATGAGCTGCAAAACACCTGGCTGGGACTGAAATACATATGGCAACCTGGGCTGTGGGCGCTGGGGTTTGTCAGGAAGGGGCTGCAGCACTGGCTGGATCTTGCCTGGCATCTTGGAGGGAGCTCTACTTCAAAGCAGAGGCTGGAGAAATGTCTCCCCTGGCCTGGCACCATGTGCATGGTCCCTGGGTGGGCAGCTCATGGCTCCGTCTAACCAAGGACCTCCAAGAAGTCCCTGTTGTGGCCTTCCCAAGGTGCTGCTCCCTCTGAATCTGGTCATACAGGTGTCTGTGCAGAGCTGGAGCCCAGGGCTCTGTGCCCGCCTTTCACAGCCTCGCTTGGAGGCTGTTTGTGCTTAGATTGGAAGACTGGGTTTGTTTCCTTTTAGATTTAAAATCTAAATTACAGAAAGGGTGAAATGCAGTCCCTAGGCTGGCCAAGGCCCTGACTCTGCACTAAATCTGCAAGCGTGGGCCTGGCTTTTGTGCAGGGGGCTCTGCAAGTGCCAAGGTCACTGCTAATAAATCTGACTGGAGGACCAGGAGAATTTTTTGTAACTTCCTGCTAACAGCAGGCTCCTTTTTAACTATAATTTTTTTCCCTGCTCCCTTCTGCTGATTCATGCTCCTGCTTCTTCGGCACTGGGAGATGCCAGCATTCCTGAAGGTCATCACTTGCATGCAGCAGCTCATGCTGGGGAGTCTTTGCCAGCACCTACGAAATCGAAATGCTAAAGCGACTGCCATCATTTATATTTTCCCTGGCAGTGACAGACAATCGCACAGCTTGCCAGCCGCCGAGCTGCCACGTTCCCAGGCTTGGAGACTTCACTCCGAGGTGAAGGAGGTGCATGAAAAGTGATGCCTCCCAATGAACTCGATACCAGGTCACCTTGAGATCAGGATTTTCACCTGGGCTCACCTGCAGGCAGTCCTCTTAGAGATATGGAAACCTCAGTGTCCAAGCATGCACCCCTCTGACTTACACCCAAACCATTCTGTCACCCTGTGATCCCGTGACTCTGGGAAATGAGATACGGGCGCTCACGTCAGGTTTCACGCAGGAGTCACGCTGCTGCGTGCCCTGGGTCGCTGGCGAAGCAGGGCTGTGCTGCCCTCACTGCCACCTCCCTCCCCTTCTCTGTCTCTCCTCCCCACTGTGGAGAAGACTTGGTGCTGTCCTGGGCTGCAGAAAGAGGCAGGATTTTATGGCATGCTGGCAGCATGCAAACATCTCTGAGGAAATAAGTTATGGTTTAATTTTCATGGTGCGTCTCCCTCTTCATAGCAAAGGAATACTTCTGGTTTAGCTCAAGCGGTAACAGCGTAACTGACACATCTCTTTTTTCAGAAAAGTGAGGCAGACAGAGAAATCCTTCCTTTGCTTCCTCAGGTTCTTCAGGGCAGTACCAAGAGCCCTGTATAAAATGATGGAAGACTCTGCTACAGGCGGTGGCAGGTTTAGGAACCAGATATTTAATGTCCATCTCTTTAGTGGTGACCAGTAATCTTACGCTTTCCTGTAAGAGTCTGTAACGTAAGGTGACACATATCTTGTACCTGCTATCATCTGCCCCTGTTTCTTTTGATATCATTTTAAGTGGGCCTTGAAAGAGCAGAGCTGGAAAGAGCCCCCAGCTGCCTCCTGGCACTGCAGAGCAAGGCTCCCGTTTGTCCTCACAGTCCTCAGATTCCCCAGATCTAAGAGCTTCTCCCTCCCTTGACAAGGGAGGATCCTGACCTGGGAGGCACCCACAGTCTCTAAGACATTTTAGCAATACCCAGCTGAATCCCTGGAAGAAAATCAGCATCCAAACGAACTGAGGGCACTAACAGGGCACGTGTGTTTGCCTCCTTAAAGCACGGGTTGTGAACAAGCAGGAAAGCAGAATCTCAGAGCAATATTGTCACTATTTTTTGGCTTCAGCTCCTTGCTCAGCAGCAGGGGAAGTGCCACACAGTAGGTGTCTGCAACTCATCAAATCAATTAGTTCCTTTGTCTGCGGGAGGAGTCGTTAGCCAAAGACAAATTAAAGGAAGGTCCAGTAAGATATTCTATTCTGAGAGGAGCTGTCCTATTTTCTCATACTAATGACAGGCTCCGAAATCTGTGCACAACTTAGCTCGTTATTAGAACTAATTGGTGCCAGGCATTCCATCCTCTCTGATAGGGCTAACCACGGGGATGAAATTTTCCGAGTTAATGAACCAGAGAATGGATTAAGAACTTTCAAAGTGCAGTTCATATCACAGCTTAATTGGAAGGAGTATATTAGTTGGCTTTTTTATGGATACAAAGGAAAGCCGTGTTTTGGGGTGAAAAAGCACACGCACAAATGCCTTCGCTGCCACTGGGGAGCTGGGAATTTCTAATTTCAGTGTGGCAGAGCCACGGCATTTGAAGGCAGCGCCTTCCCCGCACTGTGAGCCTGAGGAGGGATGGGAATGGGCTTTATTCTCTGCGTGCAGCCCTCGCTATTCCTCCTGCGCAAGGCCCTGCGGGAAGAGACCAATTAGTGCAGATCTCCCCAGGCCAGGGAGCTGCGGGAGCATCAAGGGCTGGTCTGGGCGTGGTGCATCCTCCTGATGGAGATCCACATCCCTCAGACCATCGTTCCCAGTGCGCGCTTTGGTGTTTTTATACCAATCCCACTCTAATTGTTTTTTACACCTGTTTTACACTGTTCTGAAAAGTAGATTTGTGACACCCATTTTTTCCAGCTCAGAAAAATATTTTTTTTCTGTGTGATTTAGAACTTTTCCTTCTGCCAGTAGTGGAGAAGGAGAACCCTTTGCAGGTGTCCCAGACACAGCATGTAACCTCTGGTCCATATCCAGGCAGCTCAATCCATTCTTCATGCATTTTCTTAGCTCTTTAATATTTGTAAAATAATTTGAGAACCATTGCAGCCAGGTGCAAAACAGTAGCGCTTTTCCAATCTATTGACAACCAACAAATCCTGCTTAACATCCATTAATAGCCCTTCATTTGAGTCATGGAAGTTTTACTGCAACATCATAAGAAATCCTGAGGAAAAAGATTGTGCTTCAGGGGAACAGAAGATATTCCTCAGGCATTCTGTAGATTCCTCGTGATTTTTTTCCTGCTGCATCTCCATTTGCTCCCGCCTCACCTCTTGCTCCCGCCTGGCCTCAGTGCACAAGTCACTGCGTAACTCCCCAGAGAGCTGGAGCAGCAAAATTTGTGAATTTGGGCCTAATTTGACTGGGAATTAAAATAACCCCAGTTACAGTGACAAGAACCCTGGTAAATCACCCCAAAAGCCCATGCAAAATGCATGCTATTCCTTCAACTCCATTTGAAAGTGCTTCCTACTGAAAACTAAAGTGACCTCAACTAAGTTGTGATAAATACACCTAATGGAGTAGTTTGGTCAGTGTCATCTACTTAAACTAATTATTTGGCTCAAGGGAAAAGTCAGTTTATTAAAATTTGCCCATGCAAAAGGCAGGAAATTCTGGAGAATATCTGGTTATGTGAGAATAACTGGGAATAACGAGGTGAAGTGGGCTGTCCCTTTGGTTTTGGAAGTTCTATGAGCATACATAGGGTTTTGTATTTCACTTGCTTAAAATGTACTTGGGCTAACTGAAAATATTACAGTCGATATCTTTTAATCCCAAATCCTCTGCAGGCTGGGACTGGATTTGTAGGTGGCCCTGAGGGGCCGTCACAGCACCGCCATGAGGGTGAGGGCTGCAGGCAGACACCCCTTCACCACACCGCACCACGGCGGGCGAGGATGAGAGGACACAGCCTCAGACAGTGCCAGGGGAGGGTCAGGTTGGACCTCACAAGGAATTTCTTCATGGAAAAGGTGGTCAGGCATCGGCAGGGGCTGCCCGGGGAGGTGGTGGAGTCCCCATCCCTGGAGGTGTCCCAGGAAGGACTGGACGTGGCAACAAGGTCTGGGTGACAAGGTGGTGTCAGGTCACAAGCTGGACTTGATCATCTTGGGGGTCTTCCCCAACCTAATGGAGCCTGTGATGAAGAGGGCAGGGCAGACACTGCTCCATGGTGGGCCCAGAGGTGTCGCCACGGCCCGTCCCGCCCCACAGCGGGCTCGGGGGTAACACACCCTTCCTCACCACACCCCACTTGGCGGCCCCG